>NC_143146.1:2688750-3012500 GCF_059928025.1 Delphinapterus leucas | reverse complement strand
TGTCCCCCAAGTGCCAAGTCCTGCCCGTAGGGGACGTTAATAAATGCTTATGACACAAATACAGACCTCGTTTCTGTTTGGGAAGCTGAGTATCATTTGCCATTAGGTTAAGCTGTGGGGTAGATCTTCCTGGGAGCCGGGCAGGGGCCATCACTGCAGACTTTGACATTCAAAGAGAGACCTAGCTTGTGAAGCACTTGTTCATTTGTGGTGTGTTTTTTTTGTTTGTCAGGCACCCAGGCGTGGCCTGCATCTAAGCCTTTATGAGCATAATCGCCACATGCATGTCGGAATGTACTTGCTTCGTGTACCCCTGGTTCTGTTCCGAAGAACCACAGGGTCATGACCTGCGTGAGCAGGGAGACCCATGGCCACGTCCTGTTCACGCACGTTTTCGGTGTGAGTGGCATCCAGGTTTCACACTTGGGACCCGGTTCCCAAGCTGAGGAGCTTGTACCGTTTCCTTGTCCCCACGGCCACGGCTCCCTCCTTCGAGATGTTCATTAGCTAAACAGATTCGTTCCTTGCAGCGTAGATTTATAACCTGGGAAACTTGGGGAAATTTCCGTGCACAAGAATATTGTGGCGATGGTTAAGAAGATTTGGGTGCATCGCTTAAGAACAAATATTATGCAGCCAACATATTATGAATGTTTTGTTTATGAAGAGCTTCTAGTAGCATGAGGAAATGCTTAACGTTAAGAAAAATGAGAGTGCAAAATTCTACATAAAGCATAATCTCAAAGATGTAGGGAGAAGTGCAAGGGAAAAGACCACAGGAAAGATGCTGAAATGTCCTCTGCCCAGAACTGGGCCTCTCCGGCCTCCACAGGCCGATCCTGCATGAGCCCATCCCTAAGACCTGTCCTCATTTGAGGGAGGAGAAAGGTAACCAGCCTGGGACCGAGGGACATGGACCATCCATCTGTCTGTCCCCTGCCTTGTGCTCACTTATATCATGCCCTGCAAAAGTAAGAACATTGTTAACTCCTGTTAGCAATGCAGTCTGACTTTACCTGTACTCAGTTCCTTTTAAACTATCTTTCCACCTAGAGCTGATATAAGTGAAAATAAAAACTAGGAAAGTTCACATCTGTGTCTATTCCCAGAGTTTAAAAACAAAAATAAAACCAAAAATCTTTTTCTTTATTTTGGTCTCTTTGCTATTTCAAATTATTTCGTCCTCTACTCTGGGACATTGATATAGAGAATTAAAAGTTGACCGTTTCCTCTTTTCCTGGAAAATATTCGAATGACTCTTTTTGATAACATGTCTGATTGTGTGTCTCAAGCATAGCCAATTTTTTATGAACATGCAGGGGATTATAACAGCGCTACACTTGTGAAGTGGAATATAATGGCACTATTCATGAAAAGGGAGGAATTCCGGGGAAATGGAGAGTGCATATCAAAATGAAGTTGAACAGTAGGTTTTTATAGGCTCCTTAAAAAACACGACGCGTTTTGGAGGACGGCAGAGGAAGCTGGGCTGCCCAGAGCCGCCCTTGGTCGAGGCCCGTCCTGCATTTTATTCCTGAGCCCTGCAGTGAGCCAGCCCAGGGCTGGAGTGGAGTAAAGGGCTAAACACACAATTGGTCCCTTTACTGGGGAAAATGGGTCCCACTTTATCCACGTCAGGTTGTGCTGGAGGAATACAGGCGAGGGGCCTGGATGTCACCAGGCAGCGTCACATCTGCAGACAGCTTGTTGGGAGCTTCCTTCCTGAGGATGTTTGAACATTTTATACACAGAGCCTCGACCCCAAGGACCATCTGAAACGTCAGTGTCTCGACACACAAAGCCGCTGGAAGCCTCCCAAGATGGCAGTTCATCTCCTGCTTCTTCTGAGCGTCTACGGGGACGCGCCGGCTCCCAGGTGGCACAGAGATGCCTCGTGTGCTCCAGGGCACACTCACACTGGTGCCCTTGTGGGTCACGGCACAAGTTCCCAGATGTTGCTCTGAAGACCAGTGCTGGGCAGCGATGAAGTTTCAATGGGCCAAGGAGAGATGAGGGGCAAGAATGAGAAAAGAGGTTATACTTGTACGTGTATGTATGTGACACGCACTCCATGGTTATAATATTTTGCATACACAGACGCATAACATTTGCTCACTACTCCTACATACGTAAGTTTCTGATGCGGTGGTGATGCAGCCCTATGGTAATGAGTCCGTAGTTCTGGAGTGGAGCGTGGGCACTGGAACTTTTAAAAGCACCCAAGATGATGCAAGTAATCAGAAACCACAGGTCTTGTGAAGAAGATGCTGTGCTCTGCTGTTTGGAATCATAAAAATGAGATTTAAAATAGGTTGTCCCAACCAAAAATACCCAGTGATGGCCCACAGCTAATGGGCAGCAGAGAGACAGGCATAAACAGTGGTCCAGCTGCACCTGCCCTGGCCAGGAGGGAGCTGGTCCCAGGCCCAGGACGACAGGCCAGCGGGCGGGGCTCCAGGCCAGGGATCGGAAGTGGAATTGGATCAGGGGTCAGAAGGGAAACCGCTCGTGGCGGGTCACAGCGGGTTGCCTTGGAACTCCCTTGGCCAGGTCCTGAGTCACAGCCTGTGCTTTTGAAGGCCTGGGCATGGACGTCCGGCACTGGGCCTCACCCTAGTGATCGTAAAGCTCCGCCTCTGTGTGGCCGACCACAGTGGCCCTCCAGGACCGACACTGGTGCTGGTGAGAAGTGGAAACGCTTGTGCTCCAGAAGGTACCGTGCTGTGTGTGCTGCGTTCCCAGGACGTTTTTCCGAACAGCTTAGGGTAGAGCAAACACTTCAGCTGTTAAAAGTACAGCACTGTCACGGAGCGGCCGGGCCCATGGGCCGTGGCCGCTGAGCCTGCGCGTCCAGAGCCTGTGCTCCGCGATGGGAGAGGCCACAGCAGTGAGAGGCCCGCGTACCGCAAAAAAAAAAAATAATAATAATACAGCCCTGCTACTTGTGAAGATTAAATGTAGCCCACTCGATGAAAATGCTTTGAAAGTAAAGAGCATGATACCAACAGCTCGAAGTTACCATTCTTGTTGTCGCCTTGTTGTTTAATGAGGCTGGTGGCATAATTTTCCAGAACTCTAGAACCGCAAGCAAAATTTTTCCAAGTGGGCCATCTATCACTGTAGGGACTGTTTATTGCTAAATTATATCCTAAGCCGATTTTTTAAATTTATTTTTATTGAAGTATAGTTAATTTACAACGTTGTGTTAGTTTCAAGTGTACAGCAAAGTGAGTCAGTTACATACACATACACATACGTCCCTGTCCTTTTTCAGATTCTTTTCCGTTATCGCTTATGATAAGATGTTGACTATAGTTCCCTGAGCTAAAAGCTGATTTTTAAGTTAGATTTTTTTTCATGAATGCTTACTGAGTCAATTTTATGGGCATTTTATAGTCTGTAAGCTTTTCATTAGTTGATTTTAATAATTAGAAAACAAGAATCTTCCATAACGTAAGGGAGGAAAGAATACTCAGGCAGTGAAGGCTGGACAGTTAGTCCACAGGAAAAACTCAAGCTGAGGCTCTCGGGAAGGCACCGATGGGAATCTGTTACCGTGAGCTAGTCAAGGGGGCAAAAATGAAATGGAAAACAGATGGGAGGGGTGTATGTGTGTGTGTACGAGAGAGAGAAAGGGTACATTACTAAGGGCACAGTGACTGAGACAGGATACTAATATTCTAAAACTAAGAGGAAAGACATAGTAAAGGTATGTGAGTTGGTAGAACTTTCCCTGAAGAGGACGAAAGCCCGACCCCGTGAGTCCTGCGAGAGCAGGGAGGGAACTGCCCGGCCTCCCAGCCGATGGAAACAATGAGTCTCTGCCGAGAAGCTAAAAGTGGGATCCAGGGGATCATTCATCTGAAAGATGAGGGGGGAAATGCAGAGTAGCCGAGGAAATCCACACACTTTGCAAGCCTGGAAGGGTGATTTGCTTTCCTGAACTGTTAGCCTGAGCTTTGCAAGAGGAAGAAAGCCTTGAGTTTGCTGTCCCCTAAAGACAGGCACTAAGAAAACGTCGGGGGCCACCCCTCCTCCCCAGGGCTGGCCCAACCAGCCCCGAACTCCTGGCTGCAGCTCTAGCTGGGAGATCACGTCGTGTGTTGAATAAGAAGCTGGGTTTTTTGTCTGGGGCTTTGTTTTGTTTTTTTAAGTATCTGCAGGACGGTTTTTGGAAGAGCGTGTGCCCCATAAAAGGAAGCAAATGGTGCTCCTTCATCCTCATCTGTGAGTCGTGGTTGGCAGCCATGCATCTGCCCACAGCACTGCCGGCCAGCCCTGCACCGCTCCTTCCCCAAGATCGCGGGCGGGGTGGGGGGCGGCGATGGCACGCTAATTTCACATGTTTTTCCTGTTACTGCCTTGTAAGAGCACAGAGGGAGCTCAGAGAGACTTCAGTTACTTGTTTTTAAATGGGAGAGTTGGGATTGTTTTTCTGCTTTTAGGCAGAAAATCATTGTCTATGGAAAAGAGGACCAAATTCAATCACTGAAGGAGGCTGGGGGAGACCCAGCCTGTTATCACGACGATGAGCATATGAGAGTTCCAGATGTGAGGGAATCAGAATGCATCCAAGTGCTCTGGGGTTTTGCCTACTGCTGTTTAATCTTGGGCAAGTCACCTAGAATCTCTGGAGCACCCAGTTTGCTCGTGAGAAATGGGGTTAGAGCTGGGGTTCCCCTGCATGTGAAGCCTGGCCAGGTCAGTCTTAAACCCGTTAGCTGCTTCCAACCCCGCCTCTGGGGGTGCTCATCAACCCGCAGTCTTTACCAACGCCACCTCCTCTTCCTCTGTTAGACTAAGACATAACAAAAGAGCAGCCAAGAGTAGGTCTTCACTAAGAAAACGCTGGGACTCCCTAGAATTAATTATCTTGTCCGTCGTTTCCAGTTACAAAAATCTGACGTTTGAGCTTGGCATGCCCAGTGCCTGGCATAGTCCTGGTACCGTACCAGGCGATCCGTGGACTTGGTGGGAGGAAAAATCACTGAAGGAACCGGGGTGGAGGTGCCTCGATGCTGCTTTGCTGCACACTCAAAGCAGTGACAGCCTGGAGCATTTCAGAAGCATTGCAGACCTGGAACATGGACACAGCATGAAGCTGGCTGAGTAATAACACATCAGATTTCGTTGCTTTTGCGGAAACTCTCCTGACCCGGTATAGAACAGCAGTGCTATTTACCCTGATTGGACAGAGGTCCATCTTGGCTGTTTATGGGACCATAGGCATGGCTTGAGTCCTTGAGGGTGGGTGAAAGGGGGAGCAGGTGATAAATGGCTCCCTGGTTTAAAGCCTGAGAACCTTGGGTCCAGTGGTCACCCAGAGCCAGAGGCAGCCTCACCTAAGGACATAATTCCGTAGGGCCACAAATCAACCAGCAATTCTCCTGTAAGGTGACTTCTTAATCTAGCAAATCAACCTCTCCAAAGACTTTTCATCCTAAGAAAGTAAAAGGAAGAAGAAGGACAAAGGGGAAGGACCAAAAGACTCGAGGATGGTGGTGATGTAAGAAAAAAATGCTGGGGCTCCTCTCGCGAGATTCAGGCTTGGCACCTCCCACCGACCCTGATCTTGGCATCTTGTCTCAGTTCCTGGGGCGGTGTCTTCTGAAGAGTGGTCCTCCCAGTCCAGGGCCCCAGAAGTCCAGTCCTTCAGGCCAATTCCAGGAGAAAGCAGAGCACTCTTGTAATTCATGAAGACATTTTGAGGTACGAAGAATTATAAAATGGATAGGGAATATTTAAAACGTTTCAAGGCCACTCTGTCCTTGACTGTTCCCTGTTCTCAAAGCAAACTCCAGCTTCTGCTGCTCCGGTCTGGTGGGTGTGCACACAAGCCCTGATGGTCTTCAGGCCTTTCTCCTGCTGTTTTTGCTATGTGACCCCAGGGACACCACTGGCTGGGATTTCAAAGAACTGCCTGCCGTCCTGAATCTATTAGTGTGTTTATGGGTTGCAACCAAGGAGAGGAGAAGTATGGTCTATTAAGGACAAAGACTCCAGGGAACTGGGAGGAAAAGTGCTGGCCTTGGCATTGGTGCCTGACTGTATGGTATGTACAGGAGCTGGCGCTCCTGGCAGGAGTTTCCTCCCAAGGGTGATGCTTTGGGCAAAAGGGAGCTCTGAATCGTGACGCGGTCGGGAAAGGAACACAACTGTTCCGCTTCACATGTCTTTGCGCAGGGGAAACATGGCCAGCGTTGCCTTGGAGCCAGACTCCTAGGTACCAAGGTGTCTAAGCCACCAATTCACGGAGTGACCACAGTGACCAGCACTGTTGCACGCTCGCGCCCTAAAGCTCTGTCCTGCTTTCCATCTATAAGCCTTCTCCATCTTTAAATCCATCGGGAAATCTATCAGCTGGGTAGCCAATCCTTAGAGATGTGAGAGTGGGACTGACTCCAAAGAACCCCAGGTTATTAGATGGACAGCTCACCCTGGCATTTGGAAAGGACTAGAAACATGCTTTAAATCAGGCAGGCAGGTGCATTTAAAGAGTACAGATAGGCAAGCAAATTTCAAGGTAAGACACAGTAATTCGGGAAGAATTACTTGCCCATTTGTGCCCACGTACTCCCGTGCAATATAATAATCCAGTTATAGCAGGTATTGTGTGATCAAGTGTTTATTGGTAAGAACTGGTGGCTCCGAGTCTCCCAAGGGCAGGGGGCCTACCTGTTCCCCTCCGGACCCCTGGTCCTCAGCAAGCATGACGGTACTCAGCGAGCACGACAGGCTGTAGGCTCTCAAAGGTGTTTCCAGAAGACGTTTAGTGGTGTCTCTGTTCATGAGAACAACTCAGTATTCTCCTGTCCGAGGAGCAGAGCGAGAGCTGTAGGTCTGTGTAGTGGCAGACGGCTTCTAGGTCACCAGATCCAATTCCCAATTCCCGTGTCAGTGTGGACGCCCTTCTTCCCCGTCGGGGGGTGTTTGGGCTTGCCCAGCCTCTCCTCATCTCCAGGTCCGTCCTATTGCCATAGTACCAACTCTTCCTGGCTTTTGTTGTGCCGTGGCCCATACTCTGTTTTGAAAGGACAGGAGCATAATAAAAACGGATACGAAAGAAGGGCCAGATGACATCACTGAAAATATTTGAGGAAGTCCATTCTTTTGGATGTTTATAATCTCGGCATGTTAGTTGTTTGTAATATGATAAGAGCACTTTTGATACATGGGGGGGAATTACAGGCCTTTTGGCTCAGACAATATTCATGAATTTTTATTTTGGGCTCATAGTGATGGAAAGAGAATAGGAGGTCTTGGCTTGAGTCCCAGATGACCTTGACTCGCTGGTTGACCTTGGGTACAACTTTCAGCGTCATTGAACGGCTTAAATTGTGCCTATGCCAGCTATTCATTGAATTAAAAAAAGAAGAAGAATTCCATTATTAAAGATGAGTTAGTGCAGTAAATTCTCCCTCTCAAAAATCTTAACTCGGAAATTGATAGTACATGGAAATTAAAATTAAAATATCTCCTATCCAAGGTTAATCCCATGAGCTCTGTGTAGATTCAGCCTTCTGTGCTTGCTTTTAGAATGAAAATCTTAAAGCATTCAAATGTCCCCGTGAACAACCATCTCCCTAAGCGGTGAAAATGTTGCCACTTACAGTATCCCTGGATCTGGACTGTGAGTGTGGAGATGGGCTGGTATCTTCCCTCCGTGGGTGAAACAAAGCAAAGGTTAAAGACGTGAAGAGTACAGCCTTCCTGCCACATGCCGGGCACTGCGCTAAGCTCATCCCGTTTCCCCCCGACAGCAGCCCCACGAGGCAGGGGTGGTAGATTCTACCCATTTGGCAGATGAGACCGTGGGACGCATGGGATGGGATGATTCTCAAGGCCACAGGACCTCCCTCCAGACAGGGCACCCCTGAGAGTACGTACGTACGTACGATCCATGTACCTACGTTACAGTGGACATTGCATACCTGCCCAGAGTCAGGGCACTTTGGAGGCCTGGGAAGACCCCATCCTCTTGCAGACACCCCAAGTTCAGGATAAGAAGCCCAGATTAACTGTTTCATGCATCAGTATGACAGAACTGACCTCCAGTCCTTAAAATGTGTGCATGCTAATTCTGAATTAGCCTTACCTCATTTGGAGGGCAGCTCCACAACTTGGTCTGAACCGAGTCCAGGGAGATTTACTGTTTGGTGGGTCGATATTGCAGTTACTGTCATATGTGGTCCCTGATCGCAGCACAGAACCGTGAGAATAAAAAGCCCAACAGCCTGCTGGGGAGCAAAGAGAAGCATGGGGCTGAAAATTCCCTCTTGGAATATCCAAGTGGATAATCTGTACACAAATAACAGCGCTGCCTGCGCCAAGCAGGACTCTCGGCCCCGGGAATGTGGTTCTGCTGTGACTTAGAGATTTTATTCACAGACCTGCCGATGCAAAGAGGAACCTAAGCTCACAGCGAAGGAATCCTGTCTGGCTGCTGACATGCAAAGGCGTGTCACATGGCTTCTGGAAGCCGCCAGGTGTGATTACCTTGGCTGGGTACACATAGGAGAATGAGTGAGGCAGAAATTCAGAAATTCTACCCCAGAAGCCAGGCCAGCAGGTACGTAGAGTGGTAGTGATGTTAGAGTGGGCTCTCCACTGGCTCGGAGCCCCGTGACTTTGATCCAGGGGGTCATCAAGTTTGCGAAGATGAAGCCGCTCAGACGTAGATGGGAGCCTGCCCAGGCAGACTGCTGGTATGCCTTGCAGAACAGCGCGAACCCACACCTGCCTTGCCTGGACCAGCCCCAGCCAACCAGAACGGAAATCTGATTGTGTTCTGAGAAAGCATTGCTAAGTCTCTTTCCTTCCGTTCTTCTCAGGCTTCCCCCCCAAATTGGTCATGGAGGGAGGGGTTTGGACAGAGCTCTTCGGCTGGGCATAAATAGCTTCAAGAGACGTAGCCACTTCATTTCTTCAGAACAATGTTAAATATTCGTTTCAGACTCATAGCCAACTCTCACAGCCTAGACATTTCTATTCATTGCCAGAGACACCAAGAACTGACGGGCTGTGTAAATAAAGCTCAGAGCAGGTAGTGTGTGATGTAACGCCTGCACTAAATGATGTTTTGCTAGACTGTCTCTCATAGCGGGGGAGGGCACAAAAAGAATTGTTCATAAATACTTAGCGCATTTACGCTAAATATAACATATGAGACTCTTTACTGTGTGTGCACAGAACTCTCACCTCCAGCTGTAATTACATGGGTGGCCTCTTAAAAGCTCCTGATGAGATGTTTTCCTCACCTTTGAGACAGAACTCTATCCAAGGCTATAAAAACGACTGAATGGCATTAGCCTTCGTCAAAAATAGTCTTTTTTTTTCTTTCCGGTCGCGCTGCGCGGCAGGCAAGATCTCAGTTCCCCGACCAGGGATGGAACCCAAGGCCCCTGCCGCGGAAGCGCGGAGTCTTAACCGCTGGACTGCGGTTTGGAAGTCCCCAAAATTGTCTTCAGCGTGGCCGATTCTCCTCTTATTGATCGGCTGAGAACATTGACACCTGGATGAGCAGCGAGAAAGAGAATTTTGCAGTCGGGTCTGTTTAGTTACCTGCATTTTCTCTGACTCACACCTGCGGGTGGACAGTTGCTGATAATCAGGAGGATAATGTCCGGGGAGTCAGGTCGGTTGGGACAGGTTGTGTGCACAGTGGGTTGGTTATGTGCATACCGGGTAACAGAGTAGCTGGAGACGCCCGGATGAGCCCAGATGCACAGCCAGCTGCCGGAGAATTCAGCTCCCGCCACGATGCCCGGGTGCCCCACCTCCTCTCTCTCCTGACTCAGCACCCTACCCCGTCCCTAGACCAGCCCGTTGCCTGGTCCTTCCCAGTCTGTGCCCACGTGGCCCCTGTTCTCTCTACTGAGCAGTCTCACCACTTCCTGACACCCGCTTCCATCAAATCACTGGCCTCACTGCTCTGTAAGATAAAGCGCTGCGTTCACTGTAGTATTTCTTTGCTGATCGTGAACACGACGCGTCCATTCAACCGTGCTCTGCCTTTTACTGCGATTACGGCTGATGGTATTCGTGCGCTGGTCCCGAGCTGCCAGGTCTGCCTTTGACACTGGCTTTCTCGTACCCCCTGTTGGCTTCGGGTGGCATTTGGTAGGATGTGAGCATTTTTCAGGCGCCGTCACCTATTATGCTGTGGCAGAGAACGTTGGTACTTACAAAGCACGAGCAGGGCTGAGATGTGAGATCAACACAAGCTTGACTTCCTGTGCCCGAGGGCAAGTGGCTGGTGTGTCTCAGTGTTTGAGGGCGCGGGTCTCGGCTCTGCAGATGGGGAGACGAAGGCAGGAGGGAGAACATTCCGGGCCAGAGGCATGGCTTGCACAAAGGCGTGTTCTCGAGGAGGATGGAGACCCAGAGGTGTTCATGCTCACACGTTTAAAATCCTCGACATTCCACCACTGCGTGAAAATGTTTTATTAAGCACTCGGCTGGAGTTGAAAGTGGAAGGAACGGTGGATGGAAAGGAACAGAACTCCCCCTGGCAGGTCTCAGGAGAAGCAAAGCTGGTCCAGGGAAGGGTGGGCGTGTAGGGACCAGAGGATGTGTAGACACAGAGTGGGCTGTATCTTGTGAACGGAGCATGAGGTGGGCTCTAAACTAAAGGGTAACGGCAGAAGGACACAAGTCCCCAGCCTGCCCGGTGCTATGGTCTGAATGTTTGTGCCTCCCCCCCCCAAATCCTAACCCCAAGGTGATGGTTTTAGGAGGTGGAGCCTTTGGGAGGTGATGAGGGCGTGAGGGTGGAGCCCCCATGATGGAGATGGACATCCTTGCAATAGGGGCCCACGGAGCTGTCTGCCACATGAGGACATAGCAGGAAGATGCTCTTGGTACAAAAGCAGGAAGCAGGCCCTCACCAGACCCCGAATCTTGCCTTGACCTTGGACTTCCAGCCTCCAGAACTGTGAGAAATACGTTTCTGCTGTTCAGAAGCCACCCAGCCTGGTGTTTGATTATAGCTTCCTGGATGGACTGAGACGCTGGGCATTAGTGATTCACAAAAACAGGAATGGTGACCGTCTCTATTAAGGATGGAGAAGCCAAGGACGGAGGGAGGGTGACTTCCAGAAACTGGTCTACTGACAGACCCACCAGAGAAGCCCAAACAGCAGTCGAACGATTTCAGATAGAAGCATCGTTCCCCCTGGGCTGCGCGCGTGCGTGTGTGTGTGTGTGCACGCTCAGGTGCGCCAGCTACTGCCAGCTACTGCGAGGTGGCCGGCGTGCACACTGGCTCTCAAACTACGCACACCTGTGGCAGCTTCACGGAGGCATCAGGAAGAGGGGCTTTGGTGATGTGCGACCAGACGCCTGAGGCACACCCAGCCTGCCTGGGTCATTGGTCATTGGTAAGACCGGCAGCGCCCCGGCCATCGTGACCACGGTGCCAGTGGCACAGTGCCAGAGGGCAGTTAAAGGAAACCAAGAGTGGGATGGGTAGTGAGGGGCTTTCGTGGAGGCCTGAATGAGCTGTTTCAAGTGCTGGACGAGAAACAGATCTGGTTCTCACGTGAGACTTTGAGACTGTTTCGTTCGTAAGTCAACATCTAGGGAAGCCCGGACGCGAAGAGGTTCAAGATCAACTTTTGGAATCAAGGGACTAAGCCCTGGTTCAAACTAGATGTCAGCCATAGATTCATAAACATCTCTAAATTTCAAGGAAAATAAATCAGACGTCTTAGGAGCTGAGACCGTGGCTGCCTTGAACATTATGAGAGGAGCTGAGACCGTGGCTGCCTTGAACATTATGAGAGGAGCTGAGACCGTGGCTGCCTTGAACATTATGAGAGGAGCTGAGACCGTGGCTGCCTTGAACATTATGAGAGGCAGCAGATAATGTGCTGGTGACAAATTCTAGAACATACTCAACAGATGGGAATTAGAAGTGAAAGGGGACCGGAATGCAGATCATCTGGCTGTCAGGTGATGGGAAGAAATACCTTAAAGTGGAGGCGATCTGTGCTTCACATGGGACGTCCTTCGTGCTTCACGACAGAATTACCTGCGTTTCCAGGCGTCCTCTCTTGGCCCTGTACGTACTCGTGAGGTCGCCTGTCGAGTCCACTGCCCAGCTGGCCCCCACCCATATGGTCCCTGGTTCCTGACAACAGCTGCACGCCCGTGTCCCTGGCTCTTTGCTGTGTACGTTTCAAGTTTCTGGACCAGATGAGGCATCTCCAGATCTCCACCAGCCCCTGCTGGAGGAACGGCAGTGATGCCTGGAATCACGTCAGGTGAAGGCCCTGTGGCTCCGAGGAAGGATGCTGTGAAGGAAGAGGGAGGGGTGCCTCTGGATGGAGTGTGCGTCACCTGCGCTCAGAGCACGCGGGACCAGTGTCAGCACCTGCGCTGGCTCCCACCTGGCCCGGCAGGCCTCCCTCCCTTCCTCACTAGGGGACACACTGGCGTCCTGCATTCCGCCTCAGGACAGGAGGAGAGGGCCCAGGCGGAGGGTGTGTGACAGGAGACGCCACCCCCTTCCCTGACTCAGCCAGGTTGCCCCCTTGCCTTCATCTGCAGGTGGGCCCATGCACACTCCGAGATCATTCTAGCCCTGGGCAGGGTATTTCTAAGGAAGCGTTGGCTGATGCAGCCTGGCTGGGCTTCCACTCCCATTCCTGTGTCTGAGGCTCTGCGCCAGCAGCCAAGCCAAACCTCATCCTCGTGACCCTCAGATGTAACTGGTACCAGAGGCTTCACGACAGACGCCGCTGAATTCTCGCCCCAGGCCTGGGCGGGGTCACAGTTGTCCTCATTTTGTGCAAAGGGCAGTGCGCTTCAGAAGTTAGGCCATCTCTCTGCCTAGACTCTGCCTTTTGCCGTCTTCTGATGCTCCTGGTCTGTCCATCCCTACTTCCCAACTTTACACACACCCAGCAGCCCTGCCCGGGTGCATCCTCACCATTGAGTGTAGCAGCTCGAATGCGGGCTGTCATTAGCCTGCTGTCAGTGTCATGAGCGTAACTGTTATAAATGGGGAGCGTGTTCTGACCTTCGATCTGCCAGCAGCCCTCTCCGTCCTGTCTGGCTCCTGAGATATTGGGGTTTCTTTCCGTTATCCCCGCCGGTCAGTACCCAAGCCCCAGCGTTAAAGTACGGCTGCCTCTGCTGTCTTGTCAACAGCAAGCTCTATTTGGAGAACACGCCTTGCCTTTGAGCAGCCTGGGAAGAAAGAGGAGGTGAAGAAGTTGGCTACAGGCTCATGAAAACGTGTAAGTGTGCAAGTATGGGTAGGAGAGCGTGTGGCTCATTTCTGTGACTCAGCTGAGGGCCCCGAACACAACGCCTCCTGGTCCTGTCTGCCGGGAGGAGCGGTGCCGTCACAGGTGCTCACTCACCTGGGTGAGAGTCCGTGAGCACCTGTGGGACCTGACGACTCCATCCTAAAAGACCTGTGGCCCTTCATCTCCCCTTGCACGACTCATCCTGTCAGGTTTCCGGTTCCCATCCTGCCCTCCTTTCTTCTCCCAACTCCCAGCCCCAGGAGGACAGATCTCACTGCAGCTCTGTCAGAGATCAGAGTACTTGGTCAGAGTCCACTGGGGTTGTTCATCTAAATGGGCGACCGTTTTGTCCATCAGTTATTCCACTGTCTTTAGCTAGGGACAGTTTGAGGACCATTCTAGAATCAACGCATCTATTTTGGGTACCCTTGAAATGTTAAACAAAGGCAACCAAATGGGCTGGATTTCCCACCCAGTTTATTGGGGAGAAGGGTTTTGTTCTGTGTGGAGTGGCTGTGATCTGCACTTCCTCTGCCATATACCCTGTCTTGCTCATACTATGTTGGAATGATTTCCTTAATTTCTAAAGCTGCATGTACGGAAATGGCTTATATTTCCTGTTTTGATAAACTAATAGAACTTTACTGGTAACCTTGTTCCCAAGTTGGCTTTCTCTTTGTTGGCCTCTTTTTAGATTAAAAGGATAATTTTAGAAAGTCCCGCCTGCCCGGAGTTGTGACAAACACTTGTATACATTTTTTTTACCTAAAATAGGAAAGATGATTACTTTTTTACAAAAAGGAATGTCTGTCTTTTATGTTAGTCGGAATGGGTTATTCAATAGCCCTCCATACAGGAAGCTTGGGTTGGATGCTGGGGACAATCCAATGGTAAACTATCTGTAAATTCCCTCCAGATTTGCTCTTTTTGGCTGGAGGTATGTTGGCTTAAAAGGCTTTCTTGGACAAGACGTTTCTTGGAACATGTGGAGGACAAAATATTCTTTCTTTGGGGACAAATGAGTTTTGTTCTTGCATCTTCATGTAAATTTGATTAACACTCGTTTCTTCTGTGCAAGTTGAGAACAATGGTGAGCATTTTTTCTTTCATTTATGTGTATTGTATCAACTTTAAAGAGATTCACATCTGCAGAAAGCTGGGCGCACGTCTGTGGATTTGTTCTCTGAACATACAGGGATGGTTCACACTGGTAGTTAAGAAAGAGCTAGTCTTAAAGAGCTTAAGTCATTTGTGTGTATTATTTTCTGGCATCCAAGTGGTTCTTTAAACCTATTTTTAAATGTCCTAAGTATCTGACATGGGGAGAAGTGGCAGTGAGCAGTTCTCTCTGTGTTTGGAAGCGGGGCTGCTCCCCGGACACCTGCACGGGGTACCCACTTTTCACCGGGCTGCCGAGGAAATGCTTTTCCTCTGTGCCCGCCGCTGCGCCATCCCTGATGAAGGCCATGTGACAGCGGCTCCTCCTGACGCCAGCGGATTGCTCAAAGAGGGTGCAGGACAGCAGTCAGTGGGACCGGGCGCTCTCTTAATCCTGCAGCCGCTACCCTTGATCCCTACTGCGACTCTTCCCTGAATTCCAGTGAGAAATGGCAGAGCAGGTCTCTGCAGGCAGCCAGAGAGCCGGTGGCCCAAGGCGGAAAGTCTCTCCTTGAATCTGATAGATGCCTGGTTCAGGAAGCTAGAACTCGGCTTTGCTTAGAACATTCCATGACTTTTGTTCTCCCAGAGAAGAAAGACTCCCCGGGGAGTCTAGACCATGCATCTAGGGTGATTTGTATGCCTGTGGGATGAACTAAAGCCCGTGCAAATAGATGTATTTTTAAATCATTCTATGAGATAGTGCCTCACACCGGTCAGAATGGCCCTCATCAAAAAAATCTAGAAACAGTAAATGCTGGAGAGGGTGTGGAGAAAAGGGAACCTTCCTGCACTGTTGGTGGGAATGTAAATTGATACAGCCACTATGGGGAACAGTATGGAGGTTCCTTAAAAAACTAAAAATAGAACTACCATACGACCCAGCAATCCCACTACTGGGCATCTACCCTGAGAAAACCATAATTCAAAAGAGTCATGTACCACTATGTTCACTGCAGCTCTATCTACAATAGCCATGGCATGGAAGCAACCTAAGTGTCCATCGACAGATGAATGGATAAAGAAGGTGTGGCACATATGTACAATGGATTATTACTCAGCCATAAAAAGAAATGAAATTGAGTTATTTGCAGTGAGGTGGATGGACCTAGAGTCTGTCCTACAGAGTGAAGTAAGTCAGAAAGAAAAGCAAATACTGTATGCTAACAAATATACATGGAATCCAAAAAAAAACGGTCCTGATGAACCTAGTGGCAGGGCAGGAATAAGGACGCAGACGTAGAGAATGGACTTGAGGACACAGGGGCTTGGGAGGGGGAAGCTGGGGCGAAGTGAGAGAAGCATCAACATATATACACTACCAAATGTAAAATAGTTGGCTGGTGGGAAGCAGCCGCATAGCACAGGGAGACCAGCCCGGTGCTTTGTGACCACCTAGAGGGGTGGGATAGGGAGGGTGGGAGGGAGGCTTAAGAGGGAGGGGATATGGGGATATATGTGTGCATATGGCTGGTTCACTTTGTTGTACAACAGAAACTAACACAGCATTGTGAAGCAATTATACCCCAATAAAGATGTATAAAAATTTTAAAAAAAAGTGTAATGATGCCAAGATTCAGACAAGGCTCCAAAGAAAAGAATTCCCATATAGAAAGCTAACCCAAAAAATCTCTTGTTCAGACCTCTCCATGTTGCCCCGGGAAACCATCTGTTGCATTCCATTTGAAGAATATGATCCAGGCTTTCTAGAAAATGTATCCTATGGCCTTACGTTGCCAGTTGGCTCCTAAGCATTCCAGGCCGTTTCCAGTTCCTAGAATTTCTAATCAGCACAGCAATGCTGGCTACTAATTCGGGACAGGATAAAATTCAGCAAAAAAAAAAAAAGTCTTAAAAGGATGCTTTGAATAAAGAAAAGAGAACTAACATTTTTTGGCACTGCGATTGATTAGAAGCTCAAACCGTGTCCTGGGTGCTCAGAGCCACCCTAATTGTGCCCCAGGGGGCAGGGGGCAAAGGATGTCGAGGGCTGGCCCTTGTCTAGGATGGACATGCCTGGGTCCACGTTAGGCAGGGACACAGTGACCCTGCAGGAAGTAGTACTTTTCTTCCACTGAAGAGATGGCTCAGTGGTTTGCAGTTGCCTCATTGTCTGGAAGCAAATTCCCCTTTCTCCATGCCAGCCCGTTAGCCTAGCGCAGTGCTCCAGACTTCACGTGCTTACCTGGAAATCCTGCTAGAAAGCAGGTTCTGAGCCGGGAAACCTGGGGCGGGGTCTGCAATCCTAACTAGCACCGAGGCGATGCCGATGCTGCGTCCACACAGCAGGCCGGGGGTAGCGAGGGTGTAGACGAAGCAGCGGCATGTCAGGCGCGATGGATCGCCTCTGACGCTGTGTCTGAGCCCCCGCCTCTAATCAATCAGCCTCCGTCCTCTCCCCATTCCCCTCCCACTCCACTCCTTCTTCGCCAGTATGGGTTTTCTTCCTATTAATTGTTGCAAGGATTACCTACCCTTCATCTCTTCCAGGTGCAGCTCAGAGACGTTCCTGGTCTGCTGGGCTTCTTACGTTTATGCTGCTTCTCTCTTACTTCCCAAAGCTTATATTTCACATTGAGTTTTCAAAACTACTCCTGTCAGCTCTGCAACACTTTCTGAGATGTCAAGAGCTTACCGTGATGTCGAAATTCATTGTCCCTTAACTCCACTCAATATTCTGTAATGAACTACATGGGAAAAGAATCTAAAGGAAAGTGGATATATGTATATGTATAACTGATTCACTGGGCTGTACATCTGAAACTAACACAACATTGTAAATCAACCCTACTCCAATAAAAGTTAATTTTTAAAGAATGGAAAATTTCTGTAAAAAAAGAAATTCACGTCCTTCCCCCGTGTCCCAGCAGGCTAAATTCCTCTACCTTCCCTGGAAGGAGTGGATGAGGCCAGTGGGGCTGGTCTCTAGTCTGGTGGCGGAAGAGGTGGCTGCCAGGATGGGAGTGTCCTCAGTGATGCTCGTTCATCTGCTGACGGAAGTAGCGATTCATCCCCCTGGTGCCCCTCCTTCCACAGTTTGGAAGTTAGATCCACGGTCTGAAATGATCACGCATCTTGGTAGCAGCGGAGATGGTTCTTGGTTGAGAAGTAGGGTTCAGGATGTCCCAGGCCATGGGCTGTCTGTCTTGGACGATAAATCAGCAATGAGTTGAAATGGAGTCCTGGCCCGGAAGCAACGTGGGTGCATCCTAAGGGTCATGAGAAGGGTGGGTTCCAATTCGCTCCAGTCCTAGCTGCTCTGAGTCCTGGTGATAACGATGCTGGGCCTGAGGGCTGGCGGCTCCCCGTCTGTCCCCACGGTTCCAGCAGCAGAGGCCTTGGGTTACACGGCAGGAGGTCGGCCTCTCAGGGTGGGCACGTACGGAGGAACGGGGCACAGCACAGTGCAGGAGAAAGGCCGGCGCTCAGTCCTCTCTGTCACCAGGCGTGATTTAACATGTGGGGCTTTCTTCTCTCTTATTCACTCCGGACTACCCCCCTTCTTCACGGCACTTGCCATAATTGAAATGATGTAGGTTTCGTTCTCATCTACTTGTCTACATGGTCTCTTCCCCACTGTGTACCCGCGGCCAGCACCGTGCATCACCCAGAGTAAACACTGGAGAAGGAAGGAAGGGAGGGACGGAGGGACGGAGGGAGGAGTGAATTCGCAAAGTGAAAAGGTGGATAAATGATCTCCTTCCAGCTGTCATATGTGTTTGGAACTGCGGGTTAGGGTCCCTTGGCTGACGCAGTTGAAGGAAAGTGTTTCCCTGAATGCTCCGGGCTGGGAAGTGTGTGGTGAAGGCTCCTCCGGGGCCCGGAGCCTGGGTGGGTTTCGGTGTGACTGTGGGGCAGGAGGAACCCGTGCGTGTTGGATTCGAGCATTCTCCAGGGATGGGAGTCCTTGCGGTTTTCACGGATCTTCAGGATCATTGGTCCTATGGGGCCGTGAGCGCTTGTCTGCGCTGGGATGAAGGGTGTCCAAACCAGGGCGAGCGTTTGGCCTGCTCGGTTGAATAGATGGAGCTGGTCCGTGACAGTGAGTCTCCAGGAGCCTCCTGGCCCTGGGAGCTGCATCTCCCACTGAGATGCTGGACATTGACCTCGGTGACCTGCAGGGGAGCTCAGGGAGAGCTGCTGCGGGAGTATTGCTCTACACCGTGTGACCGACGGGGATTCAGACTTGAAGTGAGAAACTAATGGAGGATTGAATTGATGTTTCTGAGAGAGCTTGGACCTTTCGGTGAAATCATGCCCTCCTGGAAACTCTGAAGTTAAGGTCTGAGCCAGGGCCAGCTTGTCATCTTGGAGGGTGGGGGGCAGACTCTTGAGGTGGGTGTAAGGTGGGGAGGAAGCTTGTCACCTTCATCAAGGAGCTGACAAGAGGACCATGGTTGGTCTTTGAGTTGTGCTGAGCAGTAAACTCAGGCGTAGACTCAAGGGCTTGGGTTGGGCAGTGGTTGGACTGAGCTTTTTTGGGGGGGGTGGGGCTGGAACACAGACGCAGGACCCCACGTAGCACTTCAGACACTCCTCATCCGAGGCCCTCAGGAGGGTATATGTACCTTGAGAATGTTCCAGAGCCCAGGTCCTGTCAGAGGAATGCCAAGGCTCAGCCTGCGACTTGTTCAGCCTCTGAGAGATGTCTGGAGCACTTGCCCCGCCCTAGTGAAGTAAATACTTCTGTTCATCCTGGAGACCTGACATTCCAGAAGGAGGTACTTAGGGCTCTTGTCGCTGTTGGAATTCTTATGAGCCCCTCTGTAGGATATGTCAGATGCTGATGGGAAACACGCACAGGAGGGCTGGAGTTTCCATGATGGAAATTGGCTTGTTGGGTGGAGGGCTGCTTCTCAACAATGTCTCCCTCACCTCCTGTGTCGGGGTATCTGAGCCATGCACACGTGGTTGAAAAGCATTGAGGCCAGGAGTTTTCAAGCCTGTAAGTCTTAGTTCCAAAAGCAGAAAAGTGCTATTGAATTTTGAGCGGGTTGTGAAGAACTCATTGCTATAACTAAATCCAGTGCATGTCCTAAACCTAGAACAGAAAGTCTGTTAGATCGATTTGAAACCATTAAAATCATTTCAACCATTGATTTATATACGGAGATTTGGCAAGTGGCTTTAAAATCAAAATTAAAAATAGCATGTGAAACACCAGATGGGGAATAGGGGTTTATGCTTCACCCTTCAGCCTGAGGAGTCCCCCTACCCTTTCCAAACAACTGGTAAATGAATTATGATTGTGTGAGCCAGGGACACCTTGCCAAGACACCTATTCACGTCACGGTCGTACATGATACAGAGTACAAATGCGGCGGCCCATCCAGGCTCCTCTCACTTTGGTGCTCATCATAACCCATACGCCGATGGCTTGGCACGGAGCTGGTTGTAAAAAAACCAAATATGCAAAATTGTGGGATTTAAAAATGAGCCCCACTGAAGTTAAACACTGAAGCCATAAAAAAAATTGGCAAATACCTTGTATCATATTTGGAGGGCATGAAAGGATTTTATCCATGTTTGCTCTTACATGATGGAGCTTGGGCTGTCCCATTGCCTTAGGACAGAAGGATAACCAAGAGATTCAAAAGGCTTTGGAGGTGCTGGTTTGTTTAAAGGGTTTGAGATTTTCAGATTTTTTTGAATTCTTCAAAGTAGTGACTGATGCCACCGATTTTAGATTAGGTAAAGAGTGATAATAAGAACAAAAAATGTGCAACTCTCAAATGAGACCTCTCGGTAGAAAGTAGTTAGCAAAGGAAAGGAATGTATCACCTCTACAGAAAGGACAGTGCATTGCTGATGAGGTCTAAGGTCAACTCTGGCCAGATGGTGTTGAGTCAGGGTCTACTCGTGTGCCCGCTAAGCTTGACCGTCCAGGAAGCCTCGTGCCGGTAGGAGCTGCCGAGGTGGCCAGGCAGCCCCATCTGCACCTTGACGTGAACCTTCGGGAACAGGGAAGATGCCGGCAGATGTGCTAACACAAAAAACAGGCAGAAAACTTCAGAGGGAGTCCCCAAGTGACCCCCTGTTTAGTCACTGAGACAGCTCAGGAGAGGATGGAGTCGCTATGGTGAAATGCGATTTTGTTTAAAGCTGGGATGGGTTCTGTTGTCGGGAAGTGTTGTCTGCTCCGTAAGGTTTGGCTGAGTGCTCACCAGAGCTCACCGCGCCCAGGGTCCCCACCGGATGGGCTCCATGGGGGCTCCGAACGGTCTGGCCAAGAGTGTCGAGCCAGACGGAGGTTCCCCAGTGACCAGCTGTGCTTACTCGCCTGTCGGGGGTGATGGGGGTGGGAGTGGGCAGGGCCGACACTTGGCTGAGCAGAGAGCGGGGGAGGGCCAATCTGATTGTCATTTCCTACTCAAAATATTTAGTGCTGTGGACACAGTCTGAAAGGAAGAGCTCAGACACGGTCCAATCTCCAAGCCCATCTTTTGCCTGAAATTCTGAGATCGAGGGCAAGAAATAAGTGCATTTTTCCTCGCTGGAGTCGTCCAGCCAGAGAGCTCGCCCAGTCATCCACTAAAGTCATCAAGAGTTATATCTCAGTGTCTGATGAAAAGTTCACTGAGGTCACCCCAACCCGACTGAATAAATACTTAAGAGAAGCCTCTTCCCCAACCCCTCCTCTTCGGCACCCTAGATGAGCACGTCTCAGGGAAAGGGAAGGGGCGCGGGGCTTCTCCGTGGATGGCGGGTACCCTGTGATGGAGGTGAGGGTGTATTTGCAATACACCTACAAATACACCTACCAGGTGTATTTGCAAATTCTGCCTCCGGATCAGAAGCCCCTTCTCCCTGTAATTCACCGGGACCCGTGCTGTGTAATGGGGCCTGGAGTGCCCTGCGCGTTTATCTTAACCCCATCCTACTCAGCCTTGGACGCCTCCTCCCAGAACCCATCCCCCACCTTGCCAGGCAGAATGAAGGGCTGCTTCCTACGTGCCTGGACTCCTCCTCCAAGCTAAAGGGCTTAACACAGTATCCAAGGCTCACTTCACGTGGGATCCCTGGATCCAGGCAAAGTTCTTGACTTTTGAGCCCCAGGATCTAGCTTGGCATCTGGCATTTAATAGACACTGAAAAAAGGCTTATTGACCATAGAACGTAGAGCAGCAAGAGCGACCTTGGTGTAAACTGTGGACTTTGGGTGGTAATGGTGTCAGTGGAGGTTCACTGATGGTAAGGAATGTCCCGTCTGGTGAGGGATGTTTTTGGTTGAGAGGTTGAGGCCCGGGGGAGCTGTGCATGAAGTCTCTGTACCTTTTGCTATGGACCTAAAACTGCTCTGAAAATTAAATTCTATTTTTTTAAAGACTTACCGAAAGTTTTGAATGAGTAGTTGTTAGAATTGGAAGGGCTCTCAGCACCTGGCACTATGACGCATAGTGTAGCTGCAGTGTTGTGGTAAATTCTCTGCTTTGTGTTTCATTTTTGCAGGGCGCGAAGAAGTTCGATGTGCCCTGTGGAGGGAGAGACTGCAGTGGGGGCTGCCAGTGCTATCCCGAGAAAGGAGGATGGGTAAGTCGCAACACTGCAGTATTATCTTCCTTACACACCCATTTTGAACGAAGTGCCGCATCCTGCCTGGTTAAGTCCTTTGCGTACATTCCTAAGAAATTTAATACAGGCGCGTTCTTTCCCACAAAGCAAACAACAATATAATGCAAAATTGGGTCGATTTATACCACTTTCTTAATACATTGAGAACTGCGTTAACTTTCTCAAGCCTCTTTTCTCTTGTTTGTTGTCACAAATACACGTGTATGCATATAGGTACACATAATGCAACTGCGTTTTATATTTATATCATATATAAGCATACATTTTGTAAAAACACTGCCTAAAGAAAGCATAGTCGCATTTATACTGCAATAGCCATTTAAACTAGAGGGCGCTGCCATTATACCGCTGAGAATCGCTTTGGCTTTTAAAATGATCCCACTCATTCCCTGAATGCCCTTTATGTAAAGCCCACTTCATAGGTAAGTCAGAGAAAAACGGTCCCCCCAAGTTATCACCGTAACATCTGGCAGAGTTTGAAATACGGACCTGATTTTGGGTGTCATACGTTCAATCAAAGTGTAGCCTTTAAAGCTGATGTTTGAGTCTTGGTATTGCTGATTTTAAAAAGGAATTGTTTACACGTCTAAGCCCATTTTGGTGTGTGGCACTGTGGGAAGCAGTATTTCGTTTTACATCACAAAGTCTTCTGAGTCCTTACGCTTTGGAATCACGCAGTTCCCTCTAGGACTCATGCTTGTCCGACGCCAGGTAGTAAGAGGCCACTGGGGCTTCTCGCCTGCATTGCCCTGTCCTTGTTGGAACCGGGAATTACAGCCATCCTCGGGGGCTCCAAATGCGTTTCACCAAGTTGAATTCTAAAGTCAGTTTTCAAAGTAGCCGTGCTCCATCCCCACCCACCAGGAGGAAGAGACGTCTGGTTGGAGACCCGCCTCTGAGGTTGGGTGTCATACCCTACATCCTTCCCTACCTGAGTCGCCCCCAAAAGTCAAATACCTAAAAGGCGTGGCAGGGAACCCCTTTATAAGTGTGGTGGGCTTATGTACTAACATGCGACTCCCCATTGTTTTAGCGGCATAGCTCACAGTCGAGGAGTGATCTTCTGCCAGGAGGTCAAAGCTTCCGTCTCCACGGGCTGTGTTCATCGTGACAGTTTTTGCTGTTGTTGCTTTAGTAAAGGGTTCCTCTGCTTGGAGTGGGGACTTTGTGCTTAAGCAGGTGCTAGTTGAAGATGCTTTATCGGCATTTAACAAGGAGAAGCATTTTTAAATATATGGAAACCGTTCCATGAGACTTAAATCCCCCTGGGGTCCCTTGCTATAGATTTACCCAGCGATGGTTCTGGGGCAGTGGTGAAAAGCCTGACTGCAGGGCTCTCCCCTCCCCAGCGCTTGGCTAGCTCAGCCTTCTGCGGGCACAGAGAAGGCAAACGCGTGTTGTACAAGCAACTGTGAGACATGCCCGAGTTGGAGGGACCCCAGCTCTGATAGGACCTGCATTCTCCCTGGGATCTGCCAAACAGAAGCCAGACTGAGTAGAAGGGGGCTGGGTCTGTTCTTTTTCACTCTTTATGATTAGTTAACGTAGAACCAATATGTGAACATAACTCCCATAATGCTTTTACAAGAACGCTGTTCTTCCATAAAGGTAGTTCATTCTGATTATTTCCGTATGTGATGCCATCTGCACAGCAGTGGATTCTTAAATGACGCCGAGGGTCTTCTCAAAGAGGTCATCAGAAGAGAATTTCTGCAGGTCCCCTGGTCTTCCTAGTTTAGTTAAGTTTACAGCACAGGTGTTATTCCCTGATTAAGAAAATACCTTGTCTCTTTCTACGCATTGCCAAAAAGTAGAAAATGACACCTTCTGGTTAATTTCATTAACATGAGTGACCTAGCATGGGCTTGACTTTCCTTCAGACACATTATCAATCTTGGTCAAACTAAGTTGAGACTTGGCAGTTGTCCGGGTAGTTTGTTCAAGAGCCAGGGCCAGCGGTACCCCACCAGGGGACTGGCCTGCACGTGCCACTCTCTGGAGCGTTTGGAGTCATGCAGAGAGACGTAGACCCCGTTCCTGGACCACACAGATCCAACCCCGGTGGTTCTAACTGTCAGCACCCGGGGCTGCCCGATTGATTCAGGTGTGCTATTGAATATCGATCAATAAGGTGATAGGAATGGCTGACAGTAAGAGATAAGAAGGAAACCCAGTGAGGAGAAATAACTAACGCCATTTATCGTTGTCTACAGGGTGAGCCCAGTGTATTTATTGTTAGGACAGTCGCATATACTTTACGCAGTCATTTATGAAAATAGAATGTCCGTGTCCATTCTACGAACCTGGTGTATGTATATTAAATATTTGTTCATTAGCAAGTCTACCCAAATGGGGTCCTATCGAAAGCAGAGCTATTTCTGCCCTGCTTTTGGATTGGTAGTATTTTTCAGAAGTAATGTAATACACAAAAATAGCCATGGGGTGGATTTTGCCACTCCGAGAGCTGTGTGCATAGTTTGTTCTTTCCCACAGCTTCCCCTGGGGTCCCTTGCTGTCTGTTTTCCCCTCGGTGCCACCGTAGCAGCTGTGACGGGGCCTGGCCGCAGAGCCACGCTCCCCGAGCTCCAGGCTCACTCTGCCTTATATGGGCACGGGGTCCAGTTAATGTTTTCCTCGCCATGGTGACAGCCAACACCAGAAACTGTATGTTACTGGGTAACTTGTAGACTCTAAGCAGAAATCACAAAGGTACTGTGGATTCTGGTTCCAAAGGACTTCTCGTCCTAACCAAGAGAGCAAGCTCTGTATCGAGCCAGACTCCCCGCCCTGGAGTGGCGGGTGGCGCGTTGTCACAGGAAGAGAATTGCGTCTCGCAGACAGAGCCAGCCACCCCGTGGATCATTCCAGCAAATCGGTAGAGGGGGCAGGAAGGGGGGGAGCTGAGGCCCAGCGGTCTGCGCACCCTTCGCTCCCGGGCCAGCGCTGGGAGGTGCAGAGGGTGCCCTAGCCACATCCGCCAGTTCTCATGGGAGGACGGTGACATTTGGGGCTAAGTGACTTGCTCCAGTCTCAGTCCAGAACCGAACTCGAGCTCTCTGACTTTCAGATGAGTTCGTGTTCCAGTCCAGTGATCTTTTGTGTCTGCACACCTCTGGCCAGATGTTAACCTATATGGAGGAGATTCCAGGGGATGGGGGGAAGCACAGAGTCAGAGAAAAGAGGTTTTGCTGTCTTGACTCAAGAGTTATGATTCTCTAGCCAGTTTTCCAGCCATCTCTTCAGTTGCTTAGTGAATCAAAAAAATAAATAACTTTAAGAAGTGAGTTAACGTGGTTAGATCTAGAGACTGTCATACAGAGTGAAATACGTCAGAAAGAGCAAAACAGATATCATATATTAAGAAATGAGTTAAGACTTTGTTGTTGTTAGAGGGTTTCTACTTCAAATAATCCCTATTGAGTATACTGGAGTAATTAGAAAGTGTAAGTCCTAATCCAGCAGTACTCCACAGGGTACTGTCCACAAAGAAAGGCAACTCACTAAATTCTCGGACTTTCTCCACCGCTAATGGTCACAAGCTCATCACGCCAGACAAAGATGCCCAGCCCCCATATCTTTTTCTATTCTTTTTGCTTTTTTACTGAAGTATAGTCGATTTACAACAATTCGGGTGTACAGCCAAGTGATTCGGGTTTAAATATATGTACGTAAATCTGTATTCTTTTCCAGATTCTTTTCTATCATAGGTTATTACAAGATATTGAATAGAGTTCCCTGTCCTGTGCAGTAGGTCCTTGTTGTCTATTTTAGACATAGTAGTGTGTGTCTGTTAATCCCAAACTCCTACTAATTTATCCCTCCCTCCCCTTCCCCTTTCCCCTTTGGTAACCGTAAGTTTGTTTTCTATGTCTGTGAGTCTGTTTCGGTTATGTAAATAAGTTCATTTGTATCATTTTTTTAGATTCTACATATAAATGATATCATACGATACCTGTCTTTCTCTGACTTACTTCACTTAGTAGGATAATCTCTAGGCCGATCCACGTCTCTGCAAATTGCACCATTTCATTCCTTTTTATGGCTGAGTAATATTCCATTGTATATATGTACCACATCTTCTTTATCCATTCCTCTGTTGACGGACATTTAGGTTGCTGCCATGTCTTGGCTATTGTAAATAGTGCTGCTATCAACATTGGGGGGCATGTGTCTTTTCAAAGCATGGTTTTCTTCGGATATATGCCCAGTAGTGGGATTGCTAGGCCGTATGGTAGTTCTATTTTCAGTTTTTTAAGGAACCTCCACACTGTTCTCCATAGCGGCTGCACCAATTTACATTCCCACCAACACTGTAGGAGTGTAGGAGGGCTCCCTTTTGTCCTCTTTTTCTTTTTTTTTAAAGAACGGTAACATTTTTATTTATTTTTTTTTTTAATTTTTGGCTGCGTTGGGTCTTCGTTTCTGTGCATGGGCTTTCTCTAGTTGTGGCAAGCGGGGGCCACTCTTCATCGCGGTGCACGGGCCTCTCACTATCGCGGCCTCTTTTGTTGCAGAGCACAGGCTCCAGACACGCCGGCTCAGGAGTTGTGGCTCACGGGCCTAGTTGCTCCGCGGCATGTGGGATCTTCCCAGACCAGGGCTCGAACCCGTGTCCCCTGCATCGGCAGGCAGATTCTCAACCACTGCGCCACCAGGGAAGCCCTGTCCTCTTTTTCTATTCCTTTTCTTCTTTCTTTCTCTACGCACGGTGGAGATGGAAGGTAGCTGAGCTGCAAGCATCAGAGAGAATTTCTGTTAGTCACAGCAGAGTGGCCACCTCCATGTGATACAAAGCTTCATAGTATAGAAAACAGGAGAGAGAACAGGGGAGGCATCTGATTCAACGGATAGAGATGCCTTTGCCTTTGTGCATTACCTCACCAAAAAGGTTGTGAAGTTCTCAGATTTTTCCAACCGAGGTCAATTTTAATTCATTATCTCAGTTACTCAGTCAGGTTCCTGTTCCCCTGACACTTTTTTGACCATAAACTCAGATCAGATAGGCGATTTCAACCTTTTAATGGCATTAACCTTCGCAAGACGCCTGTTTTCCTAGGCAATCAGGTATTCAGAAATTGGTTCATACAAAGACCGAGTAAGTCCCAAACGTTGGGAATTACTGAGGTGGTTAGACGGCCTGTCGAGCTGTGGTGGGAAAAGGAGAAACCACCACTGTGACTGGTCCCAGAGGTGAACCACCAACCCGGAGGGAGGGACCCGGCATCTCCCCATCACTGTGCAGTCATCCCCCCCACGTTCGCCCTCCACGGGCCTGGCAGCAGGAGCCCCAAGACTGGAGCCTCAGCTCCTGGAAGGGTGCAGTTGACAAGCTCACTCACTTAAGCAAAGGCTGAGAACCGGCGCAAGTTGTGCTGGGCTGTTGCATTTTTTTCATGTAGCTAAGAGTTTCCCACAGTCTGTGGGTCCCTGGACTTGGGTCAAAGTATGAGCAAATAATTCTCGACCTCACAAGATTCCTTAAATTCAACAATATAAATCAAAGTGAGAGAAACCGGAGAGAAACGGAGTGAGAGAGGAAGCAAAGTGTGAACACAAAGCTCTCGGAGATGGGTGGTGACGGATGGATGGGGTGCAGGAGACTCAGGCTTTGGCCCTCGCCTGTCAGCCCAGGTAGGCAGCAACCAAGAGATGCAGGAAGCAGACGCGTAGCATCAGGGAAGGGAGCAGAGGGGCCCTGAGCAGCTCTGAACCACAGTCACTGTGGCAATAAGGTCTCTTCCAAGGAGAGCTGTAGTCTCGCTGATGGCGGTATCTTCTGTCGTGCGTCGCTAATCGTAAACCTTACCCTCAAATGTGTATAACTGGGCTGTGGCAATAAAACTGAATTGTTTTCTTTGAAATGCTCAGTATAAACCTAAAGGCTGGTTGACCACTGTGGAGCAAAGGGAGATGCTCAGAACATAGATCTTCCAGATGTGTGTGCTCTACCACTCCGGTGGGTTCCCCTAAGCCACACGGCCATCTGTCTCAGCTCTGGGGAGACGCGTGCGAGCGCGAAATGAAGACATCAGTGCTGCTGTAGCAGACCTCTTTCCAAGCCAGCTGCTGCCTTTCCTGGCAGATGCCTGTTACTGGCCTGCTCAGGAGACCTGACGGAATTCATCGCCCGCATTTTCTGCCCTGTCACAGCCCAGAAAGGGCGAAGAATGATTCAGAAATAGCAGAAACCCCTCCTGGCTTCTGGGCTTGTATAACCTTTGTCGACACATAGCTCTCACCTACTTTCAACATCGTGTGCTTATTTTTAGTGCGTCTCTGGAACGGCAGTGGTTCTGGCTAGCCCGATGCCGCTGTGGCTACAGCCAGCTCCATTACTTGGTTACTTTCTGTGAGGAAAACAGTACTTCAGCGGATGTAGACGATGCCCGCCTAATTTGTACATCGCACATAAGTGATGTGGTTTTGTGTGTGTGTGTGTGTGTGTGTGGTGCACAGGCCTCTCACTGTTGTGGCGTCTCCCGTTGCGGAGCTCAGGCTCCGGACGCGCAGGCTCAGCGGCCAAGGCTCACAGGCCCATCCGCTCCGCAGCATGTGGGATCTTCCCGGACCGGGGCACGAACCCACGTCCCCTGCATCGGCAGGCGGACTCTCGACCACTGCGCCACCAGGGAAGCCCTAGAGTAGGACTTTCAATCAAGTGTTGTAGAAATGATTTAATTGTGCAGCTGGAGCAGAGAGAAGCAACTGTGGCATTTCTGGCTTTACTCCCCTGCTCCCAACCCCACCCCAGTAAGGGAAATGTTTAGTTTCAAAGCACCGTTCTAACACTAGTCACAGTTTGATAGAAAACGGGCCAGTTTGGAGCCCATCCGAAAGGAAGACTACGTTATTGAATCCTGAAAAGGCGAAATGTTAATACCACCTCACTGCATGGACTCAGAGAACATCATTATAGACAGAATCTGACGGTTGAAAGCCAGCACTTAGAGAAAACATGTATTTCCACCATTGAAACCGCCATGTCCCTTATCTGAAGCATGACAGACTTTGTCCTGGACTCCCATGTTTCCTCCAGTAAAATACATCGTTAAATAATAGGAATCATGAAAATCATGGGTGAAAATTAATCATAGTGGCTGTGGCCTAGCTTTTATCAACCACAACAGGAATTGCCCACGACACCGCTGCTATGGTAACAGCAGAGCAGATAATTGATTAAAAAAATGTCGTTGGCATTTCCAGTAGGCACATGACCAGTGATTAATAATGAAGCACTGACACGTGGGCAGCTTAGTACCTGAGTACAGAGGAAGAATTCTAAATGTTTACGTATTTTATTTATCCACTTGTCCCACTTCTGGTGAAACCACACACACACACACACACACACACACACACACACACACATCGCTCTGGCAGCCTAGACCACATTCCATACTGCGCTCTTGTCTCCAGGTGTTGCTAATGAAAGATGCTTACCTAGTGTCTACAAACACTCAATCTTGCCTGAGGTGTCTACCGCCCTAGAAATACCGGGGGAAGCCCACTCTTTCTTTCTGAGAGAACCACACCCCTCTGTTCCCTTCTGAATTTCCATCCAAACAAAAGGAGCATAGAGTAGACATTCTCAGAGCTCAGGCAGAAGAGAGAATGAACTTGAGAGAAAAAAATAACTTTTTTTTTTACCTAGGCAGGTCCCTGTTCTCCCAACCCTTTGACCATAGACTGATATTAGATGTTTTTATGGAAAACTGGGACATTGGTGAAAGTATGGTATATGCAGAAGCACAAAAATGATGCCTTGAGGCTGGCTGGCTGGTCGATGCATGTGGGCAAGGAGCACCATGGATTCTGGGCAGTGGCCTCAGCGATCAAAACCTCAGGGAGGTTGGCCATCCACACCCGCCATCAGTACCAAGGATGGTGAGAAAATAATTAACTGTGTTCCAGTCCAAAGTTGACAGTTCTGGGGAAATGGCCTTCCTTTCATGGCCTCGAGGAAAACATATCTGTGGGTCAGAGCCAGGATAATGATAATAATACTGTTTTGAGTTTTGACTGTAAACCTCACACCAACTCCAAGAGACCACTGATAAACCGGGGTGAGAGAAAGGAACATTCTACTCTTCTTCGAAGCCAGACTTAAGCTCTGCCTTTGGAAATCCATCGTCTCCCTTCCTCCGATGGAATGTTTTGACAAGTACAACACTGAAGCGTATCCTTTTCTCTTAGAGAGGGAATGCCAGTCTTCAAAGACCTTTATTTTGTTTTATTCACCTCCAGTCCATCCTTAGTAAACAATTGCAGGATTTCTAAAATGACCAGAGGAAAATTCTTACCAAACATGAAGTGCTTTCTAAACGCCATCTGAAAATGGAAACATCTTCTCTGAATTTGTCTTCCCTCACTCAGTAGGAAGAGAGGTCGAGTCTTCATATGCAAAAAGCATCCATGTCCAGTTCACTGGGGCAGCCTATACAAGAGGCTAAATGCTCCTGCGTCTAAACACTCTTACACTGGACTGCTCCTATAATAAAGAGAAAACTAGTAGATTGCACATTTTTGAAATTACTCTTCCTATTTTCTCCCAGAGATAGTAAATAATAACCAGAGAAAAATGGCAGAAATGACCAAACCAAGTGGCACAGGCACAATTTCCTCACTCTACAGTGGGAGGGGGTCGTCTTTTCTCTGCCTTATTTTCTCCTTTTTGAATTAGAAGAAGCTACCCGTGTCCTTAATAGTCAAAGGCAAAGATGCTACATATATCACTGGCATTCAGGTGAATTTGAATTTATTTTTAAATGCTTTAGGCGTTTCAGAATTTTCTTAAGAAACTGCTCAACCTGAGAGCCTGAACAGCCTGCGATTCTGAGCCCTCTGGCATCCCACCCAAACTAGCCCATTGTGGTGTAGACAACCAGGTCATTCAAGTCGTCAGATGTCTGACTCACATGGGAAGTAGAAAGCAAGCCTTCAAAAGGGCATATTTCCCCACTGATTAGAAAGATCAAAATATCCCTGTCCCCTTCCTCTCTGTGTCCAGTCTAGAAGACTGAATTCTAGAAGAATCAAAGCAGGACTAGACCTTCCTGTAACCCAATACAAGCCCTGTATGATGGTAGTTTCCTCCTAAGCCCCCGCGAGGGCCCTAAAATCCCACCATAGGAACAAAAGTTTTTGTATTCAAAACACTGTTAGGATGGATAATTCCTAAAGATCTGGAACCAGAAAGGGCAAAGCGAAAGAAAGCAAAACGAAATGAAATGGAAGTCATTAATTCTGGGTAAATAACATCTTTGGCCTAATAAGTTCTGAGCTGCATTGTCACCATTGATGTTTTTCATTAAAATGTCTTTGTAAAGCACTTAACTGTTCTTCAGACTTAAAGTCTGTTTTAAATAAAGAAACAGAGGACAGATGAATTTTATGGAGAAGCTGGTCTCTCTGTAATTAAAGTGCTGGCATGTATTTAGCTCTGCATGATTTTTTGAGAAAATACACTCCAAATGGTGATAATGGCATTTTTTACGCCTCGTGAAGATATATTTCGAAAGAACCCTGATGTCAAGGTCATTTGTATGCCCTGCACCCGCATTTAGCATCTGCCAACAAGACTAGCCTTTCTTAATTCAGTAAAAGACATACTGCCATGGCTTTGAGGACGAATGAGTGTGCAATGATTGGATACAAAATGAACAGAACCCTGTGACTGACTAGGAAGCGGTTTTCTTTTATGGATGTTGCTTTTAACACTTCTACTCTTTTCAACTCAACTCAGAGAAGTAGCCCATTGTCTTATACCTGGGCAGCCTGGATACACCTGCCGCTGAGGGCGAGATGCACAAATCTTTAATAGAGTTTACCATGTGCCCACAGCCCTAAAGCGCACCATTACAACCCAAAAGACAGAGGGGGGTGAATAGGAGGCCAGATAATCCAAGCAAAATGCTGAAACAGGAAGACGGCTTCCTCACTCGAAGGCCTTGGGGGTAATTCCTCATCATTTAACACCTGCTGTTTTACAAATATTTGTATTTCTCATCGTAGAATGATAGAATTGTGGTGCAGTACCTTGACAAATCTCCCCAACGTCTTACCCAGGAAGAACGGAAGAATACATCTGAGACTAATGAATAGTCATTCTGTTCTTAGAGGACTCCAGAAAAGAAAGGCTTTCCTGGTTACTTAATGAAAACACACACACACACACACACACACACACACACACACACACACAACTCAGAATAGATTCATATATATCTAGAGTCAAATTCACTAAAAAATACCCAATTAATGAAAAGTATGATATGTTATTGCAAAAGAAAATAATCCACCCCCTAAAAGTTGAACTAAAAAAGTTCAACTCTTCCTCAAAAACAGAATTTTTCTTTGGGACTCTCGCTTAACACTGAATCCCACTTAAAATTTCCAGACAATAAGGTTGATTCCACAGCTTCACTTAAAAGAAACTCGGTGTAAGACATGCCATAGACAAGAAATAAAGCAAAAGCATATCTGAGCCCCTAGGAGATTTCTTTCTGTTCCCTGGTCAGCTTCACATCTTTGTTTGAAATAATTTCTCCTCTGGCCAGTGTTTTTCTTGCCTTTAAAGAGTATATTTTGAAATCAGGAGATGCCAGGGGCATGATGTCAGCCTGCTTCTCCTCAAGCGTTGTATAGAAAAGAACTGAAGAACGTCCTGAAGGCATAGACTTAACCTCTACAGGTTATACAGTAAAGTGATATTAGTGCTATAGTTGTATTATATTTAAATAGCTGTTTTTTTAAACTCCCGGTCAACTAGAGGCAAGGATAAAGAGGTTGAACTAAATAATAGCATTAGGATGTTTCATTTGAAATCCAAGAAGGCTGAAGTTATGCATTTGGTTACAATATAGCTATGTCAATAGCTTCAGGTGAGCTTCGATCATTATTATGTTGCCGAACGCAAGTTCATGGGCCCTACGCACAGTGAGGCCAAAGAAACCGAAACGTCAGAGTTTGGAACAGAGAAAGGTTTATTGCAGGGCCGAGCAAGGAAAATGGGTGACTCATGCTCAGAAAACCCCGAACTCCCCGAGGGGTTTCAGCAAAGCATTTTTAAAGGCCAGGTGACGGAGGGGGGTCACAGGGTGTGTGATCAGCTCATGCACAATTCTCTGGTTGGTCGATGGTGAGGTAACAAGGTGGTGTCACAGGGCTTAAAGTTCTCAATCCTTAGGCGCCAGTAGGTCTGGGGGCTCTTGATCATCAAGTACTTAATTTCTTCCATTTGGTAGGGCTTCTAGCATCTGTGAAACAACTCAGGAAATGTGCATCAGATACTATTATCTAGGTACTTCAGAGAGGAGCTACAGCCGAGGGTGTAGGGGAAGGGTCTGTCCCGGGAAGACCGCATAGGGTCCTGCTCCGTTACAGTTAGGCCACTAAAATGTAATACCATTAATAAGAGCACAGTTCAGCACTATTGACAAATGGTTCCTGGGACCAGCATGACCATCACGGCGTACGGGAGGTGACACCCCCCGCGGCATGTGCTGTGATTGCTGTCACCAAAGCTCTTGAGAAAATTGCGACGTAGGAAAGCTTTAGCTCTGACACATGCTTGCTTCCTGAACAGGAATCCCACCTTCCCCATCCCATCCCACAACTACACACAAACTCCGACGCCCCGGTGATGGCCATCCTCTAGCATCTCGCTTCAACCGCAAAGCTCCCGGAACCCCAGTGAGCTTTCTCTTCCATTGTCCCTCTACAGGCCCCATCACAACTCCATTCCTTCCAAATCTGCTGATCTCAGAACTTAGGGAAGAACGTGGTCATCTAACCTTTTTTCATATTAAAGTATCAACTGTTGCATTACCGGTGCCCCTGACTTCCCGACCAATTGCTCATATGAAAATTGTACCCTCGTTCTAATCTCCTTCTTCTGAGTTTCTCACTTCCCTTCTGGAGTCCTGGCCTGCGGACTTGAACTTGGCTTTCCAGCAGCGGCCAGACCAGCGTGAAGTGAAGGGAGACTATTTCCTCCCTGGTCTGGATGCTGTGCTTCTAGGACTGTGTCGTAAAATCCCATCACCCTTGGGCTTCCCTGGTGGTGCAGTGGTTGAGAGTCCGCCTGCCGATGCAGGGGACACAGGTTCGTGCCCCGGGCCTGGAAGATCCCACATGCCGCGGAGCGGCTGGGCCCGTGAGCCATGGCCACTGAGCCTGCGCGTCCGGAGCCTGTGCTCCGCAACGGGAGAGGCCACAACAGTGAGAGGCCCGCATACAGCAAAAAAAAAAAAAAACCCATCACCCGTCTTCACCAAACACGCCATTGCACTGGCTCACGAGCGATGTGTGTCTACCCAAAACTCTGTTTTTTTTCTTGCAGTAAGTTTCTTGTTGTGTTCCTTTTGGGTTTTGCTTTTTGATTCTTGGTCTTCCATTTGTGCGATTAATTTTTCAGCCTTGACCCAGATTTTACTTTGATTACTGTGAAATTGCTGAAAGGTGGAGCTAAAGTTTCTGATTTGGAGATGGTGGAAATGAGGGTATTCTTCTGCCCTTTATCTTTTTTTATGCATCTTTACTTGTGTAATACTGATCTATTTCAAACACAGACATTCCATGAAACAGCTACTAACCAAAAAGGAGATGTCTAAATGTTCATTGCCACTGGTATTTTTAGGACTTTATTTTGAGGATAGCATTGATGAAAAAGGATATGTAGCCATCTGCATACCCTCAAGTAGAATAATCAGACCAAGGAAGTAAACAAAAAGAACTTTGTGGATGAAAATGAACTCCTTAATTCCAGAAGATTAAAAAGACTTCTTTAGTAGAAAAAAAATAAAATTTAACAAAAAGGGTGCCCTTCAAAAATGTCAGTTATCTTGGAAGGAAAGATGAGTCATGGAAATAGCATGTTGATGAGAAAGATGAATAGATTAGTCCTTTGAAACTGACATTTATGGAGGACGAGGGATGCTGAATTGTCATCCTGTATCCTTTCCTAACAGTCACTGAAGTAGTAAAAGTGCCTGGAATAAGATGATTCTTCTTAGAATTAAGATATACATATTACAATAAATAACCTCAGATTTTTGAAATGGATACATCATATATGTGTGCATACATATACACATGTATATTTGTGTATTTTAATTGTATGTATTTTATATTTATTAAATATTATACCTTTTCTGTGTATGTTTCCAGGAGACTAGCAATTTACTATCATAGAAAACCCTTTATTCATGTGTTCAACATGGGATTTTAGTTATTTATAGCATCTAATCTTATCTTAGAACTTAAAATAAAGCCCCGGGTGGGTGCGTTTTTAACGCCCTGAAACTTTGTTAGAATACATTAGTGCCTTTCTACATTTATCAAGTTTTTATATCAAACCTATTCCAGATGTTCCTAAGCACTTTGAACAAGCAGGAATAAATATTTTCAAAGACATCAAGCGTCCTTCTACTTTTGGCATTGACATTTCCCGTTCTTTGGGAAGTTTCATCGGGCAGTGTCACTGCCGTAGGAGATAACTCTAGAATTGAATTCTTCTGCCTCGGGTCTGACGTTGGCCGTTCCAGGAATTCACTGTCATTCCCATTTCCACCATTTATTGCCCCACGGATCTCTATATTCTGTTGGCTTTGCGTCAACAGGAATTCCTGGAATAAACCGACAGGGAGTTGGCTCATAGATGGGCGAGGCGCCTGCAGGCGCAGCCAAGATCCCATATCCCATTCCCACCCTGAGTAGCCGGGGGAAGCCCCTCACCTTTTCCTCTTTTTTTTTTAATAAAAATGCTACATCCACCCCCCACCCCCTGGAGTTTCCAAGTGTCCTTACTGTATTTCACAGAAGCTTAAAGCATAAAAGAAATGTGTGCCATTGGATATTTCAAGGAGGTGTTGACAAAAAGTACCATTGATTTCAGACGCCCTGGGGCCCCGTGGACCACCTAGGACGTGGATCTCTGAAAGGACCTTTCATGGTGGGGGGGCGTGGGGGGGGTCAGTCACAAAGAGAAGAACTTTCCCCAAACTTTTCAATAGTCTTTTTTGTTAAAAAAAAAAAAAAAGTTTCTGTCTCTGAAGACCAGTCCAGATTGACCCATTTTTCCTTCATGTGATTTGTGAACTATTTCAGCACCTCTTAAGTCTCCTTCTGACACATCAGGAATGTAGACGTGAGAAGTAGCCTCCGTATGGTTTCACTTTTCTGGAATTTGTCTCATGCTATTTTTTAATCAAAATAATCAGTGTTATGCTTTTGTTTCCAATTTAGAGGCATTTTACTGTTGTCTGTGGTATCTATGCATATATTGCCATCCTTTTTTACATGTTGTTTCTGAAAGACGAGTAACCTTTTTTTGTCTATAAACATGTTTGCTCCTATTGCCAATAGAGATAACCTGAAAAGACACAAAATTCCCCACTAACTGTAGATATTGCTGGACTGATAATTTTCTACAGCTTTAAATCTCACTTTGTGGTCACTACGGTGAAGCATATATTATTGTAAAGGCTCCATATGAAATAGTCATTAGTGTCTTCTTCCATTTAAAAAGTAGCAGGTGTTTCCTTTGCCTTTTTGGAAGCTTCTGTTGTTTGTCTTTTGTTTGTGTGTCTAAGTTACCCATTGTCTGGGGCGAGCACAGTGGCTGTTATGGAAAGCCATTGTTTTGGTTCACAAGACTTTATTTCCAAAATGTTGTATGGAATCTCCTGTATGTTCCCCACTATGCCACTATCTACCCCATTCTTTAATAACCATATGGGTTAGTGACTAAACAGTTTATTTTTGGACACAGAGTATTTCTCAGAGTGGGGATGTCCGCTGCCTGTTTTTACAGTTGGTAAAGAATCATGAAGATTTCATTGTAAGTTCTTCCGCCCAGCACTCTTACTCACTTGGGGTTTCTGTTCCGCTCTGGGGCTCTAGAATAACCGTATTGATTTAGAATCCCAAACTTCAGGATTTCCCTCACCCACACCACCCAGGTGATGCCAGTTGGGCAGCAAAAGCATCTTGTGGGTGAAAAAATGTTCTACAAATGGCAGCCTTCCGCACCTCCACAGCGTTGATATTTAATTGGACTTTTAGTAGCTAGTACATGTCAAGGACGTATTTTATCTTACCTTCAGAGAATGCCCATCGTAAAAGGGTTTTGGTGGTGAAATATTTGACTTCTCTTATTTAAAAAGTAAAAATCAAATACCTCAGTGGACAGTCTTCCCAGTGGGATCGGCTGTTAACAAAATCGAAGCAGTCATTATGCTTCAGTTGTCAGCTGAACTGGAGTTTTATTCCTAAGACAGTGGTAATTCATCCTGTTCGGTTTTAGCCCTTGATATGAATTATAGAATCAAACAGGAAACAGGGTCACTCTGAGTTGGAATGACACCCGTACTTATTGGTGGCTCATGGTGGGTGAGGTGCTGGGAAGCCTTTGCATCCCTTGACTCCCGGTCCTTAGAAGGGCTCTGTGATGTGGTCCCTCTTTTACATTGAGGAAATTAAATCAAGAACCAACACAGTGAGTAGTCCAAAGTCACATCGTTGGAGAGTTGAGGAAGCAAACTCTGAACCCAGACCTACAGCCCACACTTTTGTCTTTTCTTGAAGGACACCCTTGAAAATCTGGGTATGATACTGCACATTTGAGACTCAGTTGTTCCTAATTATTCTTTCTTTCTCAACCTATCATTTCCTGTTTCTTTTCCTAAACAAAACCATTAAGCCAGAGAAGGAAAAAAATATAGATAGATAGATAGATAGATAGAGATATATGCACACATACATATGTATGTAAAGCCACAACTTGGTAAATTAAAAATCCACCCTTTCCCCATCTGCCTGCAGTCACCCTCCTCTCTGTCCCCTCCTAGAGGCAGTTCTGGGCCATGAACTGGCAAATCAGCCTGGCTCGTCTTGCTGCCCCCTTTGCTCCCAGGGAATCTCCTGTTTGTCAACCAGAAGGCTCTCCAAATATGGCAAATGCTCCAATTCCCTCAGCACCGATTCCTCTCCTCCCACTGGCTCTGGCTTCCCACTCATCTCTGCCCTCAGCCACCCCACCCTCACTCCTGTGTTGTTGCCCTGATTATCCTGCCAGGGTTCATGAAATAAGCGCTTTTCTGCCCTCTTGAGAAGCATCCCCGAGGTTACAGAACACCCTGAAGGGACGGGAAGCTTTTCACGCCTGATCCTCAGTGAGCCCAGGGGTGGTGCCCCGTAGATACTGCTGCTGCCGGCCCAGGACCCCATCAGGAGGCGTTCCTGCGTGTGCTGCGCAGAGGTGCTCTCCTGACACCCACATCAAGCCACATTATTGAGCAGGTATTCTCTGTGCACCTAGAAAACATGCTCTACAAGGGTTCTTCCCCAATCAGTGATCATCCATCTTTAGAATGACCAGCGCAGCTTGTCCCGTGAAGGGAAACTTTCCTTTTATTTATCAGGTTCAATGCCGAGGTTCGTCATTGCTGCTGCTTCTCACCAGCCAAGGCTTCAGGAGGGTCACCTGCCGACCCCCAAAAGAGCTCCTGGCGTGGGGGGTTGGAGAGCACAGGTTCACGGCACCCTTGGTGGTTCTGACTACATTCGCCAAAGTGGATCGTCGCTGAGGTGGGACTTACTGTTCTGCCTGCAGTGAGTGCCATCTGCCCCCTGCTTGGCATCACACGCTCTTGTTCAGGTAGAGCATTGGTTACACCTGTTCTCTGCCCCCCGCCAGCTGTTCTGTCCTTTTCCTCCACAAGCTCTTGCCCCCCTAAAATTCATGGACACCCCTTCCCCTCCAGCTTGCTTACGTGCCCGGAGGTGTGCCAGTCGAGGCCACGTGTTAGTAGGTGCCCAGAGTCCCTCGCCATCCCAGGACCCTGGACCTTAATCCGCAGGAGCGGTGGGAACGCAGACCCACTGAGGTTGTTTGACCGAAGGGAAAGCTCTTCAAAGTAGCCGCCAAGAGCCAGCTGTTCAGAGAATCGCCTCCCGCAGCCCACCAACCTCCTTTTGTGCTTTGACTCAGGAAAGGTTCATGAGGTTGAACTAAACTTGGTGAAACAGTATTCAGAACTGAGGTGATAGAAGATCATGTTAAATAAGGTAAAATCAATTGAACACATACTTTATAAGAATGAGCCTGATTTATATTTAGCAGTTTTATTCAGACACAATTTAAACATATTGCAAGTGTATTTCAACGAAGCTTTTCTTCTCTGCAGAACTTTTATGGTTGGAAAAAAATGCATATTTTCAAAATGTCTCTCTTGTTAGTGATGAAAACCCAGTTGGGAAGAGAGTGGTTTGCTCTAAAAAAGAACCAGCAGGGCGGGCTTTCCTGGTGGCGCAGTGGTTGAGAGTCCGCCTGCCGATCCAGGGGACGCGGGTTCGTGCCCCAGTCCGGGAAGATCCCACATGCCGCGGAGCGGCTGGGCCCGTGAGCCATGGCCGCTGAGCCTGCACGTCCGGAGCCTGTGCTCTGCAACGCGAGAGGCCACAACAGTGAGAGGCCCGCATACCGCAAAAAAAAAAAAAAAGAACCAACAGGGCATGTGGGAACTTAACAAGGTCAAAAGCACATCATTTAAGAATTTTGAAACCACCTCCAGTTTCCATGACTTTGACAAAAGAAGTAACCCAGGTGTCTTGAATCAAACTATAATGTGAAATGAAGAGTTTCACCCAGATTCACTAGGCCTTTGTTCTTTTTGAGTAGTATTTTCTGTTTTCTCTGCTGAAAATAAGATGTATACGTCTTTAGTTACATCTTCATTTATACAAGACCTTTATTTTTGTAAGGTTGAATAGCAGGGATTTGCTCATCAAATTATTTGTAAATAAAACACAGATTAAGGAAATATAGACAAGGGGGGGAAAGTTCTGTCCAAAAAATATATAGAGAGATATGGAACAAATCCAGAAAAGTTTAGATCTAAGAAGGACATATTACCACTTATAAATCACTTTTTGCAAACAAGGAAACTGAGGCCCATCCTGGTCTAAGGGATTCATCCACAGCCTCATGTACAGAAGCGCCTCCCTTTTTCTGGGTCCCCCAGACCCCAGCAGATTGCCCAGTAGAAAACAAGATTATAGAATTACAACAAGCCTTTGAAAGTCGACTTAAAGAGCTAAAAGAAAATAATAAGAACCGAAGCAACTTGATTCCACGAAACAAAAATAATCAGTGAAATCTATTTTACAAGGAAGTAACTGAAGGGCATTCAGCTATCAAAATTCATATTAAAATTTTCCCCAGCGGGAACTTCCTGTGTGCAGCATTCTCTACGGACGGACAGCCTTTGAATGATATGCAGGAGGTGAAAGCACTTTGAAAGGCTAGGGAGTATTTCCAGTCTGATCTAGACTGTCCTTAGGCAAGAAATTCGATCCCTTGGTGAGTTTCCTTCTGCACGGCGTGATGAGGCTACCTGTCTCCCAGGATAGAGGTGGAAAGCCCTGTGTTGCTATCAATCGACAAAATCGTGAAGGGAACTGCTCCAGGAGAGACAGCACATCAAAGTCCAGGAAGGACTTTCCTCCTTCACTCTACAGAGCTTGTGAATGGGAGGTAGTGGACTTGGCAGTGTCTGAGCCCGTTTATAGGGGGTTTTGGTGTGATTCATCCACGAGTACCTGTCCCATAGGTACAGCGCGGACTTCAGTTTGCAGTATTGTGTGGCTCCAGCAGGGCTTCTCCCCAGGGGCGGGGCTGCCCCCCAAGGACATGGGTTAATGTCTGGAGACCTTTTTGGTTGTCACAACTCGGGAAGGCTGTTCCTGGCCCCTAGCGGGTGGAGACGAAGGTTGCTGCTAAATGCCTCGGCAGGCACAGGGCGGCCTCCACAGCAGAGAATGACCCGGCCCCAGCTGTTAGGGCTGCAGCCCTCGAGGAGAGCACACGTGTGCGCACGGGAAGCGCCGCACTCAGGGAAGCGCTAGAGAAGCGCCCTCTTCCCCACCCCCCGACACGCCCTCAAATCCAAATCTAGAGGTGCCGGCGCACCAGAGCCAGGGCACTTGGCCCAGACACTGTTCTGGTTTCATCTCTTTGCACCAGTTTTCTCATCTCCACAGTGGTGTTGCCGGGGGCACGTCAGGTGCAGAAGGATACCATGGGAGGATGCTGTGCGTAGGCAACTGTTGGTGCGTGTGGGCGTGGATGATGCGCGTGGGCGTGGGTGGTACGAGTGAGGGTCTGGCGCGCCTTCCGGAGCCGTGGCTGAGCTCAGCGTTTGCAGGAGGGAGGGTGCTGCATAGTGACCTCACCTGCCCGCAGGAGCCGGCGTCCACCTGTGCGCTCCGCCCCTTTCTCCAGCCCCTGGCATCTTCCTCCTTTGTCTCCACGGCTTTCCCTTGCTGGCCGGCCCTCCTTTCTCAGGGGCCTGCCCAGCGCTCCTGTCTTCCCAGCCCATCCAGCTCCACTTACGCCTCTTTCACGCCTGTGTTTGCGCAAAGTGAAGATGGCTGGTGAAGCTAAATCTCACTGAAGAGAAAATTATTCATGTCTTAACCCTGCTTGGAGAGACTCATTCGAAAAGAGTTTATTAACCCAAAGGAACCTCTTTAAAGGCGGCTTTTAAAAGAAATCTTTCGGGGTGATTTGGCTCTGAGGGTTGGGTGGAACAGATAATTTTTATTATTTAGGTCTTTTGTTTTCCCAACAGCATGGGCATCGTGTATTAGTATTGATTCTGAGTTTGTAGAGGAGATCCTTTTTAAAGGGATGTGCCTTTGCCTAATCCACAGAGATTAGACTCCTCTTCCTATACAGTTTTTTTTGTTTGTTTGTTTGTTTTTTGCGGTACGCGGGCCTCTCACTGTTGTGGCCTCTCCCGTTGCGGAGCACAGGCTCCGGACGCGCAGGCTCAGCGGCCACGGCTCACGGGCCCAGCCGCTCCGCGGCATGTGGGATCTTCCCGGACCAGGGCACGAACCCGCGTCCCCTGCATCGGCAGGTGGACTCTCAACCACTGCGCCACCAGGGAAGCCCCTCCTATACAGTTTTAACATTTTAATTAAATATTAAAAGTTCAAGGTTAATATTTTAAGTATGTTTCTATTTGTACATGTGGTAATTCATTGGATTCTCATATTACCTTAGAAGTAAGTTACCTACACGCACGCGTACATACACACTATTAATTTTTAAATGTAGGGATTTTTACCACCAATATTCAGACGAGAAAAGAGAGGCCATGAGACTTGCCTCTGAGCGCCGTGTTTTGTCTCAAACCTGGAGCGTCTAACATCCCCTTTTCCTGAAGCCTCCACCCCACAAGAAGGAAGCTGACAGACCCCAGCCTTGCTCATGTAAACATCTGGATAACCGTGAATCCTCTGGGGAAAAATGAGTACTTTTTAAAATTAAAACACTGGCATTTCTATGGGGAAATGAGCAATTGTTAAGCCAATTCATCAAGAGCCACGAGCTATCAACTTGTGCGTCGTCTTCCTGCCAAGCAAGTCCCACCCACAGATGAACCCCCGGTAGGAGTCAGCTTCAAGGACAGCTCAGAAAATGAGCCTCAGATCATCAGCTACTTCTTAATCCACTTGGGCTTCGCATCCGGGAATCCTCCTGCTTGTCCGAAGGCCAGTCCCTGGACTCAGCCTGGGTTGGACTCTGCCTCACCCCGCATCTGCTGTGTGATGTAGGCAGGCGTACCTCTCAGAGCCTCCGCGTGCTCATTTGTGAAGCAGAGACGATAAGCAACTTGAAGAGTGTGAGGGATAGAGGAGATGAGGTGTGTGATACATGTAGCCCAGGGCCTGGCACATCACCATCATCAACATCGCTCTTGTTGTTATCTTTCCACACTAAGATATTACATTATCACTTCTTCTGCTGGATTGTTTTTTTCTCTAGGAGGCTGATGCCATTCCTTGATTATTAGCTGTTACAATAATAATATAATTATTAGAGGGAAATAAGTATTTCTTATTGATTATTAGGTGTTATAATAATAATATAATTATTAGAGGGAAATAAGTATTTCTTATTGATTATTAGCTGTTATAATAATAATATAATTATTAGAGGGAAACAAGTATTTCTTATTGCTTATTAGCTGTTATAATAATAATATAATTATTAGAGGGAAATAAGTATTTCTTATTGATTATTAGCTGTTATAATAATAATATAATTATTAGAGGGAAATAAGTATTCTTATTGATTATTAGCTGTTATAATAATAATATTATTAGAGGGAAATAAGTATTTCTTATTGATTATTAGCTGTTATAATAATAATATAATTATTAGAGGGAAATAAGTATTCTTATTGATTATTAGCTGTTATAATAATAATATAATTATTAGAGGGAAATAAGTATTTCTTATTGATTATTAGCTGTTATAATAATAATATAATTATTAGAGGGAAATAAGTATTTCTTGATTATTAGGTGTTATAATAATAATATAATTATTAGAGGGAAATAAGTATTTCTTATTGCTTATTAGCTGTTATAATAATAATATAATTATTAGAGGGAAACAAGTATTTCTTCTTGCTGAATTTTTCACGGCTTCCTGAGGTAATGCCCGCCTCATTTGTGTCCCGCTCTTGGACAGCTATGTTATGAAGCTCAGGAGGTAGAAGCCGCTTGGCTGGTCTCAAAGGACTTGGCATACATCAAATCACATGTAGGGGGAGAGGACCCATCACTAAACCTTCTCTCTCGTCCAAATGTCTTTAAACAAAGCAGTTACGGTGCTGTAGCGTATTTGAGGACCGCTGTTCTCAAAAACAGCTGCATGGTGCTGAAGCATCCTTGTTGATTAGCCAAATGGAATCAATTCTTTCCACAACACATTTTTTAAAGACTTAAGGGGAAAAAACGAGAGTTCGAGTTTTCATAGAACAATGTGCGCCCGTTTTCCGCCCACATCCCCAGAGAGAAGTATATGAATCACACCACTGCAAATGAACCAAGTATCAAAACAGGTGCTGCAGAGTAAAGAGCATGAATCCTCTTTTTCCTTAGATACCGCACAAATAAAGCAGTGTGTATTTATGGTAACCCTGTGCATAAACCCCGTTTACAATGACACACAAAGTGACTACAGTGTTATACAAAATACACAAAACTGAAGAATCTACCGCACATCACTTTAACAAGTTAACATTCTAACATTAAACTTTAACAGTATAACAATTCAAATAGCACTTTAAAAAATAAATGATTTCCTTAAATTGATACAATTATAAGAGAAGGAATATTAATAGAAGAAATCAACAACAACAATAAATCATCCCCCTGCAGCCCCACCTTCAGGAACCCCAGCTGCCTGTTTTAATGGGTGAACAATTTATTATGTTTCCCAAGAAATTTCTTTTCAAGGAGGTCAAAAATAGTTGCACCTTTTCCCCATTTAAAATGTATACTTTGGGACTTCCCTGGTGGCGCAGTGGTTGAGAATCTGCCTGCCAGTGCAGGGGACATGGGTTCGAGCCCTGGTCCGGGAAGATCCCACATGCTGCGGAGCAGCTAGGCCCGTGAGCCACAACTACTGAGCCTGTGCGTCTGGAGCCTGTGCTCCGCAACAAGAGAGGCCACGATAGTGAGAGGCCCGCGCACTGCGATGAGGAGTGGGCCCCGCTTGCCGCAACTAGAGAAAGCCCTCGCACAGAAACGAAGACCCAACACAGCCAAAAATAAATAAATTAATTAATTAATTTTAAAAAATAAAAATAAAATGTATACTTTGAATAACAGAAAAATGAGCGGTCAATTTCTTAGAGATTCGTAGCCAGTTCAGTGGTAGAATTCTGTTTATATCAACCTCAAAAACCAGGGTTCAGAATGGGGGTTGAGTGGCTGTTTCATTGTGAGTTATGGATATCATTGTTAAAATACATACTCAGAATTCCACCAAAGATTTTATCTAATACGGACCATAAGATTCTGGCAGAGAATCAACTCAAGTAGGTCTTTTTTTTTTTAAGATTTTTTTTTTTTTGGATGTGGACCACTTTTCAGGTCTTAACTGAGTTTGTTACAATATTGCTTCTGTTTTATGTTTTGATTGTTTTGTTTGTTTGTTTGTTTTTGGCCCTGAGGCATGTGGGATCTTAGCTCCCCTACCAGGGATTGAAGCCGCATCCCCTGCATTGGAAGGGGAAGTCTTAACCACTGGACCACCAGGGAAGTCCCTCAACTAGGTCTTCTAAACGTCACTCTTGATGCATCACATTTTTAAAAAAAAAAAAGACCCTTGTTTATCTTTTTTAAATGCTTACTCAGACTTGGGAGGACAATGCTGTGCTCCCAGCATCCATGCTAGCATGCTGGCCTTTTCCCGCCATAGAAGGTGGTGTCAGAACAAGATCCAGAAAAAACAAATGGGAAACTCACTGTTTTCTTGTTGCTTGATGTTATTAGCCATGCATACTATGTACAGTACTCAAGGGGACGACAGGAAGAGAGCGGGGAAAGAACTGTTGTATGTGAGAGTGTGTGGGTTCAGAGTCAACTTACTCTTCAGTAAACTGGGCCTGGGTGTTAGAAGGTGGATCAGTCTCTGTCCCAGGCACGAAACGAAGGTCCAGTCGTGTTTGCTCCCAAGCTGAGTCCAGGTAGCATTTGCTTTTGGTCATCTAATGGTCCCAATCTTGTTTTAACTTTACAGAACTAAACCAATTCCGCATAATCATACACACACACACACACACACACACACACACACACAAAATCAGGGTGCATCTGAAGCATTTGGGAGAAAAAAGAAGTCAATTATATTTTCATTTGTTAAATGCTAATATGCTGTGTGCAGTTATGGTTTTTGAGGACTGCATTTATAGGTTTATACCAGGTCAAGAATAGATACTTTTCCTTTTGGCTTTTTAGATTGTACGAGGTTTTAGGCATCATCAACCAGGACGTTCATAGGGGAAAACAATTGAGGATTATTTATTTCAGCACTTTTCAAACCACGTCATGCTCAAACTGGTGCATGTGGTCCCCGAGAAAGGGGTGCCAATGGGAAGGGAAGGGACCACTGGAGGGACCGCTGGGGTGGGCTCTTTGCTCCAGACTCCAAAGACAAGGAATCCATCCCTTTCGTTGTGATCCCAAGAATGGCAGTGTGTTTGCACCGGTGGCCCACTCTGTGTGAGAAGGAAGCCACGTACAAAGCGGCAGTGTTGCCCTGCGCGTGTATGGGAGGGAACACCCTCACCTGATGGCACAGGCGCACCGAGGAGAGAGGCCCCAGGAAGGTCTCTGCAGACGCTGGACCTTGGCAGTTCATCTGTGCTTAATGACTTCGGGGATTTTCACACCTTATTAAGACAGGGAAGAGGCCAGGGTGAGCTCTAAAACCCTCTTCAGGTACCTGATTGCATGGTTCTGTGCATCTCTCCTGTCCTGGGGAATTTAACCACAACTCCAGCTCTGGGGAGCATCGCCCTTGCTGTCCGGTGGGTGGCTCAGGTGGCACTCACTTGTCCAGCGAGGTCGCCACCCAGCTGTGAAAAGTCACTTCTAACTCCCTGAACCTGCTCTGCCCTCCAGACTCTTCCCAGAGTGGCTCCCTCCACCTACCTCGCACGCGAGCTTGAGGACCACGCCTAGTTTCACCTGCCCGACCATGGGCCTGCCCGGCCCAGCTGGGCGCCCACCTCTGGGCCCCTAGTGGCCTTTGCAGCCAGTGACCGACTTCCCCATGCCCCGCTGGACCTGGGCTCCTGGAGAAAGCCCCCCGCATCCAGTGGGTGCTGAGCAGTGAGGTCTGTGAGGAAGGAAAGGAGCCAGACTGGCCAAGCCCGGTGAGGTTGTCCAGCTTCCCACAAACAAGGGATTAGAAGGAATTAAGACAAAAGAAAGAGAAGGACTGTTGGAGACCAGCAAGAAGTGATGCTTGCAACTTAACAGCCAAGGGCAAAAAGGATAAATATTTTTTAAAATGAAGAGTCAAAAGGGCTTAGAAATCTGGGACCATGTCATGCTGTGAGTAAAGCACAGCAGTGCTAACCATTGACGGTCGTAATAAGCAGTGTTGAGAAGATGTTGAGTTACGTTCAGTATTGCAAGGGTTCCCAAAGTGAGGTCCCTGGAATGGGGTATCAGCATCTCCTGGGACCTACTGATCTGAAAGTCTGGGGACAGGGCCCTGCAGTCTGTGGAGGCATTGAGATGCATGAGCAGGTGAGAGCAGGATTCAGTATTCACTTTGTAAGAAGAAGGATGCCGGGTGTGTTTCCTCATCTGAAACATGGTACCCTGGAAATAGAGGGGTTCTAGAGAGAAACTGCACTCAAATGTCAGCTTTGTCATTTCTAGCCTGTGATTTGGGCACATTCCTTAATATTTTTGAGCCCCTCTCTTCATCTATAAAAATGGAAATTAAAATACATACTTCAGGGCTTCCCTGGTGGCGCAGTGGTTGAGAGTCCGCCTGCCCATGCAGGGGACACGGGTTCATGCCCCGGCCCGGGAAGATCCCACGTGCCGCGGAGCGGCTGGGCCCATGAGCCATGGCCGCTGAGCCTGCACGTCTGGAGCCTGTGCTCCGCAACGGGACAGGCCACAGCAGTGAGAGGCCCGCGTACCGAAAAAAACAAAAAACAAAAAAAAACATACTTCACAGGTTTGATGTGGAGGTTAGAGATGAAATTTACGAGGCAACTGGCAGCCACGTGGGACGGCTGTGTTGTTATAGTGTCCCCTCCGCTTCTTTATCTGGCCCACAAACCTACATGGAGCACCGTCTATGCAAAGAGTACTCCAGTAAAAACGGTGAGTAAGATGCTTACTCTCTAGAAGATCATGCTCTGGGGCAGAGATGGAGGAGAGAACAGACAGCAAACGCACCTAAATAATCACAAATGGATGTGATAAATGCCACCCATGTTGGCCTTCTGAACCAAGAGCTTTTAGAAAGGTGTGTACTGAAAGTGGCCCAAAGTTGAATGTTAAATGGATAAATCTTTATCCAGAAAACTCACTTAAATGGACCATCTCAATACCCACGCAGAGCAAGGGCATTACCATAAACAGTATTTTTTTAATTTTTTAATTGAAATATAGTTGATTTACAATATCGTGTAAGTTTCAGGCGTACAGCACAGCAATTCAGTTACATATATATACTATTTTTCAGATTCTTTTCGCTTATAAGGTATTACATAATATTGAGTAGAGTTCCCTGTGCTCTACAGCAGGTCCTTGTTGTTTATTTCATACATAGTAGCGTGTGTATGTTAATGCCAGCATCCTAATTTATCCCTCCCCCCACCAGCCCTTTCTCCTTTGGTTACCATAAGTTTGTTTTCTGTGTCTGTGAGTCTCTTTCTGTTTTGGAAATAAGTTCATTTGTGTCTTTTTTTTTTTAGATTCCACATATAAGCGATATCATGATATTTGTCTTTTTGTCTGGCTTACTTCGCTCAGTCTGATAATCTCTAGGTCCATCCATGTTGCTGCAAATGACATCATTTCATTCTTTTTTATAGCTGAGTAATATTCCAGTGTGTATATATATATATATATATATATATAAAACACATCTTTATCCATTCACCTGTTGATGGACACTTAGGTTGCTTCCATGTCTTGGCTACAGTAAATAGGGCTGCAGTGAACATTGGGGTGCATGTATCTTTTCAATTTATGGTTTTCCCCAGATATATGCCTAGGAGTGGGATTGCAGGATCATATACCATAAACAGTATTTTTAAAACCTCGTAAGTTAACCTCCTTAATGGTCAAAAACTGAACCACTCTAGGTCTTGAGAACCGTAGCTCAAGTCCATCGATCAGGAGAAATTGCGATGCCTTGGCAGGTTTTGTGCTTTCCGTACGGCTGTTCCTCGATACCGGGATGGCTCCTGAAATGGATGGGAAAACAGTGCCCTTCTAGGGAAGCCAATTATTGGCCAAAGTTGCCACCTGTCCACCGGCAGTCCCACACTGGGCTCAGGGGTGACACTGAGCTGGAAAGGACCTTGGGGCCAACTGTGGCCCCCAGCAAGCCCTGCACCTGTTTCTAAGTATAGATGGCTTCTGGGATTTCAATTCTGTTTTTCCTAAACACCTCAGCCCATGAGACTCAGAGGCAGGTAATGGGGCCAAATAAGTAGCCTCGCGGCTGTGACGGCACGGTGCCCTTTTTTAGGGCTTCAGAGGTCGCAGCTGTGCACACGGGGCCCCTGAGTGGGTCTCCGCAGCCCCTGGACCTGCTCCTTGCTTTGCCCTGGGTTTTATTTTTGCCCTGGGTGTCCTCAGTTCAGGACACGCTGACGTTTATTAAAGAAGCGATGTTTCTTTAATAAAGTATGTTCTCCCTTCTGCTGGCTCCCACCTGCGTTAAAATGTGTATGCCTTGGGATGTTTTTAAAGCTTCCGTGTTGACGGCCTGACCAAAAGTAGACTTTTCAGGCATCCCTAAATGATTCTTATGTTAGGAAACCCTGACAGTAGAAACAGGAAAACACTAAAAATGGTCAAGGGGAAAACTCAGAGGCAGGTCCTATTTAAGCTTGATTTGAGTAGAATTCCTCAGATGTACCCTAGTAGGCCAAATATACACTGTAAGGGAAGATTGATGTGCAACGTGAAACCTCAGAGCAGGACTTAACAACAGGTGGGTGCCAGAGCCCCCCTTAACCAGCGAGCGAGCGAGCGAGCCGGGTAGGAGCTGAGCCTGGAAACAGGAGGCAGCCGGGGCGGCACTGTTGAACTTTCCCCGCGTCCTGGGTGCCGGGCGGGGCTGGCGCTCCAGACACTACTTGAAAAGGGAAGGTTCTGGGACTCCTGGCACCGTGGCCTTTCCTCTTCCCAAAATTCAGAGTTTATTTTTACTCGTTGAATGAGAAAAAGAAGGAGCGCTGTGCTCGGTCCTCCGCACCACTGCCACATTTTTAGACCACGGAGCAAGATGAATGCTGTCGGAAGGAATGTGTTTATGGAAGAGGCAGCTTTTACCCATCAGAGAACCATGCTTTTTGACTTAAACATGGCATAAAGCTTAAGTGTGGTGAGTGAGCAAAAACAGAAAATTTTGCCCCTCACATGAATGAGGGTTTGATTGGTTCATTGGTTGTAGCTGTACTGGGGAGAGGCACAGAGCCTGCTCTGACATCAGAATGTGTGTACTAAACTGTGCGATCAGTTGTCCTGCTGCCACTGCAAAGGGCTGGGCTCCACGGGCCCTGGGGCCTCCCTGCAGGCTCCCTGTGCGTCTGTCGGGACAGCTGCTCCGAAGCATCCCTCCTCGTTGACCCCTGTGTCCAGCCTGGTCTCGGCCTCACCTTCACAGGGGCTCCCCTCCCCCTCCTGGTGAATGAGGTTCCGGCCCAGAACCCGGAGCTCCCTCCGGCCCCTTCCTGCCCAGACCTCTCCTGTCACCCCCTTTTTGAGCAGCAGACCCCCCCCCCAGCTCCCCCCTCCCGTGTCTGCCATCCCCAGCTCAGCCGACACAGGCGGGATGCTTCTCCCAGCATCCCTGGAAATCAGCCTCTTCACGAGGCCTGGTCCAGGCCAGGCGTGAGAAGGGAGGCCACCGGCCACTGGGGGAGCCAGAAGGGACGCTGGCTTTAGACGGGAATAGCAGAGCTGACCGCCATCACCTCTTAAGGTTCAAGTTAGATCGTATCACTTCTGCTTTCTGTGCAGCAGCGCATCCTTTGGGGGACATGTAACATCCTTGAAGCACTTCCTGTCTTTAGCCTGCGTCCTGCCGTATCCCTTGTACACACATACACACTCTCACGCTCACACAGTTTCTTACATACGCGGTTGGGAGTGAATACGCCCTGCGTGACTTAACTGGAATCGCAGAGCAATAGGCAGTGGCCATCAGACCCATGTCCTGGGCCACTGATGTGAGCGTCATCTGCCTGAGAATGGGCCCACTCAGCGTGTTTGTCCTCACAACCCCCGTCTAAGGGAAGGGAAGATGATAGAAGTAGTATGGGCGACAGACCGTTCTCTGTAGCACGGACATCTCACAGGATGTCGCGGGTGAGTCTCTTGAGATTTCAGTTCCCAGAGTGAAGCCCGACCTGGGCAAAGGCCCCTGCCCTGGGTTCTCCTTCGTGGTCCAGAAGCTTCCATCCCGGCTGACGGAGGGGGTGGGGTCAGCCACATTAATTTACGCAGCCGCCCCTGTTCTGTGTGGTGCTTTCCCCAGACATTTGTAATGCAAAAAATTTGTAAATGCCTCACTTCTTGTTTGACTCTTAGACCCTTCTCAAAAAAATCAATGTTTAATAAATACACGTTAGTCAACTATGCCATGTACTTGGTCAAACCAACTCAGTTTTATTAAATGCCCGTTTAACCTGGCCTGGGGTAATTTGAAAAACAAGAACGGAAGACTTTACGTTACAGTCTCATTCATTTATTCACAGAGAGCGTAGTGAACGTGTACTGGAAATCGGGTGGTTACTAGGTGCAAGGCTGTCGATTTTCCTAAGCCACCACCTCCCCACTGGACATGCAGAGTCTACTTGCGCTTGGTGGGGATCCCAGAAAGACTGCCATGGCGATGGGTGGCATCCCTGTATCCACAGGTTCCCCGAGGTCACCTGATGACCTGGCACAGGAAGTCTTTGCCGTTGGAGCCAGAAGGGACCCTGGGCCCGTCTAAGCTGGACTCCACGAGTGAGATCACAAAGGGGACCTGTTACACTCAACCTCACGCCACGGGTGACAGGCAGAGCCTGGTCCAGACTCACATCCACAAACTGACACCCCGTTAAATCACATTTCAGTACTTTTGTATCCGGGTTTCCAGCTTTACACGTATTAAGTTCATGTTTAAAATCAGCAGCATTTATTCCATAGGGCAGTTGGGAACCATTCTTTAGGGACTGGAAAGTCCATTCTCATGCCCTTTGACTCCATTGATGTTAATTCCCAATGACACACTCTCAGGATGCTTTCGCCAGAGGAATCCTATATGGCAGGGCTGAGCCGTGTGAGGTCTGAGAACCAGCAGGGCAGCCCGTCGTTAACCTTGACTGAGTAAATCCCCCTCGTAGAATGACTGTGGTCAAAGATCCCCTGTTCCCACGTGATCCTGAACAGTTGGACTTATTACCAAATTTGAATTAAACTCTCTTTTTTAATACTGAAATCTGTTTTCTAAACAGACATATATCAAGTGGAAGCTACTTCTTTTGTATCTGACAGTATCTTTTTAAACTGTTTATTCAGTTATTTGGGTCACCAGTGACTTATGAATTCTCCAGTTTAAGTAAGAAACTTTGGGGTCAAGACTTCTTTTTCTGGTACTTCCTCATTCACACAAAAATGTTCTTTTTTTTATTAGTGCTTTGGGGGTTTTGTTGTTGTTGCTTTCAGGAGCCTTGAAGCCTTGCTTCCGGAATGCTGGCGTGGATGCACTGAGCTCCATAACATGTCTAACTTGTGCATTAAGAAAAGAGTTGTAATATCTACAGGTTCTCCCATAGCCCCTGACTTTGGGTAGCAAAAGAACCAGAAGCATCTGTTTCCAAATTAGCAAACTGGAGGCAATCAGAAAACCTGATGTCACCAGCCCTGTTCACTCTTGAGGTGTCCCGCAGCTGCTGCCTTACTGTCACGAGCACGGTGTGGTGATGCCAAGATGTCACTGGGTTAAAATAATTTCCAGAGAACTGAAATGCTTGTGGAGAAGGAATTGGCTCTATCACTTACCAGCTTGCTGGCCTTGAGGAAATCCCTCACCTCTGCAAGCCTCGGGCTTTAGTTCTGCCAACGGAACGGTGATATTGGCATAGGTGTCCAAGGGAGATGCAGTAACCTCAGCTGTGGTCAGCGCTCGTGCAGGTGGGCAGTCTCCCCCATCCCGTTCCACTCCAGCCACTGCGTTTGCAGGCGTGGTTTGGTGGTTCTCCTTGGCTAGCTGTGGGAGTCTCCTTTGCTCTCCTCAATATTTACCTTGAATTTCTTAGTCCCCCTTATACCTCTTATCTTGTGAGCATCCTTCTATGCATGTCTTCTGGAACCTTCTCTCTTCTTGCCCCGACACGTTCCATTCCCTCCCAGGGTGATTTTGGAGGGAGTGAAAACAAACATCTGAGTTTTCAACAGCCCGTGGCAGGAGTCAGAGAACTCCAGATTTGAGATTCTAGGAAAAAGAAGAGGTTAAAATCAATACTGAAAGTCAAGGCTGAACATGGTGAGGCTTTAAGAGTAAAAAAGAATAAGCAAGAAAACAAGGCAACAGCAACTCATCATAGAAGGAGCACTGAGAGTTGAAAGAGTCCAAATAATTACTTTGTACTATTTATTTCTCCCACCCCATATTCCAAAGGAATTTGAGTAAACTCAAAGAATGAAACTATAGTTGAAAGATAAATGTGTCTGGGCTGGTGACTGACCTCCCAGATATAGGGGAAAGGTAGGTTTCTTTCAGGGGGAAGAGTTAGGATTAAATCGACAAAGGGGAGAGATGAGGTCACAGCAGAGCCGTGGGTCCGCAGGGTTCTCTGAGACCTCCTCTGCGTGCATGTGCTTACGATGCAAAAATGCTTGTGACTTTCCAGCCAGACGTGGACTGAGCGGCAGATGGCCCCTGCCCTGTGCAGAAAAAGACCATATTAGCACATGGCCATCTCATTCCTGTTTCCTCATGGGATGCCTGAGAATCTCCCGCTAGAGTCTGTTCCTCTCCTTTCCCCTCTTATCTAATTGTGGTCAAGAATAATAATTGGAGACTTCCTGGCCTGGAAACCATCTGGCCTTCTGTGGCATCCCCCATCCTTCCTCTTTCTTTAGCTATAAATTAAGTCCTGGAATAAAGAAGGAGAGGGAGACAGTTTAGTACCAAGAAAGTGATGCAGGGGAAGAACTGTGTAGTCTAGGAGTCCGGGAGGAGGATAAACAAGGAACACGTCGTTGATTTTCACCCTCCCATCCGCCCCCTCGTGTACAGGGAGAGGGGAAAGACTTACAGTGAAGGCATGGAGGATTTCTTTTAGCCGGGAGGAAGAATTCCACAGTCATGGCAAACTGGGAGATGTTGGGGGTGCCCACCCTGATCTTACCCACCTGGGAAGATGTACTCTTGGTGAAGCTACAGAGAGTTTCAAGAATCCCTCCTAGCAGCACAAGTTCATGAAAAACGGTGAATAAAGTTAATCTTGTGTGATTCTCCTTTGTGACGTAAAATTGAGCTTTTTTATTTCTCTAACTAGCTCTTTTTAAAGACTCTTCAAGAGGAAACTAAAATTAAAATAGCAAAACCGCACCTTCACCGGCTTGGTCGGCTAATGCTACGTGACTGTCCCATCCAAGAATAATTTCAAAAGCATAGAATTTTTAAATGGCAATACTTGGATGTGGAAATGATGTCAGGATTACTGTTTTATGACTATTATACAGTATGATGTAAGCCTTATGTAAAAATGAAGTGATCTTCCTGTTGAAATGCATTTCAGGTCTCTTGGCGGCAAGGTTTTGAATATTGGGTTTTAATTACTCAGTTTTCAACTATAATACTTTGTGCTGTAATTCTAGACACTTTCAAGAGAATCTCCCCATAAAAAAATGTTTAAAGTAAACCTCAGTTGCATGACTCATATACAATGAGAGTCAGAATATCTTTTCCCAAAACACAACGGATGCACATTACACAGCAGGCAACCCCTAACCTCCCTCTGCGGCCACAGCTTACCGACACGGATTTGGTTTCCAATTCATAACTGATCCCAAAACAAGTAAGAGAGCGCGCACGGAATTACCTCACAGAAATTGCCGTGTTGTATGGAAGAGAGAAGTCTTAAAGAGGTGGTTTCTCCTTCACTGTGGAGAGATGCTCCCTGAATGCAAGGCATGTGCTGTGCGTGGGTGTTGACGGAATGGCAGGGGACAGAGCCACACTGTGGCGCTAGGTGATCCCCACCTCCTTATCCCCCACCCGTGTGTGTGTCTGTGTGTCTCCTTCCATGTCTCTCTGTCTCTCTCTGCAACCCCTACCCTCGCTTTGCAAAGTTAATAAGAATGTGGGGAACTTCCCTGGTGACACAGTGGTTAAGAATCCGCCTGCCAATGCAGGGGACACAGGTTCAAGCCCTGGTCCAGGAAGACCCCACATGCCGTGGAGCAACTAAGCCCGTGCGCCACAACTACTGAGCCTGCGCTCTGGAGCCCGCGAGTCACAACTACCGAGCCCGCGTGCCGCAACTACTGAAGCCCACGTGCCTAGAGCCCGTTCTCCGCAACAAGAGAAGCCACCGCAATGAGAAGCTCGCGCACCGCAATGAAGAGTAGCCCCCGCTCACCGCAAGTAGAGAAAGCCCGCGCACAGCAATGAAGACCCAATGCAGCCAAAAATAAATGAGTAAAATAAATTTTTTAAAATGTTTTTAAAAAAAAAGAAGAAAGTGGGACATTCCTCCCATCGTGTTTTACTTTACCTTTTTAAACGTGGTCGTTATGTCGACTGAATGTAACACTCACTTGATAATTAAAGGATGTTTCCCCAAGAAAATCTGTCACTATTGATGCTTTTGATCCAAATCTTGAATTCCACTGGAGGGGGAGGGAATAAAAGAGGTAATAAGTAAGGACCCCAAGCAAGTAAAAGGTCCTAATGAAAATGAGGCTTAAGATAAGTGAAACGTACTCTTCTCTCCCTTCTATTATTTTAAATAGACCTTGTGTTTTAGAGTTTTAGATTTACAGAAGACATGCACAGCATACAGAGAGTTCCCGTACACCCTCTGCCTCCTCCCACCCCAGCTGTTCCTCTCGTTAACATCTTTCATTAAGGTGGTACATCTGTCGTCGGGGATTTGTGTGATTGAATAATGCAGATTGAGAGGGATTTTTCTCAACCAACCAGGTGCTGGTGAAAACGCAGCGGTTTCCTTCGCTCTGTAACTAGAGGGTCATGGTGGTTTCCACACAAGCACGTGGTCCCAGAGTCCAGATGGACTTGCCCTCAGCTTCAAGGGGGGGGTCCTGCACTTGGACAAGAACCTCCACAAGCAGGTCTGTGGGATCGAATCGTTTCATTCTCTGGAGAACATGCCTCTAGGAGTCCTTGGTTCCTTTTTAGCAAAACGTCAGACACACTCCTTACCCTTTTTCTTTTTAAATTACTAATGATCTCTAAAAGATAAGGACTGAACATCTTGTAATTAAATTCCATGATAGTCTAAAATGAAACCATCCAGAATTTTAATAGATATTCAATAGACTATTTCATAGACGAAGTTGACCCTATTATCTTGTGATGATAAAAACTAAAGGTGGTTTCCAATTCCTAGGAATAAAATGGGATCCATGTCAATAATTAAATAGTTGCAAATATTTGTCTTCCATCATATTTTTAATCTGCTGACCGTGTCGACTTGTAACACAGAGAGGATTTAGAAAAAGGTCCAGTAAGTGTCCACATGTTCTGTGATTTTATTCTGTGTTTCAAGCCAGAGCATCAGATCCCACAGAGCCTGAGCCTGCACTCCTTTCTGCGAGCCCAGGTTCCGGGGGTGTGACTAATACGGGGTTATTCACAGCCTTACCATCCTTGGTCATAATGCTGCTCAGGGCCCCAGCAGGACTGCCAAGACCACAGCATAGCCCTGGTAATGTTACATGACAGTCAGAGACTTTTTGGAAAACCTCCTCTCGCCCACTGCTTTTACGCCCCCATTGATATTTGTCTGCAGATAATTTTACAGTCAGTTTACTTGCAAATGCGTCACAAGCATCTTGGGCTCCTACTTACAGAGCTTTTGCCAAAGGCAACTGGAACAGGTACAGTGGCCTGTGCAGCCCCAAAACCGAGGAACCCCTCCCGGTGTCACAAGCCACCAGTCCATCCCGGTTCTGTGTCCCCATCTCTGAATGGGGTGGCAGGTCACCAATATTTATGGGCTTGATGAGGGGGGGAAAAGCATGAACGAAAAACTTTTAAAAATGAATTTCTGGTTTCTCATTCCCACTTAGTGATGGATACATATTTTTATGTTACTGATAGTAAATTGTCAAACTTTTTTTTAAGAACATCGTAGGTGGCATATTTCACAACCTTGGAAAAGCAGACATTTGGGGAATCAAAACTGGAGGCCAGAAGTATTGGCCCTGAATGGGACTGCCACTTACGGAGTAATGTGGCCGCAGGAATGATGATTGCCTGAACTGCGCAGACAGCGATAGAAATCATTATATCAACTGCGAGAGGATGAATGGCCCTTTGTGGCCATAAAGGAGAGTGAGTGGGTGGGTGTGGGGTAGAAGAAAGAAGCAGCTCTGTGCTGGGTCTGCAAGAGAGCACTCAGAACGCGGCTTTCACGCTGTGTGTTTGTATCCGCAAACTTATTTCTGTTATTTGGAATCCCAGGAAGAGATTCTCTAAAGTTACATTGTAACAGCCCTCTAATTTGAAAAGACGGGCTAATATTTGCTGAAAGCAGCAGTGTCAGACCCAAGAAAGAAGCTGTCCACCTGGGAAAATTCACAAGTCACCCCGGCCTCCCTCGAAGATAACCTTGACGTGCCATTAAGTATTTTGAAGGCTTTGATGTTATTTTTAGAGAAGCACAAAAATCCGAATTAAAAAATTAAAAAGTTTTTGCCTCTGCTTTCCTCTTCCTTTTCTCGACCCTCTCCTTCTTGGTTGTTTCCATTGCTATTTTTTGCTATTTTTACATGCTGCTGGGGGGTGAGGATGCCCACAGTGTAAAATATGTTTATTTACATGCAACTAAAAAGAATGAAACACATATCTGTTCTGAGGAATACTCATCCAGCCCCTTGACATAACAGCAGGAAATTTAGTCAGCGAAAGATCAGAGATACAAGTTTAGAGTCATCCTTGCCTTTGAAATTAAAAAATGAAAAGCACCATGAACTTAATAGGGTACCAAAGATATCCAGCCCAGAGGCAGGTCGGAGTTAGAAATCATCTAGTGAGCGGTTACAGGACCACTAACCAAATGAATTTAGGTTGATTTTTTTTTTTAACTTACCTTTTGGGGGCCAAATCCATTTATTTATTTATTTATTTATTATTTTTGGTTGCATTGGGTCTCCGTTGCTGTGCGCGGGCTTTCTCTAGTTGCGTTGAGCGGGGGCCACTCCTCGTTGCCGTGCTTGGGCTTCTCATTGTGGTGGCTTCTCTTGTGGTGGAGCATGGGCTCTAGGCGCGCGGGCTTCAGTAGTTGTGGCACGCGGGATCAGTAGTTGCGGCTTGTGGGCTCTAGAGCGCAGGCTCAGCAGCTGTGGCACACGGGCTTAGCTGCTCCGTGGCATGTGGGATCCTCCCGGACCAGGGCTCGAACCCGTGTACCCTGCATTGGCAGGCGGGTTCTTAACCACTGCGCCACCAGGGAAGCCCCCAAATCCATTTTTTAAAAGAACAAGTTTTTCCTTTCATTGTCTAACTGTATCCATTTTGGCTCAATGAGGCCATTTTATCAAAAGAGAACGAGCACAACTGCCAGTCGGTTGTAAGAACTTTCTTCATTGACAGTAACACCCAGAGAATGCGAACTTTGTGGGGCAGCTCCTGTGCGCCCAGTGTGTGCTGGTGTGGGTTTGGTGAAGGAATCGCAGAAGGAAAGGGAGAGCAGTGGGCAGGAAGGCAGTGAACATCGCCCGCCCCGGGCACCACCCAGCTCTGGAGTCGTCCCAGAAGCCCTCAGGTCGGATATAGTGACCTGCGGGCACCCACCTGCCCCAAGTCACACAGAGAGGAAGCGGCAGAGTAAGATAAAGTGATCTCCCCACACGCCCTCAAACCTACAAGGTTGAAAACGCAGCTGAGAAGCTCACATTCATGGAACACCCAGAGAACCCGCCAGACGTTATCTATTAATAATGCTGACATTGGGGGCAGAATTGAACCATCTCATCTTGACTTGGTCTAGGAATGAAGGCAGAGTCTAGCTTTACCTATAACAGGTTTTTTGTTTTTGTTTTTGTTTTTTTGCGGTACGCGGGCCTCTCACTGTCGTGGCCTCTCCCATTGCAGAGCACAGGCTCCGGACGCGCAGGCTCAGCGGCCATGGCTTACGGGCCTAGCCGCTCCGCGGCATGTGGGATCCTCCCGGACCGGGGCACGAACCCGTGTCCCCTGCATCGGCAGGTGGACTCTCAACCACTGCGCCACCAGGGAAGCCCCTATAACAGGTTTTTAAGTGGCTCTCTGAGGTTGGTTGGCCCGAGACCTCAAGTCTTGCATTTCTGACCCATTTTACCTTCCCATTTTCCTTCCCACAGATTGACAAATACCAAGTGTGGGAGTCTGCCTAGGTCTTGTGAAACCTCTCATTCTCCAAATGCGTATCATTCCCCGGGTGACGCAATCCACTTTTGTGAAAGAGATGAAAATATTGGAACTTTTCAAAAATGGTTAAAATTTGGGAAGATTTGCCGTGAAAAATGTTTTAAAATGCAAATTCCCACACAGCTCTTCTAATTTATTTTAGTCTGGTTATATTTGCAATCCGTGGTCTTCCTGGCAGGAATCTGAGAGGCCACCTGCTCCTCTCAGAGGAAAAAACATTCTGTTTCAAGGCCGAGAGAAGGAGGGATGTGAGTGAGGTTTGCTCTGGTCACAGCTTCTGTAGCTTGATGATTGCACAAGCTCCTCCTGTACGATGCTTGATTAAAATTCTTGATGGCTTTGGTAATCGCCACAAGGCTAAGAGAATCTAATGTTCTTGAACTTGTTCCATACTCATAATATATCCAGTAACCATGTGCAGTAATCAGACAGATTCTCCAAACACGCAGCCAGCTGCATTTCTAAACTTTAACAAGGTTTGTGTGCTGCCTGGTCCTGCAGCCTTGGTCCCCAGCCAGCCAGGAGAGTACTTTCCATTTTCATTCATTCCTATAGGGCACGTTGGTTATATAAACCTAATCTTCTATAAATCCTTTGGAGACCAATTTGTATAAGTAATCAGAGTGGGAAAGTGCCTCAGCAGATGAGAAACAAATAAGATTTTAGATGTTTTCTGAACATTAATTCACCTCTTGGATCTCGAAACTTTGGTCAAGTGGAAACTTTTGTCCCTCCCTCAGCCCCCAATGTCACGTAAGCTAGAATGAGGAGTCAAAGATCAACTTCCATTAACTCCAAAGGCGGTTAAAACAACAACTATAGTAAGACAAGTACCATTCCCTAGGTATTCAAACATGTATTCAGAATTTCGGTTAGAGAGCAGAAAGTCCCAGTGTTTCTCCACTAACTTGATGTCTGGGTCCTGGAGTGTGTTCCTCCTTTGTCCTTATTTTTATAAAAAACACACAAAAAAAACAGGTTGATTATCATTATGATTATCGTATCATCTTCCAAAGGGGGAGAAGATCGTAACTATTGCAACCTTCATTTTACTCTCTATCATCGGTTAGATTAAAGAAAAATCCCAATTCCGTTTCCATAAATAGGAGAAAAGAGTTATTCAGAAAATGAAGTGTTTATAATGATTGATCTCGATTTCTGCTCCCTACAGGAAATTACCTATTCACGTGCACATATTCTGAGTTAGTCATTTTTTTTTACATCTTTATTGGAGTATAATTGCTTTACAATGGTGTGTTAGTTTCTGCTTTACAACAAAGTGAATCAGTCATACATATACATATGTTCCCATATCTCCTCCCTCCCACCCTCCCTATCCCACCCCTCCAGGCGTTCACAAAGCACCGAGCTGATCTCCCTGTGCTATGCGGCTGCTTCCCACTTGAGTTAGTCATTGAGGTTTCATGAGTTGAACATTTTGGCCAGCATTCTGTTTTGTAAGTTTTAGCAGAGAACTATTTAAGAGGGAAAGAAAGTCTCACAAGTAAACTTATATTAGAGAAAAAAAAGGCAGATGTAGCTCTTGGGGCTTCCAGTGCCTCTTAACAGAAAACATCTGCTGGACTTCCTGAATTTTTCTAAGACCTTGAGAAACACACCCACGCGTTTCCAACTTTTTTCCTAACCATCAAGTTGGCTTAGCAGGACTCAGTTTTGCAACTGACTGCTCCGCTTTTTATAAATTTCTTATCCATTTGTGTATTCCATAGATAGGTGCTGATTGCCTGCTGTCAGTCTGGGGGTTGGGGGAGAAGCAGAGAAGAGATTTATGGGTCGGAGCGTTGTCAGAACTAAAACCTAGTCTGTAGATGAGGGTTGGTTTGGGGCTTTTGCTTAAGGGAATCAAACCAGCTCAGTTTAGTATAATCCATGTCTTTTTTTTTTTTTTTTTTTTGCGGTACGCGGGCCTCTCACTGTTGTGGCCTCTCCCGTTGCGGAGCACAGGCTCCGGACGCGCAGGCTCAGCGGCCATGGCTCACGGGCCCAGCCGCTCCGCGGCACGTGGGATCTTCCCGGACCGGGGCACGAACCCGCGTCCCCTGCATCGGCAGGCGGACTCTCAACCACTGCACCACCAGGGAAGCCCCCGTGTCTTTTTAAATGAATAATATAGTAATTACAGTCACATGAAGTACAACATATGTCATACAAGTTTCACGAAGGTGTTTGCCATTTAAATTCAAGGGAACCTAATTTGATGTGTTTAGAAAGAGACAATAGAGTTTTGTTTGTGTGTTTGCCTGCCCATGGGAACTAAAACAAACAAGACTTATTTTTAAAAAGCTTCTACAAAGTTTGCATTCTGTTTTGGGAAAACGTTCGGCTCTGTTACTTTCTAAAACCGGACTTTGTCATGCTCAACTCAGACACCCCGAGGTAATTCACCCAGTTCCTACCAGCATATATTTTGAAGGATTCTCTTGGTCTAAACGGTCTTCTGCTGTGTCTCTGAATCAGTTACTGTTCAAGGCAAAAAAAAAGTATAAGGTAGCAAAACATATAATCATGGCGTGTTTCGATTTCCCTTATTTAAGCTAATTACCCTTTTAAGGTAAACTTTCTGGGTCAATGCAGCTCTTCAGATCCGGACACATATGTGAAGGTTCTGCCCTTCCTGTAAAATGCAAGACTTATAAAAGTCATTATATTTTGAATATTCCTTGATTCAACAAACACGCTGCCACCCACTAGGTATAAGAGACCCTGGTATGGGCTGGGGATGCAGGTTTGAATAAGGCATGGCGGCCACCTGGACAGCAGGTATCACCTGGCAGAGAGCAGAATTCTCCTTCCAGAGGTGCAGGGTGTGGCGTGTGCAGGCTGCACGTACCTGCCCTGGCGTGAGGACTCGAGGAGGGGCAGCTGTGTCACCAGGGCAGGCCCTGGGACGGACTCACCTTGGCGAGCGTGTGTGATGGGAAGACCAGGGCCGAGAGGTGGGCGTCTAAGGCAGCACCATTTAAGGAGCCGAGAAAGAAACCCCCAAAAGGAAAACAGAGAACAAGGGGCAGAGAGACGGGGACCGGAAACACAGTTGTCCCCAGGCGGGGAGTGCAGCATCTTCACCCCAGGGAGGGAAGGATGGAGTGGAGACCGTTGTTAAAGCAGTGGGTTTAAAGAGGAAGGAGAGGGGCTTCCCTGGTGGCGCAGTGGTTGAGAGTCCGCCTGCCGATGCAGGGGACGCGGGTTCGTGCCCCGGTCCGGGAAGATCCCACGTGCCGCGGAGCGGCTGGGCCCGTGAGCCATGGCCGCTGAGCCTGCGCGTCCGGAGCCTGTGCTCCGCAACGGGAGAGGCCACAGCAGTGAGAGGCCCGCATACAGAAAAAAAAAAAAAAACGAGAGAGAGAGAAAGGGGAGTTGGCTGGTAGCTAGCGGGAGGTGTGGCTGTAGGAATTATAAAATTCCTGTAAAATCCAAACACAGCAGATTAGTTCAGAGATCAAAGCGGTGAATTGTGGCTGGGAAATGGCCGTTGTTCAGAGGACCAGCAGGGAGTGAGTGCTGGCCGGTGCCCCAGGGGTGCAGGGGGAGGGCGGGCCTGGTGATGTGGGCTCTTTCAAGGACCGGGCACTGCGGAAGCCTGGGGCCTCAGGTCTGTGTCTCGGAAATGCACGCTGGACGGTGCCAGGCGGGACTCCCAGCAAGGAGGGCTTGGGACGGCCAAGGCTGGGACGGCCGCCTTCCTTGGAGGGCCCAGCACTTTTCCAGGGGGACGAAAAGACAAGCTAGAGGCCCTGAAGCGGGGCTGGAGCTCACGGCTGGGGGGACGGGGTGCTGTCGAGGCTCACACATCTGCTTCTCTGCCCTCGTGGGCAACCGTGGGCACCTCTTGTGTTCAGACATGGCACCTGAGGAGTGTAACAAGTCCCAGTGGAATAATTTGTCTCATTTTTCCCCTGTTTTTTTTCTTCTGGAGTTTTTTAAGAGGGGAGCAAGCTAGTGGCCTCTGGTGTCCATGCCCAAAGTGTGCTCCCAGAGAACTTCCCAGAAGCAAGCTGGGGTTGCCTGTCCCTCTTGTGGTCTCTGGCCAGGAGCTTGGGAGGGTGAGCTGAAAGTAGCTGAAGGAGTGGCAGTCTGTTCGTCGTTGGGAATCATTTTCTGGTGAATCGTTCTGCGAGGGGACACCATGCCAGCCTCTCAGTGGTCAAGTCTATGCCCCTGAATCTTTCCTGCACGTCAGAGCTCAGCTTCCGAGAAAGTGCTGCTGTTTTCATGACAAAGAGGAATATTTGGCTGAAAGAAGTCACTGCCCTACTGAGCAGCCAGTAAATCTATGACAGCCTTAACCATAAGCCCCAGATGCAAATCAGATAGTAAATTGTCATCTGTAGGCAGCAGTGTGTCTGAAATCAGAGAGATGCGCAAAGGGCCCGCAGAAGCGGGTGCACCATCACCGTAGACATTTATGGCTTCCTCGATCTACCCGGAAATAGGGGGACGTGGCGTATTCACCGAGCATTCATTGGGTGCAGGACACTGCACAGCGCTGGATGTACATTCAAAGATGTACGTGTTGTCTGGTCTTAAAGAAGTTACAGTGGATCCAGGAACATACCAGGAAACTCGCAGAAATGTACCGCATAAAATCCAGTCTGCATATGGACGCAAGCTACTCTAATGTAAAACCAGGTCCCTCCTGGGGCACATTCCAGAGAGAGTTAAATTCCTGGGGATGAGCTTGTAAGGCCACTGTGATCCACTTGGAAATTAGAAGTGGATGCTTGGTTGTTCGGATTTTTTTGTAATTTATAAATAAGCCAAGATGCTCTCCCTACTACACTGCTACAAGCTAACTTCCAGTCGATTCCATATTTAGTTTACCTCACATATTTTTCTCCTTTCTGTATTCTTCACACCTTCTAAATGTATATATATACACACATATTATATATGTGTGTGTATATGTATATATATAATATGTGTGTATATATATAATACATACATAGGCCCCTCAGCAGTCGTTCTAGCTTCATTTATGATCAGGACACACTTGAGGGCATGTGAACCGCTTGGTTCGATCTTGCTGAAGGTGAAGGGCTGAGTCTTCGCCGGCTCTCATTAAGCCGTCAGGAGCTCCTTAGAGACGGCCGATGCCGTAAGAGGTGACTGCTGTCCACACAGGCACCCACACCACCTCCCTCTTCCTCTGATCAGGGAAGGTTGGGAAGAGAGCAGAGCCATCACGAGCCAGTGCTTCTCCTTGATACAGGGCACCTCTGTCAACTCACCAGAAGGAAGGGAGCAAAGGCCAGTCTGGGGAGAGGCTGGACGCCAGCCAGTTCTGGAGATGGGGGGCACAGGGCAGACCTAGGATGCGGTTGGGGGAATCCAGCGACCCAGACGGAGGGCTGGGAGGAGATGAGACCAGGAGCCCCCGAGGCCAGTGCCAGGAGGCCCGGGCGCCACGCCAGTTGTGAGCGGAGGGTGCAGTGTGAGCAGAGGACTGCAGCGTCCCCACTGTGTGGGCTGGGGTCTAGGTGGACGTACTGCAGGGAACGGGGTGAGGGGCAGAGGCGGGGAAGGGGCAGGGCTGGAAGAAATGGATTAACAAGCTCCTGTACTGAGTCCACAGTGACCGTGGGGTTTCAGGCACACAGACGGATGGAGAGAGGGTGCCTGCCGGGAAGCATCCCTGATGTAGCTTCCAGGGAACGAGAGGCCTCACCCCAGAGCTCCTGGGAAAGAAGAGCAAATGGAAGCCCACGAGAAAACCAGATTTTACAGCTCGGAAACCGGGGAAGGAGGCCGAGTAAGACGCCAGGGTGTGCAGAGAAGCCCTGCAGAGCCCGGTCCAGGACAGGAGCCCGTCTGCAGAAGGCAGGGGCCAGGACGTAGACTGCGAGGGTCCTGCCCGTCGAGGGGAGAGATTGTCCATGCAGAAGCAGCTGACGTGGGCTCGGGCCAGTGGGAGATAGGAAGTGACTTCGGAATGTGTTCAGGTTCTACTGGGGAACAGAGAAAATGCTTCTTTGAGTCACGGAACCGTACTCTGAGACTCAGGGTCAGAGCAGCTGGGGGGCTCCCTCACGCCATCTCTCTCCCCGAGTTCCGCCGTCTCCCTCTCCCTGACTGAGGCGACGGGCATCACCACCAGTGCATACGGCACCAGCCTGCTAAGTGCCCGTCTAGGCCGTGGTCGGATCACGGCCCTGTAGGAGAGAGGAAGAGGACTGTTTGGGTGTAGAAGGCCTTCCACGTGGCCACACACAGGCGCAGAGAGAAATCCCCAGAATCCCTCCCTGTGTAGCTGCTGCCCAGCTGCATAGCATGGGCAACTAGGACAACCCCAGGAGGCCACGGCGGTGGTGGAGAGCAAGATAGCCACACACACAACACACACAAAGGGGAACGTCTTACAGAGACATCCAGGGTAAGGCTTTCTGGGGCTTAATCCCACCCAGAAGCTGAGCACCTAGCTTGTGATGGATAAACCACACTGTGGATGTTCTAAGCCCCAAAGGCCGCGAGCATTTACCCTGCTAATCACAGCTCCAGGTCTGTATTTTCACTCTCTCCGCATTTGCCCCATTGATGAAATGAGCCGTGAGCATCTTTGCTTTTGCCAGAGGTGGTGCTTTAAGGTCTTCGTAGGAGCACAGATGCACAGGAGGCATGTCGGGGCGAGCGTGACGCCTGGAAACGCAGCTGTCTTCAGTCACTGCCTTCCGTCTTGTAGATGAAACTGCTATTTATTCTTCCTTCCACAAATGCGGTGGAGAAGAACCCATGTTCTGGAGGTTGTTTTCGCCCCTTGTCATGAGAACAGGACACAGCTGAGTCACTGCTCCGGAATGGATGTTAATGTCATTTGGTTTCCTCTCGCCCAGGACCCCAGGTCTCATGTCTGGACAAATGAGCCATCCATTATCTTTCCACCAGACTGAAAAAAGATCAATTTCTCGTGGTTTGTTGTTCTTTTTTTTAATTGCGGATGTGTGTTCAGTGTCCGTCCAAATAATCACTCTGACCGGGCGGGGAGTCGTAGGAGGGAAGTTCGGGATGTCCAGATAGCCATCTGCTGGGGCAGACGCACCAGGAAGCACCGGCCCTTTGTGGACGGCGTTTAACCCTGACGGTGGGCTGGAACCTTCAGCCCTCGCCTCCCCGGCAGCCCAGGGATGCTGCCGTCACGGGGCTCTGACTGGTCCGTATCTCCAGAGCTTTCACCTGTGCACTGGGTATTATTATTGATCGCGTCTTGCAACAATTTCCAAAACATGAGATACTTGTAAGCTGTGAGTAAAGAAGGCTGAATTTTGATCTGGCTTTACTGTCTGCTGTTTAACCTTTCCCAATATCAGACTTCACAGGCGACACGAGTTGTGAGGAATTAACGACCTTGAACACCAGTCTGCTCTGCCACTGACTGGTCATGTTACCCTGTCCAGGCTACTTCGGGCTCGGAGACATCGTATTCAAAGCCGGGCTAGAGCTTTCTCCAGGAGCTGTTCCCAACATTATAATTTCATGTGTCCACAATCAAATACATGTTTAGGTACCTTCGGGTGGTCTGACATCTTGAGGGGATCTTCCAGCTCTGCACCAATATAGTCCCTGCCGTTTGTAGACTGCCAGGATCCAACAGCCCCATACGGTGAAGGGGCAAAGAGGCCCACGTCGCCACCTGATCTAAAGGCTTCTGCCTGCAGTGCTAACATTGCCGCAACTTCTCTGAGACCCTTACGTCCATGCTTCCCACCGCCATCTTCTCATCTCTTTCCTTCAGCCACTCCCAACATCAAGCTAAAAGTCACTTCTAGGGGCTTCCCTGGTGGCGCAGTGGTTAAGAAGCCGCCTGCCACTGCAGGGGACACAGGTGTGAGCCCTGGTCCGGGAAGATCCCACATGCCGCAGTGCAACTAAGCCCATGCACCACAACTACTGAAGCCTGCACTCTAGAGCCCACGAGCCACAACTACTGAGCCCACGAGCCACAACTACTGAGCCCGCGAGCCACAACTACTGAGCCCGCGAGCCACAACTACTGAGCCTGCGAGCCACAACTACTGAGCCCATGAGTCACAACTACTGAAGCCCGTGCACCTAGAGCCCGTGCTCCTCAACAAGAGAAGCCACCGCAATGAGAAGCCCGCGCACCACAACGAAGAGTAGCCCCCACTCACCGCAGCTAGAGAAAGCCCACGCGCACAGCAACAAAGACCCAACACAGCCAAAAATTAATTAATTAATTAATTTTTTTTTTTTAAAGTCGCTTCTAGACCCTTTTATTTTGTTCACAACCAAATAGCCACCAGTTCTGACACTTCCCTGCCCATCAGGAGTAGCCAGGGGCTGCGTACCACCTTCTGTTCCTTAGCTCATCTCCTTCTGAGGTTGCTGCACAGAGCCCTCGTAGCCACAATGGCCTTCTCCCACCATAAACTTGTTCTCCCGGGAGGTGTATGCTCAAGTTTTCAATAGCTTCCCCATATCTGAAAGCTTATTCTCTCAAACATCCAGAGAAACCCTTTGTTCAGGAAATGTGTAACGATTCCGTCTTTTTACCATAAAACACCGCCACCAGCATTCAGAAACGATCAGATCTTTCTACTGTAATCCTTCTTCAACAACATATTGTCCATGGGAGCGGGAGGGAGCGCAGGTCAGAGACCCGTCTCATTGTCCCGGGAGTGTGCTGATAGCTCCCAGTTTCAGCCTGCAGCCCCAGGGCCGTCCTTACATACCTTTCGACCAGAGTTACAGACCTGCCTTGTTTGAGTTTCACCTTCTCTTTCTGGCTCTAGTCACTTCCGAGCAGAAGGGGGATTAATGAGCCGTGAAGTGGTCCCAGACTGAGCAGCATCGGGTTAAAGCAGAGACACGGGGTTTTTAGAGAATCACTGAAGGACTGCGGTTGGCTCAGTTTTGTCTAGATTGTCCATGAACCCAAGCCTACATCTGGTTGTTTTTGCAGTTTGTCCATCTCTTTTGGGCTTGATTAGAGCTTCGTGAAGATCCGTAAAAAGATATATTCGGGGTCCACGGTCATACCCATGACTCAGGGGAGGTTCAGGTGGGTGGTGACAACAGCCTCTGGAATGTTCTAGAAAGCTGGGTATGAATCCTCTCCTCGACAGGCTGGCTGAGGGACCTCCACCACTTGGTATCTCTGTTCCCCTACTTATAAAATAGACCTAAGAACAGACCTACCTCACAGAGGTGTTGCAGGGATTACGTCATTGTACTGTTGGAAAGTGCTCCAAACAGTAAATGCTCTGGTCTGGAAATGTTAGTTGCTCTTATAACCTCGTCCCACACAGGGGTCAAATCCAATAACTTGATCGCTATTTCTTGGACCTCTGCACTGGGTTTGGGTTTAAAAGGCCCTCAAATATCTATCTATCTGTGTCTATATCTGTATCTGTATTTAGAACACATTCCTTTGAGCAAGTCAAAAGGGAAGGGAATTATCAAATAATTAATTACTGAGTTCACTCAACTACCCTGCGAAGAGAGAAATGAGCTTTGATAAGCTCTTTAGACAACATTGGAATTCCGCAGTCAAAATTTTCGTCAGAATTTTCCCCATGGGAGGCTAGCTCCCCATGACAAATGTGGAGCCTGCCCTCTGATCCACCGAGGGGGGTCATTCTAACCCCAAACGATTGCAAAATCTTGGACTTTGCAAAGCTGTCTGAACCGAGGGTGGGGTGGGCCCTTGTCCCAAAGAGCGCGACTGACTGCCACCTAGTGTTGGCCACCAGAACTACAAGGTGTTCCTCAGACCGGGAGAATCAAAGTAATAAGAAGGCGTCTTTTGTTGATATAAAGTTAAAATTTGATTTTAAAACCGAGACCTTCGGCAAGCGTGGAAAAATCTTCCTTTTATAGCTTTGCACAGACCCACTTTGGCAAACTCGCTCCTTTTCTCCGTAACCTTTAGCCCTCCTGAGTCATGGTAGGTACGCTAAACAGCTTATCTCTGACAATCGTGCTCAGAACAGCCTGGTTGAAATATTACCAGGACTGAGCCTCCTGGAGATGGGAGCCCTGCATTCCAAAGCCCTTGCCTCATTTCCTATCTTGATTGTGGCAGACGATGGATGTGTTATTTATCTTCCTGGTCGTGAGCATCCTAGAGGCCTGGAAAGCCATCTGTCTGACAACACAGATAAAACCAGACCATCCACTAGAACCGGCACTCAGAAACCCCACAGATCTGGCGCAAAGAGTCGACAAGACCTGGGGGTGGGGGGATGTATTTTGACATATTCAGGTGACTCAAGGAATTGAAGGGAGAGAACAAGAAGGCCACAGTTGTACCCACTGAAGCTCTGCCTTGGAAGTGCTTCAGAAATCATGAGCTCATAATGGTCTAAAAACAGAAGACTCTGGTCTTCTGCTTCCATGTGGGAGGAACCTGCATTTTGTCATGGGGCGGAGCTGGGTGACCTCAGAGCCATAATTCATTCATCTAACGGTCCTGAGCGCATTCCAGGCATCAGATGCTGTAGCAGAGGCTGGGACAGGGGCTTGGATGAGGCCTGGTCCCCGCGGGCTGCACACTGAGTACTGTGTTTGGAGCAAGCTTTTCAAGCCCCTGGTCTAGGTTCAGGGTCAGGAAAACGTCCCCAGAGACTTGAGCCACAGCCTCTAGAGCCCCCAAGAGCCCAGGCCAGGACGGCAGGCATGTGCAAAGGCCCTGAGGTGCAGGGGCCCTGACCCAGTGCCAGGAGCTCAGTCCGCCTGGGGCAGAGACACGGCAAGCCTGGCTTCCCCGACGCGAGCTGGACAGGCGGGACACCTGCAGACGAGGTATGCAGACGAGATGGATCCCTGAAACCTGACGACAGATCCGAGGTGGAAGGTGAGGGTGAGGGAGAAGAGGAACCGCGAATGGTTGCAGCACCTGCAGTTGCTGGGAGAGACCCCTCACAGGTGGGCCACCTGCACCTGCAGGAATAGACCACTCAGGTGGTCTTCAGATGGTTCTCTCCTTGGAGAGAAAAAAAATGCTATAAGGCATTCACGTAGACTCACGCGGTTTTAAAATCACCGGAATAATGTCACTGATCTTTAGGAAGGAAAAGTATTGTAAATGCTGAAAATACAGGAAAAGTCCATCCTAAAGCATTTGGCTGGGCTGCGGTGCCTGTCCACATGGGGAAGCTCATGCAGCGCTCTGCTTAGGGGCCAGGGAGGGACCCCTGGATTTTACAGCTAGAGGGGGTGTTGGTGGCATCTCTGCACATTTCCCACAGTCGAGAGTAAACCCTCAGAGGGTCAGCAGTGGTGAGCCACCCTGACCATCGCAGGGAGCACCCAGTGTGCAGGCGGAGGGGATGCTGGGAGGGGTTCCCAGCAGGAGGATGGGCAGAGTGACAAGGGGGCTGCACCTCCCCGAGCTGTTCCCTTATCTGTCCCACGTGAGAAGCCTGACTGTGCATCGGAATTGCTTGGGGAGCTGCTTAAAAACAGAGATTCCCAGGCTCCACCCCTTTCCACTCTCAAGCTGTTAGACCAGAAATTCTTCAGGCGCCAGACTCTCCCCAGCTGATGCTCTGCCGGCCAGCCAGGACCGGACCTGGGATAGGAGCCATTCCTGAGTGATCTTCTCAAGCTTTGAGGAGCCTCAGTTACCTGGGATCTTATTAAGAGGCAGATGGGATTCAGTGGATGATCCCAGGAGCTCCCAGGGGTGCTCATGGCCCAGAGGCTTCCTGAAGTCCCTTCCAAACCTGATATCTTATGAAGCCTCTGGGAAAGTACTAGGCTATCAATGGTGAAAAGCAGAGAGGTAAATGTGAAAAGTGACGTAATGTTGGTCTAATTTAACGTGACTGTTATTCCCTATAAGAATCTTGCTCAAGCAGAAGCTGGTGTTTCTGTACCAGAAAGACAGGCATGCATCCTGTACGACAATGTAGGATATTGCTGAAGAATATTGTAGAAGAGAATGTTCTTTTACAAAAATAAAATGAAGTCCATACAGTAGGTAAAAAGTTTGGGGCTGATTTTCTCTTTAGTTTCTGTACAGTAGAAATTTGTTAACCATCTTGTTTCCTGCCTCAGTGTGGTTCAAGGTAACGTGCTTGCCCCACAGAGATCATCTCTTCTCATCCCTGCCTTTGAGGCCCTTTGCTCTGAGATCACGTTTCAGACCTGATATCATGTTCGTACTGGCCCCCGCCCCCCCCAGCCCCAGGCCCTCCTGCCCTCGGACCTCACATTCGTAAAGAAGTTGACTGTGGGTGGTTTGTCTTCATGGAGAAGAGCAAAGGCACCTAAATTGTGGTCACAATCCCGGTTGACTCTGAGCAAACCGTGTGACGGGGGCTCACAGGGGGCTGGACCGCCAGTTTTCATTGCAGAGGGATGTCCCAGAACCGGTAAGGATGGTGCTACAAGTGGAAACTCTGAGCCCTGCACTGGATCCAGCATCAGCACTAACGTGGAAGGAGCGAGGTTAAAACCATAACGTGTCAGCTCTGCAGAGCTCTTAGGACAGCTAAGGGAACAAGCTGACGATACCAAGTGCTGACAAGGACCTGGAACTCTGGTGCATTGCTGGTGGGAACACAAAATGGAACAGCCAGTCTGGAAAACAGTTCTGCAGCTTTATTTTTTATTTACTTATTTATTATTTATTTTAATTGTGCGGGTGTCCTCCTATGACTGGGTCCCCCTGGAGTTTTTTTTTTCTTCGACTGCGTTGGGTTTTCATTGCTGCACGCAGGCTTTCTCTAGTTGCGGCGAGCGGGGGATACTCTTCATTATGGTGCGCGGGCTTCTCATTGCGGTGGTTTCTCTTGTTGTGGAGCACAGGCTCTAGGCGTGCGGGCTTCAGTAGTTGCGGCGCTCAGGCTTCAGTAGTTGTGGCTTGCGGGCTCTAGGGCGCAGGCTCAGTAGTTGTGGCTTAGTTGCTCCGAGGCACGTGGGACCTTCCCAGACCAGGGCTCGAACCGTGTCCCCTGCATTGGCAGGCGGATTCTTAACCGCTGCGCCACCAGGGAAGCCCCCTGCAGCTTTATTAAAGTTAAATGTACTCTGACCGTAAGACCCAGTGCTCTCATTCTTGAGTGTTTACAAAAGCATGTCCACACATACCAAAAAGCCATACATGAGTGATTTTAGCAGCCCAATTCACATTGACCAAAAACTGGAAACGATTCAGATGTCCTTCAGGGAGTGAATGCATAAACATCGTGGTGATGGGATACAACAGAGCACTCCTCCGCGATAAAAGGGATCACCCTGTTGATACAGCAAAGGCGGTGGATCTCAAACGCTGAGTGAGAGAAGCCGACGCCAGAGTTTTGACACCGAGTGATTCCATGTGTGTGACCATCTGGGAGAGGCATGACCATGAGACTAGAGGAAGACCAGTGATGGACAGAGGTTGGGGAGGGGGCTTGACCACAAGGGGTGGCGGGCAGCCCAGCGACTTGAGCTGATGCTACTCGGAGCATCTGTGTGTCCAGACTCACAGAACTACATGCCGGAAAAGTGGATTTCATTGCATGTAAATGTAAAAATAAATTTTGAAATCTGGAAGAGGAAATGAAAACGCTACGTAACTTTCATGAACGTACAAGAACAGAAAAGTAGATTAAAGCCAAGGAAGGAGGAGGAGAAGTAGTCACACCTTTTCTCAGGATGGAGAAGGTGGAGCTCGAGTTAGAACTTGACGTTTTCAGGAACATTTCAAATGCAGAGGACCAGGAAAAGAGCCCTGCGCCCAGCCACGTCGGAACCCTCCCTGGCTCTTAATCTTTTTTCCTTTGTTGGCCAGTTTTTTTTTCCATGACAGACAAACTTAATATGATGCCAGCCTCGGGGATGTTCTTCTTTTGTGTGACTGTGTTTAGACTAAATGGAAAGGAGACAGAACTGTTGGTTCCGTTCCTGGTCTGTGCCACGGATGCTAAGAGGTCCCTCTCCAAGGCCGCCCGCCCGGTGGATCATCTCGGCGGGGAGGCCGATGTTTGGAAGGCCACACGGTGTTTCTGCTCACTCTTCCCTCCAGGGGCTGTGTTTCCCGGGCTGCTGGCTGTCCCTGGACGCAGGGCAGTGACAGAGACAGGGTGTCATGACGCGGTCTCCACTGCGCACATGAGATGACCTCAGAATACAACCTAAGAGAACTAGTGAGAGGTTGGCATGTGCAACTCACACATGAAAATTGATAGTCTACAGTTGAGCCCATGAATATTGGCCGCAAACTGTTTTCATTACCAATCGTCTTTTTTTAAATTAATTTTTATGGGAGTAGAGTTGATTTACAATGCTGTGTTAGTTTCAGGTGTACAGCAAAGTGATTCAGTTATACATATAGATATATCCACTCTTTTTTTTTTTCCACTCTTTTTTAGAGTCTTTTCCCATCTAGGTCACTACAGAGTATCGAGTAGAGTTCCCTGTGCTCTACAGAGGGTCCTTCGTATCTATTTTATGTAGAATAGTGTGTATATGTCGATCCCAATCTCCCAGTTTATCCCACCCACCCTCCCTTTCCCCTTGGTAACCATAAATTTATTTTCTACATCTGTGACTCTTTTTGTAGATAAGTTTTGTAGATAAGTTCATCTGTACCCTTATTTTAGATTCCACACACAAGCGATATCATATGGTATTGTCTCTGTCTGACTTCCTACACTCAGTAGACAGTCTCTAGATCCATCCACGTTGCTGCAAATGGCGTTATTTCACTCTTTTTTATGGCCGCGTCAGCTTCTCATAATCCCAGTGACTCCAGAGCTGTCTCCTGTTGTAGCTGTCACTTTCTAGTCATGTCAGCACAGCCTGGGGCCGCCCTGTGTGATAACTCATGATGACGTCAAGGCTACTTGACGACACTCTGGTTGTTGATACTGTCTCCATGCTGTCAGCTGCTCAGTTAGAAAGAGTGTTTCATTGTTTCCCACGTATGGGAGCTTGACAACCAGAGCCCCAGAATCGGCTTCTTCCAGCCCATTCCTTGGCCGCCGTTTCTGCTCCCTGCAGCCCTCAGCCCATCCACACCACCTACCTCCGCGCCTTCCTGGAGAACAAGAGGCTTAGGAAGTCCAGTCTGTCTGTTAGGCAAGGCTTCGTCTTTAGGCAAATGAAATGTACTTACTGCCACAAAGCACAGAGGCAATGGAAGGCCTTTCCAGAAAACCAGCTTTTCTGAACAGTGCCAAGGCAGATCACATCCAGACTCTAAAAAGCTCAGCCTCGTGTTGGGCTGAAGCCATTGTGTTCGACTGCCCATGTGCTGCCTATTTTTAGAATAAGGAACAGTTTTCAGACTTCTTGGTCCTATGGGTGGAGAACAAGAGAGAATCTATCTTTCCTTTGCTTTAAAATGTGGATCTTTCCAACTCAAATCATTTCAGATAAACTACCCAATAGCATCTTATTACAGGTGACACCCTCTGGTTTTGTTTGTTATGAAAGCCACATATAATGGAAGGCTTGACATCCTAGGTGTATCTTTTGCTTCTGAATCTGGTTTGGTCCTGACCCACTCCCACCCCTGCCATCCTGTGGGCTGTGGGGAGGACGGTCCTAATTCCTGCCAGGATCCCACAGGATCCAGCTTCCACACAAGGAAAGCTCCGTCTTGGTTTCTTCAGGTTTTTTCATTTCACAGGCAGACATTTTTCAGAAGCACCTTGCTAGATGTTTTTAATACGTCATTTTACAAGCATCCTCTCTTCTTCCACTTCTAAATAATATCTAGTTTATAAATTCACTTGTAAGAATGTACTAGAAGGAAGGACTTGGTCCTATGCAATCTGCCTGTGAACTGCAGAGGTGGTCTTCTTAATCTTGGCCTCCACCAGACCCCTTTTCTGTTGTTTGTTTGTTTTTAAGTCAAGTTTATTGAGGTATAGTTTACGTACAATTCCGTGAATATTGGCAAATGTGTCCAGCCATGTAACGACCACCAACGTCATGATATAAAACAGGTCCACGACCCCAGAGTTTCCTTGTGCCCTTTGTAGTCTGTCCTCTCCCTCCGCCCCCAGGCCTGGCGCTCAATCCTCTGCTTTCTGTCTCTAGAGTGTCCCCTAGATGGGATAATAGCACAGCATCGCATAAACAGGACGAACAGAACACAGCCTTTGTGTCTGGATCCTCCACTGAGTGCAGCGCCTTGGAGATTCATCCTCACCGTCGTGCACAGTGGATGGCTGCTTCTTTTTGTGTTGCTACGTAGTATTCCATTTCCTGAATGGACCGTGGTTTGTTTATCCACTGATGGAGACTCAGGTTGTTTCCACTTTTCAGCTGAAATAAGTTGAACCACTAGGAACCATTGCCTAAAGTTCTTCTAGTAAGTGTGTGTTTGGCTTTAGCCGCTCGGGTCTGTGTCCCCAGCAGTGATGAGACTTCGGCTTCTCCGCATCCTTTGCAGCACTTGGCGTTGCCAGTTTTCTCTGTGTGGGTGTGTCAGCCCTTCCAGCAGCCGCGGCTACACCTTCTTCTGGATTTAATTTGCCTTTCCCTAATGACCGATGGTGTTTAACCCCTTTCACATGCCTGTTTTCCATCTGTACCTCTTCTGTGTTGAAGGGTCTGTTCAGATCTTTTACGCATTTTTTCAATCAGGTTCTTTTCTTTATTATTGATTTCTGGGCACTCTTTCTATATTCTGTGTATGTGTCTTGTGACTATTTCCCTCTCAGCGTGCGGCCTTCTTTCTATTTTAAACGGTATCTTTTGAGGATCAAATGTTTTAATCTTATCAACTTTTTGTCTCTTATGGCTTGTGATATTCATGTCTTATCAAAGCAAGCTTCGCCTAATCCAGTCGCAAAAATTCTTCCCTATGCTTTTCTTCTAGAAGTATTACAGTCTTCGCGCTTACATTTAGGTCTGCGTTCCACTTTGACTGATAAATGTTTGTCTCTGGAGCCAGGTGAGGGTCAAAGATTGTTTCTTTACATATGGATGTTGTTCCCCTTATATCAACACTTGCCCTACAATCTGTGTCAGATAATTTTGGAGAGCAGGACAGCAGGATTCCCAGGAGGCCATATAATTCTTCTTGAGGAATAAGTGAACTCTTTATTTGGAGTAGCACCCAGGGCAGAGTCCTGATGTTTTGTTATCTATTAGTAAGAAGCGAAGGGAAAAGGTGGCAGAGTTAGCATCAGCTCTGTCTGTTTTGCCTGGAGCAGGCAGTTGGCCCTATTTACTGATAATTATTATATGTGTAATATACAGTTCAATACTAACCTTCACATTATCATTAGCTTGGAGGAGGGCGTGACTTCACTCTGCCAGGTGATCAGAAATTGCTCACAAATGCTAATGATTATCCCTAAGAAAGATGACTAATTCTAAAATTTAGACGAACAAATTATTTTCCTGAATCCTAAAAAAAAGGTCCTTCCAGCCCTTTGGGCCATTTGATATGTTCTCAGGTGTGTGTGCACAGCTCACGGAATGAGCTGGGACTTGGTCTGGAATCCCCTGAAGGTCACAGAGAGCTACAGCATTGGAAGGAAGGGCCGGGAGGGGAGGGGCCGCCAGGGGATGGAGAGGATGTGGGTGTCTGGAGGAGCGCCCAGAGCCCATAAAAGGCGAGACAGGAAGAGTACACTTAGGAAGGAGAAGGGATTTCCTACTATTCAGATGTTGGCCAGGAAGGCATGAAAAGCTTATTCTTATTCTACCAGGAAAATACTGTACCATAGATTAAAAGTCCTGATGTGCAGTGAAGCAGGATTGATCCTTGGAAACGTTTCTCTTTATCGTTCCCTTTTTTACTCCCTTTCCCAGTGCGGGTGTTAAGGCTAGTAAGCTGGATGGCAGCAGGCACCTCCTTGGGGTTTTCTGCACTTGAGGTGTGATTTCTCAGGGCCTTGATTGGTCATATCCACCTTCTACCTTTATTTTTGACGCTGAAGCTGCAGAGGTCTTCAGCCTGTGCACAGATCTATTTTGCCCCTTTTCTCAGAAGTGAAAATTCCAAGTTCATGAAAGCTTAGTGTCTCGGGACTTGAAGTGCGTTCCCTCCACAGTAGCGGTATTTAAGCAATGTGCGCTCAAGCCTGGACTCATACTCTCAGCCCATCCAGACTCCAGCTTCCAAAACTAACCCTGGACGTCCCACGCATCCTCCAGGAGTGATGCCCAAAAGGGAGAGGCACGTGTGCACCCCTCCATCCTAACAGTGACCAAAGTTGGTTCCTTCTTGCAATTGCACTGAAGCATGAGACCACAAAAACTTTGTTAGAAATAGTCTTCAACAAACATAACTATTAGATTTTTCTCTGCCCAGCTCAGGAAGCCCGACCTCTCTTCTGAGATGCAACCTCATGCTTAAGAGAGTTTTCTTATGAAGACATACCTGCCTCCTTCCATGAAAACTTCAGGAGGGGAAGGAGGGTGGGGTCATGCAGGGATTCTCAGACTTCACTGTGCAAAGAACCCGCCTGGGATCACGGTCAGTGCCGCCCCGGGAGGGCTGGGTGGGCCTGAGAATCTGCATCTCCCGCAAGTTTCCAGGTGGCACTGATGCAGCTCATGGACCTCGACTTGAGCAGCAAGGGTGGCGTGGAAGGTGGACTCCACCCCTGCCGAGACCTAAATGCGTCAGTCATCCCTGACCCTAACCCTCCAGACCCCGCTTGTCTCCCCTCTCAAGCGGGGGCGATACCTACTTGACACACTTGTCCTGGGGGTAAAAATGAGAGAAACCATTTTTTGAACCCTTTTGTAGCGCTTCATCCCAGAAGATACAGGAGTACAGGATCCTCCCATTATCCCGTTTCCTAGGAAGTGATACATCTATACGAATCGAGTTCTCTGTGGGCGGGGGGCGGAGCCCATGGGCTTACAGCTCCTTTCCACATGTCTGCTGGCTTTTGAGAAGTATTTTGTGGAAATCCTTTTGTCAAGTATATTGCAGGAATTTTAGGAGCTTTAGAAATTTATGCAAAGGCAGTTAAGCTACAGTCCTACTCTCTCTGGGGTAATTTTTATTTTTAACGTCACTTATTACAAAAAGAAAGGAAGAGGTGGGAATAAGTTTTCCGATCAGGACTTTTCGTCTGAGGCTGGAAGTTGGTAAGGGTGATGGTTAGTACAGAGGAAAATCCTCCTTGTTACCAATCATTCCAGCTGCTCTCTGCAAACGCCCTAGATGCCCTGGTGGGCAGGATATCCTAGGGGAAATCTCATCCCTGATGACCCAAGCATGCATACCAGGGTCCTCAGACCTTGACATAAGGGTCCTTTTGGTCCCAGCAATGCAGGATTTGCACTGAGAGCAAGACTGAGGGACCAGTCCTGGAAGACGAGGGAATCATTCAGATTCCCTCCAGGCTCGTCCCGGCTTTTCCCTAGAGCCGCAGCTAGAGGGGATTTTGTGAAATGTTTCATCTGTCAGAAGCTCAAGATGAGCTCTTCAGAATGACGCCATTTTCACACCCTCTAGGCTATATATATTTTTAATGGAAAATAGCAAGTGTTGGTGGGAATGTAGGGGAATTTAGGACCCTCACACGTTGCAGGTGGGAATGTACAATGGGGCAGCCGCTGTAGAAAACAGTCTGGCACTCTCTCCCTCAGACAGTTAAACAAAGTTACCGTGTGATCCAGCCATTCCACTCCTAAGTATAGACCCAAAAGAGCTGAAAGCAGGTGTGTGCAAAGAAAGCATATAGCGGTATGTGCATGTTCATAGCAGCACCGTCCGCAACTAACGAACTGGTTTATCCACACAGTGGAATCTTGTTCCGCCATAAACGTGGATAAAGTACCGACACGTGCTACGACATGGATGAGCCTCAAAAACATTATGTTAAGAAGCCAGACACAGAAGGTCATATATCATACATATGATTCCATTCATATGGAATATCCGGAATGGGTAAATCCCATAGAAACCGAAAGCAGACAGTGGCTACCAGAGGCTGGAGGTCAGGGGGTGAGAATGACGGTAGTGGGTATGGGATTTCCTTTGGGCTGATGAAAGTATTTTGGAGCTAGATAGAGGTGACAGATAGAGGACATTGTGAATATACCTGAAGCCGCTTTAAAATGGGTAGTTTTGTGTTATGGGAATTTCACCTCCATAAAAAGAAAAAAGTGAGAGCGTGTTCCAGAAAAGGAAAGGCTAGAGTTTTATTCCCAAAGTCAGACTTCCCATCCAAGAAACAAAAGTTAAAGAGAAGTTTACTGACAATGGGAGGAAAATGAGACCATGATGTCATTAGTCACTCTCCCCATCAAAGGGAATCAGGAAAGGTTAATGAACTCGAGACAAGGTGAGGCTTTTCCTCATTAAGACGCACGTATCCCATTTGGGTTAATGGGAGACGGTCCCTCTTAGTTGGCGCTAGACAGTCATCCCCTGGAAGAGATGTAGATTATGGGCAATAAAAATGACAGCACTAATGAGGAACATTCTATCCCCCAAAGGTTGCTCCCTGTAAGCACTAACAAACTAGGGGCCTCCGATGGTTAGGGGAATTCTGAGGCTTAGAGGCATGGTCTGCAGTCACAGACAAAACAGAAATGAGCACAGCTGAGGAAGAGCCATAAAAATCTGAATCAGGGCTTCCCTGATGGCGCAGTGGTTGAGAGTCTGCCTGCCAATGCGGGGGACGCGGGTTCGTGCCCCGGCCCGGGAAGATCCCACATGCTGCGGAGCGGCTGGGCCCATGAGCCATGGCCGCTGAGCCTGTGCGTCTGGAGCCTGTGCTCTGCAACGGGAGAGGCCACAGCAGTGAGAGGCCCGTGTACCGCAAAAAAAAAAAAAAAAAAAAAAAGCATGTTTGTCCCCAAACTTCCAACAAATGTATCATGCCAAGACCTTAGAAAAGGACGAGCCTGGGATGTCATGTGTCCAAGGTCAGGGCTACCCGTCTTGTACCACAATCCTCCTAACCACTTTTTTCACGTTCTCCAAAGATTCAAATACGCTGGCTTTGCCGTGACACACGATGCGTGTGGTCAGGCTACCCCAGGGGAGCATCTGCTGGTTCCTGCACGGACTGGCCTCTCTGGAACTCGTGCGGGGAGAGCAGAGAATCTACCATCCCTAAAACGCTGACCTGGCCCTGAGGGAGCCCCAGTCTCCCCTTTGTCTGAGGAGGCCGGGGGCCCAAGCTTTGGGGCAGGTCTAAGCCATCTAGCGGGATCTTAACCTCCATCTGTATCCTCCACCCCGAAGACACTTCTTTACTGCTCCCTTCATGCCTGGGGTCCAGCATCTAAAGGGAGGGGCAGCAGGGTCTCTCCACGCGCTTCCCTCCGATTCTGTCTGTGACATGAAGGCCGCACCTCACGCCGCATCTGAAATTACTCACTTCCTGTCAGTGGTGTGAGACGTTAAGCACAGATTAGAAACATTCTGCAAAGACAGACAAACGTCTTAGCTGCACAGTTTATATAAGCAAGGTTCTCTACAGGCAATGAAAGAGAAGACTAGAAATACTGACTCAGAAGCCCCTTAATCTAAAGGCAAGACCAGAATTTGAAGTGTGAGAGCAGATGGGCCTTGGCAGAGAAGGGCTCTGTGTGATGAATAAACAGCAGACCCACGCGTTTAAGGAGGAGTCAAGCCAGAGTTAGTTGGTTGGGGATTTTTTTTAAATTGGGGCTAACCTGGGAGGTTCATTAAAATATAACAGTATTGCATAAGCACAGGAGATTTTTATGGTCGTGAAACTGTTCTTTATGATACCATTATGTTGGATACACACCATTATACTGTCATCAATATCCATAAAATGTACAATACAAAAATTGTACCCTATTACAAATCTTGGACTTTAGTCAATAACATATTGGTTCATCAGTTGTGATAAATTTCCCACACGAATGCAAGTGGTCAGTAGTAGAGGAAACTGTGGGGGAGTGGGGGGCAGTTGGAGGAGCAGAGGGGTATTTGGGAACTCTGCAGTGTCTGCTTAATTTTTCTGTAAACCTAAAACTGCTCTAAAAAAATTAAGTCAATTAATTTAACAAAAGATATTAATATAGAACTAATGCATAAATTAGTTTCAGTAATAAGAGAGCTAGATCCCCCTTTTTAATGTTTTTATTTTTATTGTGGCAAAACACGCGTAACATAAAATTTACCATCTTAATCATTTTTGTACAGTTTGATGGCATTAAGCGTGTTCACATTTTGTGCACACATTATCACCATCGTCTCCAGAACTTTTTCATCTTTCAGAATTGAAACGCTGTCCCGATAAAACTCTAACTGCCCTTTCCCCTCCCCCAGCCCCTAGTCACCGGTATTGTACTTTCTTCTCTATGAATGTGACTCCTCTAGGGACCTCATGTTGGTGGAATCAGACAGGATTTGTCCCTGTGTGGCTCATTTCACTCAGTGTAATGTCCTCGGGGTTCGTCCGTATTGTAGCCTGTGTCAGAATTTCCCTCCTTTTTTTTTTTTTTTTTGGTACACAGGCCTCTCACCGCTGCGGCCTCTCCCGTTGCGGAGCACAGGCTCCGGACGCGCAGGCACAGCGGCCATGGCTCAAGGGCCCAGCCGCTCTGCGGCATGTGGGATCCTCCCGGACCGGGGCACGAACCCATGTCCCCTGCATCGGCAGGCGGACTCTCAACCACTGCACCACCAGGGAAACCCTCCCTCCTTTTTAAAGTGAATAATGGTCCATTGTGTGGATAGGCCACATTGTGTTTATCCATCATCCATCAGTGGATACTATGCTTCCACCTTTCGGCAATTGTGGAAAATGCTGCAGTGAACATGGGTGTAGAGATATCTGTTCAAGTCTTTGTTGTCGATTCTTTTGAGTGTTATCCCAGAAGTGGAATTGCTGGGTCACAAGGTAATTCTCTGTTTAATTTTTTGAGGAACCACCATGCTCTTTTCCACAATGACCACACCACTTACATTCCCGCCAACAGAGCACAAGGGTTCCAATTTCTCCACATCCTGGCCAACATGTAATTTTGTCTTTTCTTTTTTTTAAATAATAGCCATCCTGATGTATACGGACGTACATTTTATATATTTCAGAAACCTTTTCTTTTTTTCTCTGTGCGTGCATGCACGCACACTCTGTGTGTGTGTGTGTGTGTGTGTGTGTGTGTGTGTGAACAGAAGGAGAGATTCTCTAATCACTTAAACATTCAGGGACCACTTTGATAGCTGGATGCCAGTTCCATTTCCATACCTATTGTATGCATTATACTGAGATAGAGAGAAAATCTTAGAAATTTGATTGGCACTTTCTTTTATACTGAAAGGACTTTTTTTTAAAAGCCAAGTAAGTTTATTCTTTCATCCCAACCCAATATTAGCATTCACAATAACATCACTGTAGTAATTTAGGATCATTTTTTCCTCACATTTAATGTTTTTCCCTTTGAACTCTATGGTTTCTTTGTTAGCCAGGAATCGCTTTGTGGTTCTCGGGGCAGAAGGCGGTGGTTTACATGTAATGTTCTCTGAAGATTATAGCTCTTTAAGAATGAAGAGTGTAGCTTCAAAAGCAACATGGTTGAAAATGCTCATGCATGGTTATGAATTGTGGAAACTGAACGTGTGTTGTTTCTACAGGGCCAGCCAGGGCCAGTGGGCCCACAGGGATACACCGGGCCCCCCGGCTTACAAGGGTTCCCAGGACTGCAAGGCCGCAAAGGTGACAAGGGTGATAGGGGGGCTCCCGGGATCACAGGACCGAAGGGAGACGTGGTACGTACATAACTGTCGGTATTTCTCTCGCTGTTTGAAGGGTGGAGGCGTCTTGGCCATCATTAAGTCTGTTTGCCTTCTTTACAGGGAGCCAGAGGCGTTTCTGGATTTCCCGGTGCCGATGGAATTCCCGTAAGTTTTTCATAAGATTAGAATTTTAAAACACTGTACACGTGCAAAACAAGACGTTTATGACTTACAGACACATGTCTCACTAGTCCCCCTTTCTTGTTTATAACAAAAAACTTATGGGGCTACATGTGCGTATTTTTTTCTCGTGGAATCCAGTCAAATATTGGACAGATTGTTTGCTTTGTAAACGTCCTTCTGGACTTGGCTTCAGAATTGAGGCTACTTTGCTAAAACTGGACACTGTTTTGTAGTAAAAAGCTGCAGTGTTGCACAGACGTGCTATAAAAAGCCAGTCTGAACATTTTGTTTGAACTCCAGAACCACCTGAATATAAAGTAGTCCAGCCAAGAGCGGGGCTGTCCTGAAGCTTGTGTAGCTTCTCAAGTTCTTGGTAGTTACCGCACATAAATGAGAAGACGAAAGGCATGTTTTGTCCATGAGAAAATCTCAAAACGCAATCAAATGTGTTTTTCTAACCTAGTTTACTTTACTTCTTGTGGCATAAGAAAATAAACAAAGCAGCCTGACTTACAGCCTTCTTCACGGGACCCAGGAGCAGATTTCCCAGGGCCGGCTTCCTGCAGATCCCAGCCTCCGGGATAAATGTGTTTATCGCACTTTTAGACCTGCCCCATCCCTCTAACCGCTGAAGTTTAAGGACATCTGCCACTGGAACTTCACACACACGCAGATGTCTGCGCCCTTACCCTACACACATGTTGTCTATCACCATGCCTGTACACTTATGTGTACGCGTGCGTGCGCGCGCGCGCGCACACACACACACACACACACACACACACACACACACACACGGGAGAATCCTCAACCCCCCAGGCTACACAAGTGGTGCTGCTCCATCGCAGGAGAAAAGGGAGAGGGCGTGAGTGGACAGCAGTCACAGGGGATTCATGCTTTTCCTTCAGATCTTTAGCTCCACCTTCAAGGAGGCTTTTGCAGCAGAAGGCAGAGCTAAGGAAAGGAAGCCACACTTGCCAAGACGTGAGACCTACATGGCTGGTGATCCTCTGTGTCACCTCAGTGAGGCCTCGAACAGACACATCAGTGACAACACACAGCTGTGAGCAAATCAGGAAATAACTCTCACATGAGTCAGAATCTTGAGAAATTGGCAGAGTTGAAGAATCCGCAGATTTCAAGGGTTAAACAAATAACAAAAGTATTTCCCTACCAACTGCCTCGAAGGAAATCGCCCATTTTTAACCTACTTTTTTGGACTCTTTGGATCATTCCTCAGTGTGGTCTCTTCTGGAAGTAGAAGTCCGTGCTTTAGATGGAGTGACATTATGGGAAAATAGTGTAACTGATCTGTATCATGTTTTCATTCGTTTTTCCACTTCATACTCATTTAATATCAGAAGCAAATATTTCGCAAATTAGGGAGGAAATAGTCATCATACGGAGGGGTGATCATGGTGTACAGATAACGGGTCATTTTCTACAGAATGTCAGCGCTGCTAAAAACAGTCTCTTTAACTGCCGAAGTCTGATAGATGCTCCACAGTAAGTTAATGTAAATGCCACTTTCAGTATATAAGCACCTAATGGGCACAGAGTTAAAAGGACCTGACAGTTTTAGCTGTTTAGAAGTCGAATATAGAAAGTGATGTGCAGTAAATCTAAGAATTGTGTCATACAGAAATGGACCTAATTAGATGTTGAACACAAGAGGGACATTTAGCTCAACAGAATTGAAATTTTTCTTTGAAGGACAATTTCAAACTAAGACCAGGTTGGCATGCAATTTCAAATGACTTAGATCGATTCTAAGCGAGTCAGAAAGACCAATAGCAGACGGGTAATTCAGGAGGAGAGTAAGGGACTCGGTGGTACGTTTTAATGAAAGCATCACGGAATCCTAACAGTCATGAAAACACCTGCAGAGCTTGATTTCTGAATTTGAAGGTCAGCTTCTAGAGACCCCTAAAAAAGAGGCCTTTACGTCGAAGACCAAAATGCTGCTGGCTCTCCAATACCAGAGAGATTGTGTCTCATGATTTACAGGGACAATCAGGGTTTCTCTGACCCACCAGAGGGTTGACTGAAAAGCCTACTGGATCTCTTATCTGATGGCACCAGTGAAAGCAATGGCTCTGAACATCGGAAGCAAAAAAACGTGCAAACAAAAGAAAAATTCTGTTTCTCTTATTGTATTCCTTAATATCATTCAGGGTACAGGCACTCTGTGTAGGGCTTGTTCATTTCCTTTGAAACCTTCCCGATTTCTCAAGGTAAACCTAAAAGACAGCCCACTGGCCTCAAAAATCACTCTGGAATATATATTTGGTCTATTATCAAGAAAACCAAAATTTTAAAGAAATTGTACAATAAGAAATCGTATATCTAAACATCTATCGTGTAAAGAAACAGCAAAACAGGCTCTGGTCTCGTAGTCCATAAACTGTAGATTATTAACCTGACCCGTCCATGTCTCCAGAACCAGATTCACGTGGTTGAGACGCCCAGAGACCTAGCCTGACCCCGAGTTACACGAAAGACACATGTGATCGCATTGCCTTCCTTCCCCCACCCGGCATCCCAGAACACCTGACTTGCTTTCTATTCGTGTTTAAAATCTAAAAAGTCCTGTTCCTGAAGACGACAATCAGTCAATTGACTTATTGAAGAAAGTCAGTAAGGAAATCAGCTCTTCTACCTGCCGCTAAGTCACTGATGAGATCCCTCTGCAGGTGTGACTCTCACCCGTTTAGGACGTGGGTCTGTACAGCTCCATCTAGAATTCGGTTGGGCACAGCTGACCCTTGCTCTCCCCAAGCAGCATCTACTTCTAGAGTGTTTTCTAGAATTTTCCAACCTACCCTTTTCTGTTCCTGCTAAAACAGCCCTCCCTGTCGCCCAAGGAAGCAAAGCAGCAGAAACCCCAAGACAGTTGACATCTTACCAAAGCCCGTGGGAAACGGAACTGTGTCGTGCAGGCCCTCTGCCGCTGAGAAGGACACCTGTGTGCCCTTGACGACTTAGTTTTTCATTCATTCATTGGTTCATTTTGAGTTGTCTTGGCGCTTGGATTCATGCCAGGGACATCTCTTATGAGAAGATTTTAAGCTGTTTCATCACAGTTACATGAAAACTAGACCCCTGCGGGCTGAAGACTCACTCACTTCTCTGTTTCCAGGGACATCCTGGCCAGGGCGGGCCCAGAGGACCGCCTGGCTACGACGGCTGCAACGGGACAGTGGGTGACGCAGGCTACCCGGGACCCAGCGGCTCTGGCGGCTTCCTCGGCCCCCGTGTGAGTATGGGAACCGCTCGGGCTATTCCACGGGTCGGCTCTGGAATCTGTGTGGTGGAAATGCGTGAAAGATCTCGCTTTCAGGAGGCCCTGCAGGGGATGCCTTTGAGAAGTTGTCTTAGCAAAGCTCTCTGAAGAGGCTGAGCTGCCTTCTGCTCCCAGGACAGTGATGGGAGGCGGGAGCACATGCCAGGCCTGCCTTTACACCCTGGGAAGCCGTGGCTCCCCACTCTTGGTTAGCGGTCAGGGTAAAGCACACCTCCCCTGCTGAGGTTGGCTTGAGGATACCTAGGCGTGCTGTTCCTGCATTCAGATAACTCCATGTTCCGATTCATTCTTTTTTTTTTTTTTTTGCGGTACGCGGGCCTCTCACTGTTGTGGCCTCTCCCGTTGCGGAGCACAGGCTCCAGACGCGCAGGCTCAGCGGCCATGGCTCACGGGCCCAGCCACTCCGCGGCATGTGGGATCTTCCTGGACCGGGGCACGAACCCGTGTCCCCTGCATCGGCAGGTGGACTCTCAACCACTGCACCACCAGGGAAGCCCCTGATTCATTCTTTAAGCGTTAGGTAGAAAGTAGTGGGTTTGGCTTATGTGGTTCACTCCTGCAGCCTCCTGTTTCTTCATTTCCTCCCATGCTCCGATTCAAATAACAGTGAATAATAGTGGAATCGTGGAACTAAAATTTTAAAAAGCTTAAATCTTGACAACATTCTCTATTAGTCATCATCTTTATTAGATTCTAACATCCTTTGTGACGTGACAGAACAATGATGTTCTCCGGGATATACAAGATAGACTTTACTTTTCGTAATGGAAGAACTTCCATATAATGATCTATTTTGTGGCTTCATTTAATTTCTAGGGTCTTTGCAAAGAATCTTGAAATATTTTTCGGCATTCTATTGCTACCTTTTTACCACCAGTATATTGCAAATTCAGGGTTAAACTAACATTTTTTGGCAAAACTTTTTATTTAAAAACAACATTTTTAGGTGAGGGCAGGGCAGCCATAACACCGTTCGTTGCGTTTCGCCGAGGCTGCTGGATTTCTGGTCCCACTCACACCGCCGCCTTCCACCTCCTCCACTGGCTGCTGGTTTTTCATGTGATTCAACTTTTCCATAAGCTACGTTGCATTCTATTCTATTCTAATATCATAGCTTTCATTACCAATAAATAGCCGTCACTTTGAAATATTGACTTTATATGTAGGTGTTAAAACACATGTATATGTGTACGTACGTACTCACACATCGTGTATATTTGACACAATTCCATTTTTAAAGGATGACCCAGTATCTCTCCCAGAAATGGTGCTTCAGTGTGAATGTGTTGATATTTTAGTACATAAATGCCAAAGAAGACACAGAATAGTATTTTTACAAAGAAAAGGAACAGGGTGGTAGAGGAAAGGATTTGTTTACTGAAACTTCACGTGGGTTTCTGAAAATAATTTAAATCCTATAGAGTATTTCCATTTTAACTGTAAGAAAGATGCTATTGGGTAAAAATGAAAGTAAAACTCTCACCCTTGTGGTTAAGGTAGAGATTGGTGTTCAGAATAACTGGAATGGGCCGTGAGAAGAGCTAGACATTGCCTATAAAAGGCAACATGTAGGGGCTTCCCAGGTGGCGCAGTGGTTGAGAGTCCGCCTGCCGATGCAGGGGACATGGTTCGTGCCCCGGTCCGGGAGGATCCCACGTGCCGCGGAGCGGCGTATCGCCAAAAAAAAAAAAAAAGGCAACACGTAATCATCCAAATAACAGTTGTTGCACTGAATGCTAATGGACTGTTTTCTTCGTTTTTCTTCCTATGATATATGTGCTAATTTAGGGGCCCCAAGGACCCAAAGGGCAGAAAGGCGAGCCCTACGCTCTGTCTAGTGAGGACCGCGACAAATACAGGGTAAGTCGGTAGAAGTGGGGCGTGAGCAAGCACCACAGCTTAAATTCGCGATTAACAAAGTTAATTTCCAAGTGAACTCTGGAGTGGAGGGATGCAGAGAGGGATGGAATAGCCCAGAATCACAACTGATTTGAAATTCTCTGACTGCCCTCCAGGCTGTTTTCAATCTTACACTAACTGTGGGCACACTCGTCCCACATTCACAGCACCCCAGATATCTGGGTGATTAACATCACCAAGTCCTGAGACGGCAGATACACTTTATATACTTATTTTCAACATTGCAGTAAAATGTCACTAAACCTACAGATGCCTAAAAGCTAAAATTCTTAAAACTATTTCTTCTCACTTAGGGGGAAGCTGGAGTGCCCGGACTGGTCGGTTTCCAGGTAAGCGTTCTTTTTATTAGAGAAGAGACGAAGCGAAAGTTGAAGAACTCCGGACTCCGTGCCCCAGTCGGCCTCTGCTAACAGCCTTCTCTGGTTGCCTGTCCTTAGGGGCCTCCCGGCCGCCCTGGGCCTGTGGGACAGATGGGTCCGGTTGGAGCTCCAGGAAGAGCAGTAAGTACCAGGCTCGTGTGCTCGCCCTTGAGGTTGTCAAGCGTCCTCTAGAGATGCAGCTCCTTCAACTGCAGACGCTGGTGAAAGCCTCACGATACAACCTGATGCTTGTGGTCGCCAAGACCAGACAGGTCGTCCTTTGTACACGTTGCTGACATCAAGGTTGAAGAATGAGAACTCAAAATGTGTGGTCATCAGATCACTGCCAACTAGGTCAAATTTTGACCTGGTGCTGGCTGGGCGCCCTTGCAGTCATGCACGAGCTCTCCCAGCACCACATCTGACCAGCTGACAAGGGCCTGTCATCCCTGGCAAAGCAGACCAGAGTCCAATAGGTCGATAAGGAAGAAATGGGCTCTGCTGGACATGGCCATTAGAAGCAGGGCCATCACACCTGGCATGGCCATTAGAGCAGGTGTACCACACCTGGCATCGCCATTAGAAACAGGGGTGCCACACCTGGCATGGCCATTAGAGCAGGTGTACCACACCTGGCATCACCATTAGAAACAGGGGTGCCACACCTGGCATGACCATTAGAGCAGGTGTGCTGCACCTGGGCAGAGCCATCATAATAGGTGAGACATTGGACACCAATTAACAAGTGGCCCCTGTGCCCCACCTGAGTGGTGGTCTACAGGTGTTCCCTCCTCCTGCAAATCAAATAATAGAGTGAAGTGTGACAGGACAAATCCCTGGGTGAAGGAGGGCCTGCTTTGAGGAGGGGAGGGGAGGGGGAAGGAGAGTCCCAGGGCCTGGCCGCCTCAGGCCCTTCCCGCTGCACAAAGGACCAGAAGATGAACTGGTTCCTGCAAGGTGTCTGACTCTCTCCTTCCCCTCACTTTTTGTTAATAAATAAACAGGCCTTAAATTACTCAAAGAGAACTTTTGACTGCAGGGGAGAGAGCCCTTCTCAGAGGAAACCACTGCTCAAGATCGAGGCAGCTGCGGTGTCAGCTTCTCGACACACACTGAGAAACAGTGGACACACATGTGTCTGGGAAGATGGGGTCACACCAACAGTCGGGGGTGGGAGCGCTCATTCATTCCCTTCTAATTGTCGATAATAAGATGATAATAATAATTGATCATGCTTCTACAAAGCACAGTTCCCCTGGTGCCATGACGGTCATTTTTCCAAGCAGCCCTGTGGCTGTGAGAGATTTGGCCGAAGGGGATGAGATGAGGCTTATGTGACAAGATGCTCTTTGCTCTCCGGCACACCCAGCTGTCGGCTTACAGCACGTGTGCCACAGGGTTTGGGGGTGTCGTACTTTACACACACAGTTCAGGGAAGTGTGAAAGAGCAGATTGTACCCGCTGGGTCCCTAGCCGAGGTGACAGCCTCAGGGTCTTTGTATGAACCATTAAAATCTCCCACAGCCCCCTGCCCTGTCCCCTTATTTGTACTTCAACACAAATTGCTCTTCTAAAGCATTTTTAAAACTTGTATCCCAAGTGTGGTATTGACGCTGAATGCTTTGCAGAAAGACATATGGTGATGTTGGCAGGCGGATTCTCAACCCTGTGGAGTGGCCTGGATGTCAATTCTGTCTGTGCACATTTGCTGGCCCACCAGCAGAAAGTGCAGGATGGTGCCCTGTGGGGGACCGCAGAGGAAGCCGGGAGAAGCCGTCTCTGGAGTGACAGGGCCTGAGACCTTGCAAAGGGATCAGAGCAAACATGAGTAGGACAGGGGTCAAGTCAAAAGCCTGAACTCAGAAAAGCAAACCAGAAACAGCTGCGTGTGGACAGCCAGCAAATCCTGAGAACTGGGCCTGACCCCCGCCCTCTCCCCTCCAGCCCTGCCTCCCCGCCGAGACAAATGTGTTAGAAACCTCTCTACATACTACCCGGTATTCTAAATACACAGAGAGTGGCTTTCCCAGAGCTTTCCAGCAGATGTTATCTGGGTCCTGGGATAAAGAAAACAGTTTCCAAATTTCTTTGTATTTGTGCAGGGACCCCCTGGACCCCCTGGACCAAAAGGACAGCCAGTAAGTTGGTGGGGGGCGGGATGGTGAGGGAAAGGGGAGGGGGGCCTTACGTGTTTGCATGTGTCCTTCTTGACCATGGAACTACTTGGTTGATAGCTGTACTGTTTATCTCATGATGCGGACCGTTTTGTAGGGTTTTAAGACAATGTTATAAACTCCAGGGATAAATCCAGTGATGCACCTGGATGGTCACATGAAGCCATTAAGTGGATGTATTGAATGGCTTGTTGCTTGCAACTCACATAGCATTCCTGTGGCTACATGCAAGTCCAACTGGTGGTGAATGTTTGATTAGAAACGTAGACTAGAGCAAATTAGGGACAGCTCGTGCTTATCCGTGTGTGTTCATTTACAAGAAGGGACGAGATGCCACCAAAGTTGTGTAGGGAGCTGATGGCGCTCTTCTTACCTGGATACAGGTAGGTTGTACCACAGTGTGATGTCCGCTTCTAGGGTTGTGTTTGGTGAGTTTCAAGCCAGGCTCAGGCCCAACGCTATCCTGTTTTCATCAGAGAAAGATGAGTCAGCTGGCTGGAGCACAGCAAAGTAGGTGGCTTGTTGGAACCTGGTGACAGAATTAGGGTTTAGCGTGACCTGGGAAAGGTAGATAAATGCCCAAGACAAACAGTAGGAGGTTGGCGAGGGAAGTATTTGGTCGAAACTCGACGTGAGTCAGAAATACTGGGCTACCGTTATGAACTTTTCAGAACCATTCTGTGGCCTGCATGTGGCCAAGGACATCTCCCAGCCTGCCCATTCCCAGGCCTGCCCCACGGAAACCCCATCTCTATAACCGCCTGGGGACCTTGGCTGTCCCCACCTCACCCCCAGCTCCCATCACCTCTGACACAGCTTCCAGCTGCGGCTGGAGCTCATTAGGGCTGCTGTCCCCACCACCGGGCTCCCCACTGTCCGGCAGCCTGGAGCAGGCTGGGAACGGCCCAGCGCCAAGAGAAGCGGATGTAGGACGCGGCGGCTAAGCCCCAAGGTCGCCTCAGATCCCCAGTTGGCTGCAGCACAAACAGCCCTCACCCTCCGCCCGGTCACTTCCTGGTGACTTGGACTCCGGCTCGTGAGGCAGGGGGACCTCGGGGTCCCAAGCAAATCGTGTTCTCATCTAGCCTGGCTGCGTTTCTGTGCTTTGATTTCAGCTCCCAGCCAGGTGGGAAAGAAGCAAAGGAAAAGCGAAGATTAATTAAAGGCTTTGTTTTTGTTTGCAGAAACTCTCTGGGCATCGGAGGGGGGTGGACAGTGTGGTGCAGAGACAGATCAGATAGCCCCCCCCCACAGGATCCTCTGTCTCAATGGGTAGGGGCCCTGAGAAGGAAGCAGAGCTGCTGGGAATCAGAGAACAGAGGACTGACTTACGGCATCGTGTCCGGTCAGCCCTCCCACGCACGGCAGCTCCATGAATCTGTCAAATACTTACTAGGTCGCCAGCCTAGCTTTGCTTCTTAAGCAAAAAGGAAGATGAAAAGTTTGGCTAAACCCCGAGAACACCATCCCCTAAGATCGTTCAAAGGGTAGGAAATCTTTCTGTGAAATTAGGATTATTTAACCAAAATGAGAAAGTCTGAGGCAGAGGAGGGTATGAATCACCATCTTCAAATGTGGGATCCAAGGCGGGAAATGGCTGCTCTCTGAGTCCAGAGGGGCCAGAACCCAAGGAAACGCTCTGCGACCCTAACCTGTAGAGTCGGTATACGCGGGATTAAGAGTCGGGAGGACCTGGGATCAGACCTGAGCTCTACCATTTGTTCGCTGTGAGGCATTGGTCCAAGGGTATGACACCTTCCCCATCTGTGATGCCCAAGCTCATCGTGTGGTACAGAGGATTAAAGGAGAGAGAAGCAGTTAGCAGGGACCCTGGACTGTCAAAGCCCAGGACCACAAGTAGGGAATCAATAATAGGCAACTTCCCGGTCTGCAGGATTTGAACAATAAAATATATTTCAAAAAGCAAATGGCAAAGTGTTCCCAAGGGTGACAGAATAACTGTTCTTACTCCACTATTTTTCAGGTTTTGCTTAAAGTACAAAATACAAGTTTCTTAAAAGCACGGCTGTATTAAAACCCTATCATTTTTATGAACCGCGGAGTTTTTGTCACTTAAGGTTTAATCTTAGTGAATGCTCAGAACCCACTGTCTGTAACTGGTACCACTTTCTGTAACTGCTACAGCATCCCGATTTGCTCCTGTTCACTTTATGTGATATCTGGAATGGACTCAGATGTTTATTACACAGTTTATATGTGGAAATAGCAAAAGAAAAGACATTAATTCTCCTTTTGTATCAATTAGTTCCTAGGAGCTGAAGCCAGAATATTACGCAAGGATAGTTATCCAGTAATGTTGCAGATACATAGATAATAGGTTTCTTTTTCTAAAAAAAAAAAGTAATTTTATTTCACCGTGATTATTGACTTTAAACTTACAGAAGCCATTTATCTTTCAGGGCAACAGAGGACTTGGTTTTTACGGAGAAAAAGGAGAAAAGGTAAAGGAAACTTAATAGATTGAATTAGGAAATATTGACAGATCATTTTAATGTCTTCGTTTTATGCTCTTATCTTGAGGTGCTCTGCAAACAGACCGTTTGCAAAGGAAACAATCACTGTAAAGTGTCAGGTTACGAAACAGGCGCCAGTGGTGGTTATGGATCAGTAAGACTGTAGAAGCCCCGGACCTCTGACGCCCATGTAACTTCAGCCGTCGTCAGCAGCTAGAAAGTAAAGGCATTTCCCTGTGGTGTCCTCTGACATGGGGCATCCAGAGGAGATTGAGGAAGACAGAGCAGCAGACAACGTGGAGCCAGCTCAGAGGCCAGGGGGCGTGGCCGGCTCAGGCTGGGGGCGTGGCCGGCCCAGGGACCAGGGAGCGTGGCCGGCTCGGGCTGGGCTCAAAGGCAGGAAAGAGGCCACGTGGACTCTTGCAGTTCCCCACGGTGCCAAGGTTCAAAGGCGTCGTGGCCTTTGAGAGGAGCCCCTGAGATCAAGTGTGTGAGAAGCTCAGCTCGGCACCCACAGCCACAAGCAAAGCCTCGCAGAACGCAACCCACTGCATTCACTGCAGAACCTGAGTGCCCACCGCCAAGCGGATTTGTTCCCTTGGCCTCATTTTTCGCGCATTTTCACTTTGCTTCCCATTTTGCTTTTTGACTGAACAGCAGACTCAGTGCAATCCCGTACTGCTCAGGTGTGACAAGGAAAGACTTTCTTCTTTGTGTGAATTCCATAGGAAAAGATCACAAGAGAAAAACATTGGAAGATCCAAATTCGTAAAAATTGAAACTCTTGTATGATGGAATATAAGAAAATAGTAAGATAACGAAGAAAGAAGAAAAGTCTGGGAAGAAATCATCGGGCGGAAAGGAGAATAGTCACATTAGATAGAATGAGAATGAAGTTAATGTCTATAATCCACAAATATTAATAAAATAGTAATAATAGCATCAAGGCCCCCATAGGTAAAGGGGAGATGAACAGTTTTAGGTATTTTTTAGCTGTAATATTAGCAGACATTCAGAATATACTGTGAATGCCACTTTCTGCAGCCAATAACATCATCTCAGTTTGCTCCTGTTCATGTGATGTGATACCTAAGCTCAAATCTGTATTATATAGTTTATATGTGAAAATAGCAAAAGAAAAGGCAGTAACTTCCTTTTTGTGTTAATTCCTGGAGGTGAAATCAGCATATTACACAAGGATAGTGGTCCAGTAATGTTACAGATTGAAGGTTTCACCACCTGTGCATCACATACAAAAGCGTTTCTTGATAATGATAAAAAAGCTAATTAAAGCAGTCCTGAGATATTATGTTTATTAAAGATGCTGCTCTTTATTATATAAAAACCCCCTTAACTGGTGAAGTAGTGGTGAAACTGGACTGGTCTTTCATTTCTTAGGCATTTCTTATGTCTTGGTACCAATCTTAGAAAGCAGTAGCATAACACATAGCAAGAACCACCAAGATATTTAGCCTCCAGACCTAGTAATTTCCTTGTATAGAAATTCATCGTAAGTAGATAATTCCACAGAAGCAAATGCAGCCCCAAATTATGACCAGCTTGTATGCATAAATTCTAAGTGATTCTTCTTTTTTTCTTTCTTTCTTTCTTTATTTTTGGCTGTGTTGGGTCTTCGTTGCTGTCCACGGGCTTTCTCTAGTCTCAGCGAGCGGGGGCTACTCTTTGTTGCGGTGCGTGGGTTTCTCATTGCGGTGGCTTCTCTTGTTGCAGTGCACAGGCTCTAGGCATGCGGGCTTCAGTAGTTGTGGCTCGCGGGCTCTAGAGCACAGGCTCAGTAGTTGTGGCGCACGGGCTTAGTTGCTCCGCGGCGTGTGGGATCTTCCCGGACCAGGGCTCGAACCCGTGTCCCCTGCATCGGCAGGTGGATTCTTAACCACTGTGCCACCAGGGAAGTCCCCCTCTAAGTGATTCTTCATGCAAGTAGCAATCAAATAATTTTACCTTACGATTATTTTATTCTATATATGATTTTTATGATTATAACACTATAAAATTGGTGTACATGTGGTAAGTAATATGCAAAGGTAAAAACAGCAGTTTGCGGTGGGATTGTGCTTTTATTCAACCTTGGTCGTGTCTTTTCAATGTAAAGACAGCTGCTTTGCTAAACCATTCACAGGGCGACATGGGACAGCAGGGACCCGGTGGGATTCCACCAGACAACAGTTACGTCGAGAGGCCCAAAAATGACGTGATCCTCCCAGAGCAGTATAAGGTAAAGGGACTTCAGCAAAATTGATGTATTCCCAGTTGAACGAAAAACAGGAGGAGAAAAAAAGGTAACTTTCTTTGCTCTCATTCAAACAGTCGCATTCAAAGTGGAAAAGCCCTCACCGCCAAATTGGCAAACTATGCATGAAAGCACTGATCACAGTCACACAAGTGTATCAGTACATCACTGTAAATAATTATGATGAATTTGAAACAACACGAGAATCCATTTAAAAATCTCAGGTCTGTCCTAAGTCTCTAGTATAGACATAGTTAGTGGTCGGAGCGCAACTCAATGCCAGGATATGGAGCTATCTGAACAAACGTTGTATTCGGCAAAATAAAACCTACTTTTAGGTAGGTTTTGCCGACGTGGAGCATCATCGTGGGCTTTTTGGATCAAAGTCAGTTTTCTGACTCATAATTTCTGTTAATGTTTTGTTTGATTAAAAGCATACTCTTGGAGTCTAAATAAAAATTAACACCCTTCTCTACCACTCACTCACTCAGACAGACCACTTACCCTTCCTAAGCCTTCAGGTTCCCTTGTGCCTGATAAAGACCGAAGCACTGACCTGGTAGAATACTGACCTCATAGGGCTGCAGAGCGGAGACCCGGGGGAGACGCACCATAACAGGTCACGGGAACCAAAGTAAAGATCCCAAATGTAGAACATGATTCCTGTCTCTCAAGTATCTGTCAAGGTGGGGCGTGGGTGCTGAGTCACGGATAGGAGAGCGCAGGCTGGACCCCGGCCATGGTTGAAATCAGTCTGGGCAGCTGCGGCTGTTATGAGCGACGTGACCGTTGACGAAAGTGGCCTGGAGGTGGCTGATGTGTGGCCAGACGGGACGGTTATGTACCAGTTGAGTTCAGAGCAGGACGTCCCTGGACAACCAGGCAGGAGGGGGGCCTCCACAGAGCCATCAGGGTGGATCCAGGAGGGACTTTGGCTCCTGGGGGTGACCTGACCATCAGCAAGGTAGAGCCTCTGTCCAGTTTCAGGACAGGAGCCCAGGATGGAGTGAGGCCAGAGCAGATTTGATCCATGCTGAGATGCTCAAGCATCTGAATCAGATTTCCTTCATTTTCCACAGCCAAGAGGGGGTAGGTTCTGGGGCTGGGCCCAGCCAACCTGCAGGGGGCAGTCTTGACCCGCAGGAATCCTGGGTGCTGGCCTAGGACTGATGGGGGAAGGGACCCAACTGGTCACTACATTTCTTTCCCCATTTTAGGCTAAGAGAAGTGGGAAAACTACATCACGTAAAGCTGACATTGCTTTCCAAAGCTTCTCTCGCTCAGGGTTTCAACACGTTCCCAATGAGCCTTGTCCTCAGAGGACCCGCCTAACACTCTTTCACTCAAGTGAATGTTATGATTAGGAGCTGTCCCCTGGGCGTGCGCCCCCTACCGCTGAGGCCTCTAAAGGCAAATCACGGGCAGAAGAGAGACAGCCTTGCAATCATACCAAAAATAACACACAATTTCATCTGTATTGTGAAAGTCCAGGAGAAATAGCACATTTTTCCCCTTGAATGTTGAAGCTGCAAAAGTTAGGGGTCATTTGTTACAGTTCATTTATAGTCATTATTTACAGTTTTATAAAATACTTTTCACCTCATATCATAAATCCTGATCAATTTTAAATACTACTGTTCTCGAATTAATGAGCATTTCTTGTCTTTCATATTCTGTGCAGGGTGAAAAAGGAAGTGAGGGGGAACCAGGAAGAAAAGTAAGTCAGGAATAAAGATGCTTCTTCTCACTGGTGGTTCCCAAATTCTCGGTGTTCCCGTCATAATGATAGACTGTGTCTGGGTTGTAACAACCTGCAACTTCTGGTTTCCAATACATTTGTCTACAGCAAGAAAGTATGATCATTTTTTACGCTGTTTTCCAGAAAACAGTTTCAGAATGTCTTCATTCCCCAGTCAACACCAGCTAATCAACACTTTAGCTCATAAATGAATCTAAACCCTTTAAAAGAAAAGAAGTGCCATGGAGGGGCTGGGTGGGTTTGGTGGTGGCTTCCTTGCTGGGGTCCAGCCGTGTCATCGCCCTGCCCTCCCTGATCTGGGTCATGCCTGCCCCGTATGCCCAGTCCTCCCGGTTGTCACTTACTAGGTGATGATGACAGGTGACATCCTGGGTTGATGGCCATCCAGGCCGACTGCAGACATTCTAGGGCTCCACCGTGTGCGGAGCTGGAGTAGACACACAGGGGCAGGACGGCCACTGTCGGGGCACTAAGAATGGACCCCTGAGCAGGCAGAGCGTGAAGTGTGGGCGCCCTCAGGTCTCTCTGTTCTCTCCTAGGGCATTTCCATGGAGGGAGAAGAAGGAATCATGGGCTTTTCAGGAGTGCGGGTAAACCATGCCTTCTACAGCAGCCGTTTGCTTTGTATTGTCTGGTTTTTTTTAAGACTTTATTTTTCTTTAATTTTTTATTGAAGTGTAGTTTATACACTGACACAATGTCATGTGTTATAGATCTACAGGTGGCGATGCACGATTTTCGAAGGTTCTACTCCACTTATAGTTATTATAAGATATTGGCCAGATTCCCTGTGTTGTACAATGTATCCTTATAGCTTACTTATACACAGTAGTTCCTACCTCTTAATCCCGTATGCTTAGGATCACAGCAAAGTTGACCCGAAAGCACAGAGATTTTCCATGCACATCCTTTTGCTCTCCAACACAAAGCTTCCCCCTGCTGTCAGCGTCCTGCCCCTCCGTGATCTGTCGGCTACGATCATGAGCCTGCATTGACTGCCACACCGTCTTCACTCACTAACTGTGGTTTTTAATACTGTGCACCTCTGCCTGGGCCGGGGGCAGGAGCAGAACTCAAACACATTTCTTCTCGTATTAGGCTGAATTGCTCGGTGGTAACAAAAATGTAGGCTGGCTCCAACAAAGAAGTTGATTTCTTGTGGCCCTAAGAGTCCAAGAAAAATGTCCCTGGTGGGGTGGAAGGGGTGGGAGTGGGGAGTCTTCTCCCAAGGAAGCTCGGCCACCTGTCGCTTCTGGGCCCGCGGGCAGATGTCCCTCCATCGGCCAGAGCTCAGTCAGCTGGCCACACCCAGCCCCAGGTGAGCTGGAAACGTGGCAGAGCCAGGAAGAGAGAAAGTGGCCTTGTGGTGACCACTTGGGGGCCACAGCTACTCAGAGGACATGTGTTACAATCTCCAAAAGTAAGAACGAAGGCTCCTGAGAGCAGTGGAGCGCAGGCCTCTTTCTGGCTTTACTGTTTTTACTGTACTGTTTATGGATTTCTCCAAATTTCTTTAAGTCGTGGACAGGATGCGTTCCATGAAAGTGTCCCTAAAATGACCCATCTCCTCTAGGAAAGAAAAGGAGGCTTCAGATGGTTTTGATACTGGCTTAACAAAGTATTTTACTTTAGTCCACGGCGGGTGCCATAACTGTGCCCTCCGGGAAATGTCACTGCATATTCTGAGCTGTTACCACTTCTGTTTTCTGTTCAACCCAGGGTGCCCCTGGCTTCGATGGTGAGAAAGGTTCACCGGGACAGAAAGTAAGTTTGAGACATGAAATGCAATCTGCTCCAGGCCTGAAACACCTTGCAAAGGTCACATACAAAGACTGGGGCATCCCAGAAGAAAGTGTCCCCAGAGAAAACATTTAAAACTTTCCCACGTTTACAGTAGCAGAAATAATGCTTCCTCCCAGATCATTCTCAAAACGTAAGCGAGCTCATTTACGTTTTCTCTCGTTTGGCAAAAGCCAGCCCTGGGGTCCTCTCCCTCCGAGCCTCCCGTCACCCGGCCCGCACCGGCCACGGCTCCCGTGGTTTCCAGCCTGCCCCCTCCTCGGTGTCACCACCAGTGCGTCCTGTAGGAAGGTTGCCAACATGGCGGCCACAGGTCCTCCCACATTTTTTATGTATTGATCTCTCACATTTTGGCACTTCGCTTACCTTCCGTGGTGACCCAAGTTGTTGTTTTTATCCTGTGTTCTATGGGCAGATTTTTGGCCATCTTTGTAGGAAGAAAATGGTAGCTGAGAAATGTCTATAAATCTGCATCGGGCTTAGAAGTTGTCTGAATGCTAGCTCAGATGCGCGAGAAAACATAGGAATCGATTTTCTTAAGTAATGATTTCTTTATTTTCACTATTTGCTGTCTTCACTAACTCAGGTAGAGAGTGCGCGGGCCAGCCCTGCCCACCGCAGACCCCCAGCACGCTCCCCAGAGGCGACCCCCGTGCACGTGGGGTGGGTGTTCAGATCAGGGCTCGCACAGGCGGGGCGTGTATTTTTACATGCATGTAACTTAACCAGGGAAAATGAACATTTCATCCCGTTCCGCGGTCCTCCGTTCATGTTTTTCACCCAACGCTTCTCGGGGGCTGTCCCACGTCAGCACAGGTAGCGTTGTTTGCACGGGGCGGTTATGTCGCACTGGACACGGCTCAGTCGGGATGCCTGCTCACCGACTCCAAGCTCCGTCAGGGCTCCCAGACTGTCTCGTGGGATGGCCTCTAAGCAGGAGGTCACTTTTACTATCAGAGAAATTTGCCTTCACTTTTGAATCTTCAGCTCCACCTAGGATGAAAGGAAGTCCATCTAAACCAGAGGCCCAACGCGAAAGCACCAAATTAATCTTAGTTCATTCTAAATAATGTAACTTTCAGCATACGTGCTCCTGGATTTCAAAATATGCAGTAAAATAATCAGATAACGTATATACTTTATCCCATTGGCATTCTGAATTTGGGGCGAGGGGGCTTACTGTATATATTCTTTAGCAAGAGGGAATAAATTTCTAGATTTTTTAAAAGCTTTTCATATCTATGCAGATACGATGTGGCTCATAAGGGTAAACTTTGTCTTTCAATCCATATTCAAGAGAATTAGAATGCAATCATTATTAGCATTAGATATTTTTTTTCAGTGAAGAGCAAAAACTTCTAAACGAAAAGGTTTAAGGATTCCAGTTGGTGTTAACTAAAATTTTTCAAAACCCATCTTGGGAGAAGGTTTTAATAGATGGATCAGGTTGCCAACGCCCGACCCCACTGGTCAATCGTGAAATCACAACAGTGGGGGCAGTCGGCACGTGTGACTCAGTGGGAAGGACTCGGGACCCGCCAGGAACAAATCTTGTTCAAAAAAGATGGACCTGAGACTAAGGAGGCCCAAGATCTAACAACTAGTTTAGAGAAAATCTGGGGGATAAAGGAGCACGTTGTGCAAGTCCACAAGGATGGAGTGGACCAAATCCACCACACAGGGCGTTCACAGTACAAATGACCCAGTTTCCTCAACAGCAGCGACAAAAGGTTCCAAAGTAGAAAGGAAGAGAAAACCGTTATGAATTACAGGCAAATTAAGAGACATTTCAACCAAATGTCATAGTTTGCCTTTTTTTGAATCCTGATTCAGACAAAGCAACTTTAAAATGACATGTTTGAGATTAAAATCAGGGGAAATTGAACACAACGTGGGTAGTAGGTGATCTTAACAAACTATTGTTGATTTTATTAGACACAATGGATTGTGCTTACCTCTTTAAATTATATTATTATATAATAATTATATAATTAGAGTATTAATTAAATTATTGATTTAATATATTTAAATTATTAATTTAATTATGTAATTAAATTAAATTATTATAGAGCACTAAACATCTTTCCTGCAGGGAAGCAGAGGACCGGATGGTTACCAAGGCCCTGATGGATACCCAGGACCCAAGGTGGGCTCAGTTTTCATTTGAATTGGAATGACTTCCCCTTATTTCCCTTGGGTGGTGTTCTGACCACCTCCTAAACACCCTGTTGGAGAAGGAGGCCTCCTCCATCCTGTGTCATGTAACTGATCACACGACACCTGGCGCTGAGGGAGGTGGACGTTCACCTATGAGTCACCTGTGTCTCAGCCTCAGGATGCTGCATGCCATATGGGGCCACGTAGAGGCGGCAGTGGGGACCTGCACCCGGAGCAGAGTGAACCAGGGGGCTGAGAGACGCAGGCGTCGTAGTAACAAGAGGGTAGGGGCCCCTGGTTCCCGAGGGGGACACGACTGACTTGTTTGAATAATCCCACGGGCGGGCAGGGAGATTGAGGACCGGGGGGTGCAGCTGCTCCAGCTGGTGGGGGAACTAGCCGGGTTGGGGGGCATCTACCACCAGGTGGGCCATAGCTGGTGAGGAGGGAGGGGACTCACAGTCAGGCCTTACGGGCCCTGTGAGGCTCAGGGACATCAAGGCAGCTCATGGAATTTCAGGTCTCGCCGTCCAGACAGTGTTGGATCAGGTGCCGTCACACCACCCCAGCTTGGCCCCATGGGCAGCTCAGGTGCGGTCATGAACACAGAGGAGTCTGCCCTGAGGAAGGCGGTCACCTGGCCACTTCCGGAGATTGACAAGGGTCTCAGGGTGAGGTGGGCACCGGCCCACCTGTTCTCTCCTGGTGTGTCCAGCTGGTGCCTGGGATGCCCGGACTTAGCAGCACAGCATCGCGGACGTGGAGCCCGGACGCCGTCCATGGTTCTGTGACTCAGAGCAGCCTCCGCTGGGCTCATGGTCGCTTTCAGTTCTGTTCTTTGGAAACAGGCATAGTGTCCAAAACTCCAAAAGGCCAGCCTCACGTTCCTTCGTTTTCCTCTTTTCTCTCTCCAGGGAGAAATGGGTGAACCAGGCCCCCCCGGCCCACCAGCCTACTCCCCGCATCCTTCCCTGGCCAAAGGTCTGTATGCCACTTGTCCTGCTTTCTCGTCTGTTGTGGACACAGAGCCATGACCTTGTGAGATTTTCTGAGCGAAACAAAGCAAAAAAAGAAAAGTGTTTACGCGTTAACATTTAGCACTTAAACGTTGGGGCATCTCAGTCTTGTGGACCCTCCCTCCCTCGTGGCTTAGGCGGGGTGTCCTGGAGAGACCCCCACTTTGCCTCTGGCTGAAAGAGTGCTCACCACTTTCCTCCGCTGGGAAAGGCTTTCATTTCCACATACCTTGTGCAGGTTCTGGTTCTGCCACCTGCAGCATCGCTATAGAAACCCAGCCCTCGTGCCCGCCAGGCCTCCATGGGCGCCGTCCCAGCCACTTCACTGGTTTCTGGGCCAAACACGCCGAGATGCTTACGCCCCCCGCTCACCGGTCCGGAGCCTGGGATTGATCACGGTCCATAGTCTGGAAACAGTCACAGCCTTTTAAACTTCAAAGAATTAAACCTCCAGGCATTTGCACCTGAGCTCGTACAGGAAGATGATCCCACGGTCACAGTTGACCCCTGAGTGTCAGTGAGGGATTCTGTATGTGTTGTGGCTTGTGCTGTCCTTGTTAGTTTAGCTCAGCCTCCCATCGGCACGATCTATTAAAATATAATTCTAGTTCTGCGCTTAGAGCAATGGTTGTGAACCTTCTTGAATGTGCATCCTTCTAGGTTTAAAAAAAAAGTGTTTTCAGCACCCCTCCAAGTAATAGTATGAATATTTATTTATGAATAATTTATCCATGATACAGGATGTTCCCTGAGGTCAGAGATTTTAGCCTGTGTGGTCACTACTGTATCCTCAGTTCTAGAACAGTCCAGGAACATGGTAGTTGCTCAGTAAATGTTTACCTGAATGACTGAATACTGCATGTGCTAAAACATGTACATCAGATAGGGATTTTAAAGGGTGAGATTTTTTTTAAATGAAGATGCTCTAATGTTTCCTTCCTGTACCCAGTAGGTCATCTGTCTCACCCTATTATCTATGCCCAGGGGTCAGGGACTAACGTTCCTGCTTAGGTGTGAACCATCTGCTGGTTTAATACCTTTGCATGTCTTCATCCAACGATGGGGAAACTATAGACAGAGCGAGGCCAAGGACAAGGCCAGGTGGGGTCCCCTAGAGGTCTATCTCCAGGGTGACATCAAACCATCGATGAGTATATTTCAAATAAACTCAAACCTGGGAGTCCACACCACTGTGGAGCCAGCTTCCCGTCCTTCTCTGGGGAGCCTAACACGTCTGCCAAGCCAGAAACCCCAGGGACCCGACATGAGGTTGACTTACTGTTGGTGATTTTAGTGAAATGGAAATCATGTCTTTGAGACTTTGGGAACTTAATTTTTTTTTATTTTGCAACCCACTTTTTAAAAATTTTTTTTTTATTGAATGAAAGATTCTTTAAATTCTATAGTGCTTTACAGTTTTCAAAAGTTTCACACACATGATTTCATATAATCCCTCAATAACCCTTCTGTCCCCCTATCCCTATATGGCCCCTCCTCCCTTCCCTCACCCCACTAGTAACCACTGGTTTGTTCTCTAGATCTGTGTCTCTGCTTCTTTTTTGTTATATTCACTAGTCGGTCGTATATTTTAGATTCCATATATAAGTGATATCACACAGTATTTGTCTTTCTCGGTCTGACTTATTTCACTTAGCATAATGCCCTCCAAGTCCATCCATGTTGCTGCAAATGGCATTATTTCATTCCTTTTCATGGCTGAGTAGTATTCCATTGTATATATGTACCACATCTTCTTTATCCATAAATCTGTTGATGGGCACTTGGGTTGCTTCCGTACCTTGACTATTGTAAGTAGCGCCACAGTGAACACTGGGGTACACGTGTCTTTTTGAATTAGTGTGCTTTGTTTTTTTGAATATATACCCAGGAGTGGAATTGCTGGGTCATATGGTAATTCTATTTTTAGTTTTTTGAGAAACCTCCATGCTGTTCTCCATAGTGGTTGCATCAATTTACATTCCCACCAACAATGTAGGAGGGTTCCCTTTTCTCCACGTCTTTGCCCACACTTGTTATTTGTAGACTTTTTGATGATGGCCATTCTGACATGTGTGAGGTGATACTGGGAGCACAGTTTTTAAAATTAACATTGGTGATGTCTCCTTTGCACTCATCAGAAAGCTCCCTGACTGAGAGCCCGGAATGCATTCAGCTCCCCTCACCACCCTGCATCCCTGGAAGCCACACCGGGACAGTGGGTGGTCAAATTTCCTTTTCCCCAAGTGCAGGGTGAGAAAGTCAGCAGCCACCCTCCTTGCCTCTTACAGCAGAGTTCCTGCGTCCTGGGTGAGCTGGAAGGCTGACCAAGCTCCAGGGCTCCTTGGAGTGAGAGGTTGACTCATGAGCAGATTCTGTCATGGAAGAGAGGAAAATACATGTACCTCTCACCAGGCAGCATTGCGGGAGCTTTGTCAAAACGCAAAGGAGTCGAAGAGCTTTGCATTGAAAAAAATGATTGCAAAATGTAACTAAAAAGTGACCTTGCTCTTTTCCCAAACACCTGAGAAGATCCGTGGTTTTCAATTTTATTTTGTCTCTTTTTATTGTCACGGTAATGGCTAACATTTGTATGGTGCTTACTGAGCACACGCCAGGCAATGAAGCAAGTTGTTCTAATTTGCACCGGTCCATTGATTTACTCCTTGTAAAGACCCTTTGAGATGGGGGCTGGCGTTGGCCGCACTGTACTGATGGAGAAATTGAGGCACGGAGAAGTTGGGTAACTCGCCCCAGATCATGTACGTAGCAAGCAAAGGAGCAGGACTCAGACCCGGGCCACCCCTGTTCCAGAGCCCAGCCCTCCGTCCCCTCTGCAGGCAGCCGAGCCCAGCACAGGGACGCAGACTCACATGTTCCACCCCTTACAAACACGTCTGGCATGAGGCCCAGCGAATCCCTTCTTATCTTAAGGACTTTCTCTTAAGATTAAAACATTAAAGATCACATAGTGATGTGATCTCTCCTAACAATTACTAATCGCTGTACCATGAAACATCATACTCTCTCCACTTTCCCAATTGTAGACCAGAAAAAGACGCTATGCAGTAAAGCGGAGCATAGCAAAGCCCCTTGGCATTTGTTTATTTAGGGAAAAGGTCTGTAAGAATCTTCACGTCTACCATTCATCCAGCAAGGCAAGAGCTGGGGCTCAGGGGAAGAGGGGTTCAGAGGGAGTTGGCCCCCGTCGCCCCCCCAGCTCCCCCCATGGCGCCTGGTGCAGGAGGGTCCAAATCGTCTCATTCATTCTTCATCCCCGCTGACTCAGCTGTTATGCAACCTGATTTTCCACGACCCTGTTCACCCGTCCCCCCCCCCAGGTGTCCTGCTCCATGCTCACCTGCTTCACCTGGGCTGATGTCCTCTGTGGACGTCCTTCCCCTGACCGTCCTCTGCCCTCCCCTGCCCTGCCATCTGTCTCCATCAGCTGTCCGCTTACCTTCTCATGAAGCCTCACCCCTCTGTGACACTGGGGCTGCAATACTATGCACACGCGCTTTCACGGGAGTCAGATGCCAGCCAAGTGTGTAGCGCCGAGTCTGCACACTCAAGAGCTCAAAAATACCGTCCACTTCTATTATTCTCATTCTCTGTGGTCCCTCCATGTCAGACCTCCCCCCAAATAATCCTCCCCTCCTTTGAAACCTCTCTGTATCTTGTTGGCGTTCTGTCCCTCTCTTGTTTTATAACATTTATAGGGATCTTTTATCAGTCCTCTTTGGTTGAAAATGAGCTCCTTGAAAGCAGGGGCCACCATAGATGAAACATTTAGACACTGCCGGCCTCATGCGATGGACAGAATATCAGTAAATATACGTTCAACGAAAAAGTGAACATCTGCCTTGAGTCCTGGACAACAGTCTTGTTCATAACGTGGGGCCTGTCTTGGTTCCAGGTGCCAGAGGGGACCCAGGATTCCATGGAGCCCCCGGGGACCCAGGAGCCCGGGGGGAGCCTGGAGACCTCGGCTTGCCAGGCCAGCCTGGTACATCCATCGGAGATGAAGGTAACGTGCTTCCGCGGCATCGAAACTGAGACGTCCCCTCGGGTCTCACACAAACCCCCGCCCCTCGCTGGCTGCACGGCCCCCCAGTCGGCGCTCTGTCTCATAGGCTGGCCCAGCAGCTCTAATGCATCTCGAATACGTGTTGGGATGTCGTCACAGAACCACGCATCTGTGACAGTGACTCCCTCACTCGGTCGGAGGTGTGCTGACGATACCTCACGTGATTCTGTCACTTGGCCGGGAAGAGCACGGGTGTCGTCCAGTGTTATAACAGCTCCCGGTCCGTCGTCTGGGGGCCAGGAGAGGGGCTTCTTCAAGTGGAAAGATAGTGATGGACTATACCAGCGGCGTTGCCCTTTAAGTCACTGATGGGACTGTAAACCACTGGCCCAGCTGGGGGCCTCCCGGGGCGGGAACGCCGGCGCAGCGGATGAATCTCAGAGGTCTCACGCTGCTGTGATTGCTGTTGGATTTTCAGATGAGAAGAGAGGCTTACCGGGCGAGATGGGACCCAAAGGCTTCACAGGAGAGCCGGGCATCCCCGCCCTGTACCCCGGCCTGCCGGGAGCTGACGGAAAGCCAGGGCTCCGAGGTCCCCCAGGGTTCCCGGGACCACCTGGCCCAGACGGTAAGTGGAGGGAAACTCAAGGGAGGTCGTGCCAGTGTCCAGACAAAGCCTGGCCCCGGTTGGATTTTCACTTGGGATTTTCTTGTAAATAATTCCGTGAACTAGGCAGTGGGCAGTGTGAGAGTGTGGCGGGCGCTCTGGGGTGCAGGCAGGAGAGGCCCACCCTGACAAACAGCCTCTCCCCTGGGTTAACCAACGCGATAGGCAGCCTTGGTGATCTGGGCCCCCGAGGAGCCAGAGCTACAGCTGAACAGGTGACGCTGCTTCACACCAGGAGTGGCTGCACCACCTGTAACGGGACGCGGCAGCCCTTGGCGGGGCCCAGACGGAAGATGCTGAGAGTCTACAGACTGGACGGGCACGGCGTCTGGACCCTCATGCTGTCGGGCACAAAACTGAGTTTCCAGGTTCTGATGCAACCGTGGCTCATCTTTCAGCTGAGCTCCAAGGAGGCTTGCCCTCCAAAACAGTTATTCTCTCAGCTTCCAGCTTCAGGGCTATGCTTTGAACATTGTAAAATCGAACTAAAAAAGAGGTCACTATTTCTGTCTCTGTGACATGGACACAATTCCGCATCTTCTTTTCAAAATATTTGACTTTTAATTCCTGATGTCACCCCCCGCTCATCTCATCTCTTCACATGTGCTAATGGATAGTGTGTGAGTTCAGTGAAAGGTAGATCGAGCTTGCTTTCAGAAGCCAGCTTCTCATTGCTGTCTCTTTAGAAGGAAAACTGTTGGATGCATGAGAAGCACATCAGTACATGCTCCTTCCACTAAAAATTCAGCAGTCACTTCTCTGTTGTCTTCCGCGTTAAATTTTAAGCTACTAAGTCTCTACGTTCCCAATTTTCCTTCAACTGCAAAAAGCAGATCCTCACATTCTTTTGAAAAATTCGGGGTGCAGGTATTTCCCTGGAATTTGCCAAATACTTTGAGCACTGTTATCACTAATCTTTTTTATTATCCTGGCAGTAATATCTATTACTGCGGCATCTGTGATAATGGCTAAGTTTCTGTGAACATTACGTATCCTGAGTAAATGGTATCTGTTGAGTTTTCCTTTTTTGGCAACAGAACACGATGTGTTAAAAATAAAAGCATAAAAATACAGCCTCTTCAAAAGACTGTGATTGAAGGCTAACCTTGCCATCATTCCTGTAACTAAATTCCATTTTGATAGACACAAACACATACCATCTGGCTTTGTAAGTCTTGCTTAGTAAATCTATGATTTACCAGTGTAAGTCATCTGTAAACAAATTAACTAATTTCCGGTCCATGTGGTTAACTGAAGGGAGAATTTATAAAACAGATGGAATGGTGTCTGATACATTTTATCAACTTCAGTTCTCCTCGAAATGTTTATTTTACCTTATGAGACACATTGCTCCCAAATCACTTTTTTAAAAGCAATCTCTTGTACAAAAAGTAGCCAGCCTTAACGGCCTTTTAAATATTTTTGTGTAGAGTCATAATTTAACATCAATGACCTTGAGTCCCAAAGAGTTCTTCAGCGCTTTCCCTGGAATGAAACCGTTGGATTCTTTTCCCGTTAACTGCATTTCACTCAGTTTTATGTGTTGCTACTGATGGAAACCAGAATTTTTACTCTTCTGCCGCTCCAGCAAAATCAAACCGTGAAGCCAGTTTTCTTTCTGAGCTAAACGTTTTGCTTACGTCCAGTTCAGCTCAGGTAACTGAGTCGACTGCCGGGGCTCTAGAATAAGTCAAACTACTGCCAGGTTTATTACGGCCACTGACCTCCTCAGGAAAATCACGTTGGAAACATCGCAGAGGTGCACTGCTATTCTTTTTTTGTTTTTTTTTTCATCAGGAGATCCCTTTATTTTTTTTAATTAATTTTTATTGGACTATGGTTGCTTTATAGCGTTGTATCAGCCTCCACTGCACAGCAAAATGACTCAGCCGCACACATACAGAGATCCCCTCCCTTTCGGACTGCCCTCCTATTTAGGTTACCACAGTACATTAGGAAGAGTTCCCTGGCACAGTGCTGTTCTTTAGGACTTGCTTGAAGTTATGAATTTACCAGATGAAGAAAAAAGCAGTGTAGGAAGGAGGGAGGATGGAACCTTAAGATGGCCCAAAACTGCCTTTTCTGTCTAGATTTGCAAATGCTGTGAAGCATACCCACAATGTCTTCGTCTCAGATTTTCAAAGCCAACATCCCTGGAGTATCTGTGATTAAATGACTACCTGTAATACTAGCTTCTCCTAACATATCAGGAGAACGTGGAAACATAGCATAAAGCCCTCAGTCCACCGCTAGGCTGACATGCTGGTGACCTGGTCACCAGTGACCTATGGAGCCACATCCTGGGCACCATTTGCTCTGTCAGCAGCCTCCCAGGGGTACAGGGGGCAGCCGGCACCCCACACACACACTGTCTTCTCCAGCTCCCCTCCCCCTGCGCCTTGTCATCTCTCCCCTTCTTTTTGCGGCTCCTTTGCTAGGTCTTCCTTCTTCCCCCTCCACCATCCCATGGGCAATGGAGCGCCTGTCTGTGTCTCTCTATCTAGCACGCTCCTGCATTCACAGGAATTTAAACACCAGTTAGGTGCCAGCTCTCCCTAACTGTGTCCCTAGCCCAGTTCAGTATGCTGAGCTGCAAACTCATCCCAGCTGTTAGCTGGACACCTCGTCACCACTGTGTGTCTCACGGGCATCTCCAAATTTGCATGCCCCAAACCGAACTCTGGGTCTCCCCTCCCCAGCTCCCCACCCAGCATGGTCCCCTCCTGGGCCTCAACCCATCTCCACATACCCCGGAGCTCGGGCCAGAGTCCTGGGAGTCAATACCCAGCAGTGGTGCTTCCCAGGAATGTGCAGCCCAGTTCCCACCACGAGATGGCGCTCTGCTCAAGTGGGACACGGAGCGTTTTGTGGGCTTCTAGAGTCTGTTTCTTACACCCTCACCCGGATGTCCCTGCTTGGAATTATCAGAGCCCTGGACATGGTGAAAGGATGCCTGAAGCACCGTGATCCTAGTGATGGGGGTGGGAGAATCACAAGTTATCTACATGGTTACGTGTGTGCACCCAAAGGAGTGAAAGAGGAAAGATGGTGGGGTCTGGGGGCAGGGGCGTGCACAGGTGCTCGCGTGTTCCAGAGGAGAGGACAGAACTGGGGAAGCCGGTTCATTTTAACATCTTTTACCGTTTGGGTTTTCTGTCATGCTGGGAACCAGAAGTTGCAGTACTCTTAGAACCCAAGTTGAAGTAAAACACGTGGTTAAAAAACCTAAAGTCTTCTTTGGACTCAGTGTTTCTGAAAAGTAAAGATTTCTATTTCTAGACTTCAATGGAAAAGCTAAAATCATAGGCGTTCACATGTGTTTCCAATCCTGGAAGCAAAATGGCCACAAAACATAAAGTCTCCGTGTCTTTCTGCAAGTAGTCGGGATGGAATTGGAATGGGGGCCATTTTCTGTTGGGAGACTCGGCTGTAACCCTTCCCACACGGGGTGGGGGGATACGGGGTGGGGGCATACGGGGTCCTGGGCTGTGCTAACGTGCCGTCCTTGTGGGTTTTCTCCTCAGGTTTCCTTTTCGGCCTTAAAGGAGCAGAGGGCAGGGTGGGCTACCCTGGACCTTCTGGTTTCCCCGGGGCTCGCGGACAGAAAGGATGGAAAGGTGAGGAGTCCGGGAACAGCAGGGGGCGGGGCGCTGCTTGGCCCTCCTGAGTCCAGCTCACCCTTCACTGGTTCCAAGAAGAGGACGAGCCCCTGCTTCCCCCCGGCCCCCTCCCTGCCAGGGCCCTCACACTGGGGGGCGGCATCTCCTCGTTTTCCGCACACCCAGCTCTCAGCTGGCTCTCCCGTCTCTGTTCTGTCTGCCACGTTCATCACTGAACTTTCAGGCAACACGGGGCCCAACATGGGACAGAAAAGATGCACGGTGGCCTCTTAGACTGAATTCAGATGACTCATCCGAGCCCTAGGCTCCAAGAAAATGTAACAAGTATTTGCAGAGGGTTGTAGGGTCGTCATCTGGTTTGGTCCTAACCCGACTCTCCGAGTTAGGGATGCGTTGGCAGGAAGGCGGTGGCAAAGCAGGAGAGATGTGACCTGCCCAGGTGGGGCGGACGCTGGTGGGAACGAGCTGTGCTTGCTTTCCTCACCCTGCTTCGCCTGGGGGACCCCACCTCTCCAGGCAAGAGCCGCCTGTGGGGACCTCGGGGGGGGGGGGGCCTGTTCGGCTCGCCCATCCCTGGGCATCCCGGGTTTTAACTGCCAGACCTCTGCGGCACACGTGGAGCTGTGGACAGTGCAGGGGTCCGGCGTCGTGGATGAGCTGGGCAGCTCGGCACCCCTGGGCCGTCACGTGTCCCCCTTTGCGCCCTGGGAGCCAAGCCGATCACCAGCCTCCAGCTCGGCCGTCCCCTGCCCCCGGGCTCCCTGGGTCCAGCCAGCAAGACAGAAGAAGGGAGGGCACGTATTTCTTCCCTCCGCACCAGGACCTTGGGCTCCAAGCCCGCAGCTGCTGCCAGGCCGCCCTCTCTCCGGCTCCCCTTCACCCTGGACCTTCCTGCCCTCCCCCCGAGGCCCCTGCGGTGGCTTCTCAGAACTCCTGTCGCTGAGTCCCCAACTCCGCCCACACCTCCGTCAACGTCCTGTTCTTTACGTATCTGCATCTCACGCTCCTTGTCTAAGAATGAGAGGGAGTGAGGACCAGAGTAGGCGTGTCCTGCGGTGGCCACGCCCCCAGCCAAGCCCTCAGCCCCTTGCCCTCCTGTCCCCTGCAGAGCCAACAGGAGGGTCGTACACGTGCTTCACGAGCAAATAACAAGTCCCTCTCTCTCCACCCACGTTGCAGGCGATGCCGGCGACTGTCAATGTGCAGAGGGTGACCAGTTCATTGGGGGTCTTCCGGGGCCACCAGGACCCAAGGGCTTTCCCGGCACCAATGGGGAACCAGGGAGGAAAGGCAGCCCGGGAGACCCCGGCCAGCACGGCATCCCCGGGTTCCCAGGATTCAAGGTGAGAGACCAGTTGTACCACGAAGCCGATAAGACGACCTTGACGCCCGGCCCCATTTCCCCATTCCCGGCTTTTATTTATTGAATTAATACAGCTTTAGACCAGCAACACTTATGCACCCAGTGTGACATTCAAAAAAGCCACGTATTCCAAGAGGAGCTTTAAAGCTTTTCCTGGTGGGAATGTGAAATGGGGTAGGCACTGTGGAAAAGTTTGATGCTTCCTCAAAAAAGTCAAACATAGGGAATTCCCTGGCAGTCCACTGGTTAGGACTCTGTGCTCTCACTGCCTAGGGACTGGGTTCAATCCCTAGTTGAGGAACTAAAATCCCACAAGCCATACAGCGAAGGCAACAAATTTTTAAAAAGTCAAACTTAGAGGTGTCGTGTGACCCAGAAAGTCCCCTCCCAGTACAGACCCCGGAGAACTGAAAACACGTGTCCACACCAAAACTTGTGCATTAAGCTCACAGCAGCATTCATGATACCAGCCGGAAAGTAGAAAAAACCCAAATGCCCATAAATGGATCAATGAAACGTAGCATACCCACCCGATGGGACATTATTCAGCCATCAAAAGGGATGAAGTGCTGACACGTGCTACAGTGTGGTGCCCTCAGAAACATTATGCTAAGTGAAATAATACACAAAGGAACAGATATTATATGATGCTATTTGTATGAAGTGTCCAGAAGAGGCATCTTGAGATGAAGTATCTTGGTGGTTACCAAGGGCTGGGGGTGGCGGGGGGAATGAGAGTGACTGTTTCTTTCTGAGGTGATGAAAATGGTCTGGATTTAGGTAATAGTGATGGTTGCAGAACCTCGTGAAAATACAAAAAAAAACCAAAAACACTGAATTGTATGCTTTAAAAATGGTTACTCTTATAGCATGTGAATTATATCTCAAAAAAAGCAACCCTTCTAGCATTTTGAATGCAAAGCTACACACCACATACTGTGTGTTCACCCCTTCAGATTTAGTATAGGACGATTTAGCATTTCAATAAAGCCTCCCTTAACTTGATAAAAAGTGAGACTTCCAAGTATATCATGAATTTAGTTTGGAAGAACGTATGACATTTTCTGGATTCCAGCTAAGTGGGCTTTACTTCACACCTGAGGAAAAGATCATCTTGAGTAGATCTTTCTTCGTGGCAGGTTTTAACTGACCAAGGATCTCAAAGCAAATTTCAGATGAAGGCAAAGAAACTATATTTTTTATTTATTTTTACTTAAAAAGAGAGCTGCAAGAGATTTATAAAATGAAAAGTCTATCATTTTATACATTCAGCAATAGAGGAAAGTTTGCTCAGGACACTTGGCCAGGGACGGTTAGAACAATCTGGCTTCATGTCCAGATGCAGGGGAGCTGCAGCCACTCAGAGCTGTCGGTGCAGAGGCTCATGACTCATAACTGCTTCGTGTCGCGGGAGCTTTGCAGGTGAAAATGAGGTCCACAGCACCTCTCCATTCTCCGGGACTTCTCAGAAAAATAGTTTTATCCAACTGAACATAACAGATGCTACATTTCCTCCTACTTTAAAAATGACACCATCTCCAAATCATGGCTGAGCATGTAGAAGTTGCTCAAGTATTCAGAAAAAGTGTACGTAGTGAGAATCCAAACCGAATAATGGCAGAACTGGTAGGACCTTCAGTTATTTATAAAATGATGGAATATTTCTGAGAAGTCAAATGGATCCCATTTCGTGCACACGGAATCTCTAAAGTCTTCCAGGAGCACGTGCTCTCCCCGGCTGTATCGCATGCACACCCACAGCACTTGCGTTCAAACATCTCAGGTACCGTGTTTATCTTGCATTTAATTATATGTTTATGTATCTGTGGCAGGAATGCCTGAGACAGTTTTTGGTGGTTTAATATCTGTACTAATAGAACCTGGCAGAGCGCTTGAAGTATGGGGGTCGATTAGCATGCATACATGCATCCATCCATCGGCCCAGCACCTCCTGGTCGAGCACTGCCTGTGTGTGACATGCTGTTCTAGTTACTGAGAGAATGTCACCCTTTTCTGCAAAGAACAAAATCAATATATCAAGTAGCTGTGGAATTTTTTAGGAGAAAAGAACTTATAATCCCTTGAAACATTCCATTTAATTAAACCAACACTAAAAGTTCCCGTATTCTTGCACATACCAGTAACCGAGAGTTGCCCCAAACTGGCATATCACGCACATTAAAAAGCCTCCTGAAACGTTCATCTGCTCGTTTCTGCTCATCAAAAGACCTAAACTAGATTTTACACCTTAAAACGTGAGTGTTCCTGCAATGACTTGTCTGTGAAGTATGATTTTTTTCCAACCTTGATTTCAGTTAGGAAGACAAGCTGTCGATTAGATACTCTTGCTATTCTCAGTATGATCACAAATGTCCATCCTTCGTACTTGGAGGCACATTATCTGCCCGGATTCAACAAAATGGCAGTTAGGGTTAGCAGCCTTAGCTTCTCCAAAGCTAATGAGTTTACGAATCCCTGGGACTTTGTTGAACTGCACATTGCGGTTGGGTTGCCCTGGGTGGGCCTGAGCGTCTGCATTCCTGACAAGCCCCCAGGGAGGCTGGTGCAACCCATCTGGGGACCACACTTTGAGTAGCAAGGTTCTTGTTTTCACCATCCAGCCATGTGTGGCTACTTCCCTTAAGTTTTAACTATTTAAAATTAAACGTTCAGTGTCTCAGTCCCGCTGGCCACGTTCAAGTGCCCCATGGCCATCTGTGATTGGTGGCCAGGGACAGAGGTGTGTGGCTCTGGGCTTGATGACAGGTAAGGGCCCTCAGGTTGTATAAACGAAAATCATTGTCTTCTCGGCTGCCTTTAACAGTGTGAAGGAGGAAGAAACCTTGTGTTTGTTTCTACAGGGAGCCCCTGGTGGTGTTGGCCCTCCCGGGCCCAAAGGAATGAAGGGAGATTCTCGAACCATCACCACCAAAGGTCAGTCCTGTGGCCAGCATATCTTAGACCATGCACCCTTCTGTGGCTGCCCGGGGTGAGCAACTCACGCGGCACTCCTCCCCCAGGTGAGCGGGGCCAGCCAGGTGTCCCAGGTGTGCCTGGACTGAAAGGGGACAGCGGCATCCCAGGCCGTGATGGGCTGGATGGATTCCCAGGCCTCCCAGGCTCTCCCGTGAGTACCGCTGGCGGGCGGGGGGTAGCGGCTCTGCCCTCATCCCCATCAGTCACATGCTTAAACACGTGAGCGTCAGAGGTGCTAACACAGCAGAAAATCCTCCCAGTGCAACCTGTTCTCTTTTCGTGAGCAGCAGTCATATTTTCTAGGAAACAGTGAGTGAGGCTGGAAGCCAAGCCCTGAGTGAGCATTTAAGAGAAAAAGAGGAAATAAATATTCCTCTTGCCATCACGTAGAACGAGAGCCCCCCCAGGTCGAATATTCCTAGATGGAAGGTGGAACGCTTTTTCCAGGGTCACCTGTAAAATACACAGCTGCATTTTTGCAGCAAACATTGAAAGAGGCTGTGTGTGATAAGATGCAGAGCCCCCAGTCTCCTTTCTATGGGGAAAAGTGGGGGTCAGACGGGGAAGGGCGGTTGGCCACGGACACTAGACCCCTTCTCCTCCCTCCCTGCCCTCACCCTCCTCTGAGGAGTTGCATGAGTAGGACACGGCTGTGCCCGGTGCCTCCCAGCTTCCTGCTCTCCTGGTCCCATCGTCTCTCCTTATTTCTGATGCACTTTCTCGTCCAAGCCAAAGACTTCCTTCCCTTCACCACTGCGTTGTCCCTTCTGACTAGGAGATGGGTCACAAACGCTGAATCCTAACAATGAAATAACGTGTTCCTGCCCCCATTTCGCCAAATCTGTGCCTAACCGTTCTCTTGAAGAATTCCCCCGGAGAATGAAGGTCCAAGCAGGGCACTGGTGGCTTGGAAAGAGAAGAATACTCAGATTCCTATGCCTTCCAGAACTATCTTCGAGGGTGTTGTCCATGGTTGTTAGAAAGTCTGTCCTTTACTTCTGTGGCTTGGTGAGACCACGACTGTCAGTTCCTACTCATCTCTGTATCCAGAGCGCAGAATTCAGGGAACGGGGAAAAGTAGCTGGGAAGATGGCTGTCTTTGAGGTTTACATGTATTGTAAGAGATGAACCAAATTTCTCACAGGGTGATGGCATCAAAGGCCCCTCAGGGGACGCAGGCCACGCAGGACCCCCCGGTACTAAGGGCATTCCAGGAGAAAGGGGCCCCCCAGGATTGGGGCTGCCAGGCCCCAAAGGCGAGCGTGGCTTCCCCGGCGATGCTGGATTACCTGGACCTCCAGGCTTCCCCGGGCCTCCCGGCGCCCCCGGCACTCCAGGACAAATAGGTACGGTGGGGGCGGGGGGGGGGGTCCAGGCTTGCGTCTTTCAAAGTCATGAGACACTGTGCTTCTACACCCGCTGTTCTTCTTAGGCAGTGCGCGAATTCCCCGGGGGCGAGTCACGTGAGATGGTGTCACACCATCGGTTCTCATCACACACGAGCGACACCCGGCCACGGGGTTTTCTGAACCCACTGCAGCCTCCTCTCGCCAGCTGGAATGTGGGGCCTCTCCCTCTAGTGCTGAAGTTACAGAGGCTCAGCACAGAAGTCCAGAAATGGGCCTCTGATGCCCTGCCCGTCCCAGCCTTCCCACCACACACACACACACACACACACACACACACACACACACACACGGAAAAGCCAGGCACTTTCCGTTATTGCAAAATTGCCTCACTCTGTCACTGTCTCACCCCTAGATTGTGATACGGGTGTGAAAAGGCCCATCGGAGCAGATGGACAGGAGACCGTCCAGCCAGGTACTGTCATGACCGTCGGGCGGCTTTAGAATTCTTGAAAACTCTCAGTTTGTAGAATATATGCTAGAACTGATGTGATCCCTGCCGTGGGCACAGAGCTGCCATCAGAAATAGAAACCCTTGTGGACTTGGAGCTGCGCTCCATCTGCCTCAGCTTAGAGCCCAGGGAAGGGCAAGCGTGATGACCTCGTGTCACCAAGTTGTCCCTGCAGTACAAAGCATCTGTTTCCAGTATTGGCAGGAACTCAACAGATAAGTCCTTTCACGCCTCAAATATATGTCTCTATGTGTGTAAAGGGCAACTGAATTATTTGCTCATTATGCAGGGTGAGGAGTGAGTCCAGATGGGAGAAGAATTTGGTCCAGTGATGAATGGGTGCTAGAAGGAACAGGGCCGACGGATAAGGAGAGGATGCCCAGATGATGCGAGCTGAGGGGAGGGGATGGTCCAGAAGTTGACCCGGCTGCCATCGGACAGGCCAAGTCTCTGGCCAGGGGGGCCTAGAAACCGAGGTGGGAAGCCAGGCAGAGGGATGAGTCCAGGACACAAGGGGATGGATGCCAGGCCTCGGGCAGGATTTGAAGAGCAGAGCAGAGAGGATGAGTTTTTTTTGGAGTCAAAGGTGCCGGCAGAACATCTGGACGGTGGCAGCTCACCAGTGGCAGTTGGGGGTCTGGAGTAAGGCGTTTGGGATAAAGGCCAGGGGTTGGAGAAGCAGCATCAGGATCCGTGGGTCCCCCGCATGAGGTGTGGGGATAGATCAGGAGCTCAGGGTGAGGGTGCAGAGCAGGAACGGCAACCCCAGAGCTTCCAGAGAGCTGGCCAGTCTCGAAGGTGCGGGAAGGCCCCTGAGGGTGAGGCTCTGCCAGCTAGAGCCCAGGCCCCCTGAAGACGGCCGAGGTCCTTTCTTTTCATGGCCTCGGCTGTCTGCCTTTGCACCTCGGACCCTTCGTGTGGCAGAGGGGACCAAAGCCCCTCTTTGGCCGCTAAGTCGAGCCAAGATAGGAGCCCTGCCACATCACAGGCAGACAGACAAAGGGCATCTCGAAGGACTGCTGTGTCTGCAAGCGTGCTCTGTCCGACAGAATACCCCTGCGCGCTGTCACCAGCCAGAGGTGGCTGCCACCGGGTTTCGTTTTGCACGACTCACAGCGAAATGAGTTGCCTCTGCTAATTCTGAAAGTAATGGAAGTCACAAAGGAGAAGTCACAGCATTGCTTTTGAAACTGAAAGCTTCCTCCCTCCCCAGTGGGAATTGCCCTGGGGTCGGGGAGGGCGGGGGGCAGGGGCACGTGTTTTCATCCGACTGGACTTACTTATGTGCCTCCTATATTAATATTCTGATTTCATTATCAAATGAAATTACAGTTACATCAGCATCAAGATTAATGGAATCATTAAATTACCCTGATGGTAAAGAGGCAGCCGGTTTTCACGGCCGGCGCCCTCGACCTTAGCCACGTCCAAAGCTGTGACGATGGGTGTGGACCGTGGCTACAGCTCCCCTGTCCTCTCTTCCCAGGTTGTGTTGGAGGGCCTAAGGGATCGCCGGGCCAGCCGGGCCCCCCCGGCCCCCCAGGTAATGGGAGAGCGCTTCCAGCCTTCCTCCGTGCGTCCGTGTCTTCCCTTCCCCTCTCCGGCTGTCTTCCTCTGCCCCCAACCCCGCGTTGCCCTCCCCGCCCCCACCTGGATATCACAGGATTCTTGGTACCGTACCGCACACTGGCAGCTTCTATAGGAAGCCGACTTGCACGCATCAGTGTAGCAAAGTGAGCGGTGATTGACACCTAGCGAACCCTAGGGTAAGAGAGAGGCTTCCTGCCACGTGGAAGTCAGCCTCAGCTGCGACACAGGCCCGGTGGGCACCCGAGCCTGGCAGAGACGGCAGCGCCCCAAGCCCAGAGAGGAGGCTTAGCTCTGTGCGTTCCTTGTATCCCCGTGTGTCCCGGGGTGTAGAAGAGGATCATGCGGGAGAGGAGTGTTTCTTTCGGGTTTTGACTGAGAGGAAAGCAGACCCACGGGGCTAGGAATGTGTCTGTAGGATCTGGGAGCTGGGCTTTGCTGCCACAGACCATCACCCAGCTGAAGATCCATGTGGACTCAGGAAGGGTTCTGGGTCACAGAGCCCGGTCTGGGGCCGTCCAGGCTCCCCCTCCGTGGGGCGGCCTTTCAGAGATGACAGACGGGCTGAGTGACCACAGCTGCCGACGCCCCGACGCCGTGTCAGTCAGCCTAGGATGGCGAGCTCTCAGGCTGCACCGCTGGGCAGAGCTCGGCCCGGGGGGTCTGCCTTCCGATTCGCCCCTCCTCTGACTGGGACGGGGCGGAGAAGACGCCTCCACCACCCACGGAGGGGTCACTCAGACGATCCAGCGTGGATGCCAGAAGCCCATGTGCGAGTCTCAGTCCACCGCTCGTCAGCTGTGGGCTTTGGGCATCTCACCTGTTCCTTCTGGAACTTAGGCTCCTCGCCTGTATGAGAACAGTGCAGGTGTTCCAGACGGTTCCTAGTTTGCACGTGGTGCCCTGAATACTGCACACCTAACCCTGGAGCTGAGGTCCTGTGTAAACTGTAAAGTACTACAGTGCAAGGCAGCCCCCAAACTGGAAAAGCACGTTGGCTGATCGTAGGCACCTCGGATCTTGAGAGTGTCGTCCAGGTGCACAGGGGTGACAGGATCTGGGGACGGTGAGGCAAAATGCAGAAGTGTCATCTGTACCAAGAAGCAGAGTTAAGGGCCCTGTATTGTCTTCCGAGAGCCGAGCGCATTATCCACGTGGCATTTCGTGACCCTTCCTGCCCGAGCCCCAGAGGGGTCTGTCCATCGTGGATCCCAGCACAGGCACGAACGCTGCTGTCCCCAAAGTGGTGGCGACTCTTAGGGGGAGGGGCTCAGACTGCAGTGGGACAGTTTTCAGCAGGTGCTGGGGGAGCAGAGCCCGGAATGTACATGCATCGCGTGTGAGGGGAGAGGACTTTCGACGTGTTTCAACAACATGAAGTTAGTGAGATCATCAGGTTAATGAGATCATGAGGTCGTGATGAGAGCCGAGGTTCGTCGTTTCTGGCGTAGACTGACAGGTGCCCATGTAGACTGACACTCGGTTGCCAGCTGTCAGAGGTGCTGTTTCGGGGCTGACATCCCCCAGCCTCGTCACTTCCCCGTTTCCTAAGAGGCCACGTTAAGTCGGGTGCCGGCCTTGACCCTCTCCTGTTCGTCTCCTGCTGGGGTCGGCTTATGCGGCTCTGACCTGTGTCGTGGTGTCTTTGGGTTGTTTAGGTGCCAAAGGCCTCAGAGGGCTTCCGGGATTATCGGGAACTGATGGAGCACAAGGGCTCAAGGGTCTCCCGGGAGATCCAGGTCCAGAGGGATTCCCAGGACCCCCAGGTGAGTCAGGGTGGGACTCCCGCTCGGCCACGTAAATTCAGGGAAGGACTGTGTGTACCATCGGGCTGCCCCGCCTCGATCATCTTTTAACATTTAGAAACTGTTTCGACAAATGCTTGATGCCAACTTTTGCTCTTGCCCTTGGGAAATTAAAAAATGTCGCCGTTTTCCTCACTGAAGTTGTGCTGGAATTTTGCAGAAGAAACTTACAGATCTTGCAGGAAAAAAGAGATAGGTGCACAGAGAGATTTCTCTCTAGTGGGTATGAAACCTTCTAAGGGCACATAAGGTCATCCTCTTCTGAGCCCTCAGCACCAGTTCCCGATCTGCGGATCGCTCACCAGATACGACACAGAGAGCACCTGTGTTTGGCTGCTCACGGCGTTGCCTGCCCACTCTGCAGCTCACAGCTTGTCCGAGTCAGCAGTTCGAACCATTTCCTCGACAGTTGCCACAGCAAAGCATCATGGAAGCCACTTAGTGGCTAAAAGAGCTTAAACGTTTGAGCTGTACATGGAGGGAAATGAACATGTTTCTGGTAATGAATTGTGAGCAGAAGTTGGGAGTACCTGCGTGGGTGTCCGTGTGCCCCAGCCCACGACTCAGTGGCCCCAAACACAGGTGTCCCTTTGTGGTCACGGCTCGGACGGTGTGCGGGAGCATGGCTGTGTTACTTGGTGCGCAGAGGCCCAGGCACTGGGGAATCGTATCATCTAAACAAAACCGTAGACGGTTTCACTAAGTCCACACAAGCCAAACATCCTCCTGCAGGATCCCGGCCACTTGTTCTCTTTCTGGTGCCTCGCTTAGATGTCATGATGCAGACCTCTCGGTATAGGGACGCCCTGTGTTTCCTTTCAGGCTTCGTGGGGCCTCGAGGAGTCAAAGGTGCAGTAGGCCGCCCTGGCCTGGATGGACTCCCGGGTCCCTCCGGCCTGCCGGGGCCAGTCGGGCCTCCGGGAGACAGGGGACTCCCTGGAGAAGTCTTGGGGGCCCAGCCCGGGCCCCGGGGAGACACCGGACTGCCTGGACGCTCTGGGCTGAAGGGCCCCCCCGGAGAAAGAGGCCCTCCTGGATTCCGGGGTAAGTCACAGGGGCCGGGGGGCAGGGTCAGAAATCTCTGCTGGGGGTTGGGTGAGAAGCCCAGGGCTGCATGCAGGACGCTGTGAGTCCTGCTGCTTCTTCTCTCCCTTAGTTCCAACGTTTCTTTAGAATGTTTCAGAACAGGGTTGTCATGCTGTGTACAGGCCATCTTAGCTCTTCTGCGAGTACAGATTAGCCGACGTGCTCTCTTCCCAAGTTGGGTGGGGCGCAGCTTAGGGTCCTCCCTGCTGCTTTCAGCAGAATGTGTGCGGTTCTGCAAAGAAGACAGGAGCTGGCCGTGCCCGGTGAGGGGTTGGGAGGGAGACAGAGATGAACTGGAACGCAGCTCAATCTGTGGGTGTAAAACTGATGGGTTTAAAAAAATGTAACGTTCACAACGTCATCGATGCATGTTTAGTAAAGCGGGAAGATGCCTCTTGTCTGGTGAGTGAACAAGGCATCCAAGGCTTTGCGTACCCAGTTTATGCAGAACGGGCCCTGAGAACCCAGAATGCCTGGCTTTAATGCGATTGTGTTGCTGGAATGGGTGGGGTGACCACCAGGCCATTTGGGGTCCCCGTCAGAGAAGCATCAGCTGTTATGACTGGGGCTGATGAGACAGGGGCTCCCTGTGTGGTGCAAGAGGTGACACTCCCCAACACCAGCCGTCAAACCAGTAGGCGTCCTTCACGTGAGACACTGAGGGATGAGCCCGGTTCTCGACGGGCAGCTGGACGCCCCACCCTCAGGAGCACGTGCCCGCCAGTCTCTTCTGCGATCCGACTGTAAAAACTGCCCGAGCTCTTTTACAGAAGGCTGCTTGTGGTAGATGTTTGAAGTGTAGCTGTTTCCCACAGACTTCAAAGAGTCTGAGCATAACGGCACCCCATAGCAGCAGAGGAGCTTCCGAGCCTGTGCGGCTTCCCGTGTTCAGCGTCGCCTTGATGACCTGCCCTTTGGGAGAATATTGTGTCTGCAAAAGCTCTGACTTCCAAAGCATCGGTTTTGGGAAACTGTATCCATGTCTATTCGGCCGCCCCTGTCAGGAGCAGTGGGCAGACCTGGATGTTACTTACGTAGCCATTTAACGTGCTTGTAATGGGCATTTTATTTGTTTTTATAAATTTTATTTATTTATTCATTTATTTTTATTTTTGGCTGCGTTGGGTCTTCGTTGCTGCACTTCAGGCTTTCTCTAGTTGCGGCGAGCGGGGGCTACTCTTCGTTGCAGTGCGCGGGCTTCTCATTGCGGTGGCTTCTCTTGTTGCGGAGCATGGGCTCTAGGCATGTGGGCTTCAGGAGTTGTGGCTCGCAGGCTCAGTAGTTGTGGCGCACGGCCTGAGTTGCTCCACGGCATGTGGGATCTTCCCGGACCAGGGCTTGAACCCGTGTCCCCTGCATTGGCAGGCGGATCCTTAACCACTGCACCACCAGGGAAGTCCCAAGAGTATTTTAACATGTGGCAAAATGCTCAAAATGTAATGTCAAGTGAAAAACCCTAGATTAAAACTGCACTTAAAATGATGTGTCAGTTCTGCAAATGTCTGCTTCTAGGTATAGTTACAGGAACAGAAAAGAGGCCAGCAGGACATATAACAAGATGTTAGTAACTGTCTCGGGGTGAGAGCATGAGTTACTTCGATCTTGTCATTTATACGGACTTCCTACCACCTGGAAAACCTGTTTTTATAGAACAGGCCTGAGGAGACAGATGTTGTTTGCAATGAACTGCATGGGGTTGACCTCACGGCTCTTGTCTCCATTCCTGCAGGAAGCCAGGGGATGCCAGGAATACCGGGCCCGAAGGGTCAGCAGGGCTTCCCAGGACCTTCGGGCCAGCCGGGACTGCCCGGGCCACCAGGACAGCATGGCTACCCTGGAGCTCCTGGCCGGGAAGGGCCCTTGGGGCCGCCGGGCACCCCAGGTTTTGGAGGTAAGGATCCACCCTCCCATCAAGGAGTCAGGGCCTCACTGACAACGGAACCAGCACTGACCCCTTGGGGAATTCTCAGCTGTGCTCCAAGGAACCCCCCTCTCAAGAGCTGCAGGGGTTCGGAAAGTACCGCACGTGGCATGGCTTAAAAGACAGGAATTTATTCTCTCACGGTCTGGAGGCTGGAAGTCCAAGATCAGGGTGTCCATAGGGCTGGTTTCTCCTGAGGCCTCTCTCCTTGGCGTGTAGACGGCCGTCTTCTCCCTGTGTCCTCACAGGGTCACCCCTCTGTGCGTGTCTGCATCCTAATCTCTCTTTTGATAAGGACAACTGTCACACTGGGTTGGGACCCACTCTCATGACCTCATTTAACTAACTTCAATCACCTCTTTAAAGGCCCAGCTTTAGATACAGTCACATTCCAAGGTACTGGGGTTAGGATGTCAACATTTGCATTCTGCAGGGACACAGTTCAGCCCCAGACAGGTTCAGGACATGTATTTCATCAAACAGCCTGAGAAGTCTGCCCTTCCTTTGCACCTGTTGTGTATATTAGGGTTCTAGGTAAGATTTCATTAGGAAAACAGAATTCCCACTGCAAAAGTTCAAAATCTGCTCTGCTTTGAAGAGGCAACGTGATTTGTTTCCTGAATGTGAAAAATTTGGAGAAGAAAGGAAAAACCCTCCTTCAGGAAAACCATGGGGCGAGGTGGGCGGGAGCAGGAAAGCACAGACACGAAACTGTAGACATTTGCTCAGTGGAGCCCTTGCAGGGGGACCGAGCGCATCACAGAAAGGCTGGGAGGGGCCCAGACGTCCCTGAGGCAACGTCCAGGGTGACCCTAGTCTGTCGTTTGCCATAATGAGGTGGCGGCTCTGTCCAGGACCGTAGCCGGTCCGCACAAGGCACTGCCGTGCCCCACACAGGTCAGACATAAGCCAGATGCGTCCCCCAGGAGTGGCCTCAACCGCGTCCCAAACCTGGAGGCTCCACTCAGGGGGAGTGACACCGTGCCGCCCACTGGTTTCACAGTAACGGGAACCCTGGGCAGCGGCTTTGGGCCATCTGTACCAGTGTTCGCAAGGCCTTGCCTGTTCTCAGGCGTGGAGCACAGCATGGTGTGTACAAGATGCACGCCAAAGCCCTCCCTGATGGAGCCCACGGTTTGGGACGGGATGGAATTACCCACGGGAAAGCTTGCGTTTGGCCGGGGCGAGCAGCAGGGTGACCAGACCGCAGGGCCCCGCGTTTGAGACCGCAGGGGAGCTTGTGGGCTAGAACAGCCTTGGGAGGAGGGGCCGGGAGGGGCCGGGCGTGGAGGACGGGCCCTTCCTAGGAGGGACAGCCCCAGGAGACCAGCCGGGGGAGAGCGCATCATCTGAGGAGGGGGTGGGAGCCTAGACAGGGACATGGGGCCGGCGTTCAGAAGGCGTTGAATGCCAGCTAAGGGTGAGGGAGTCGTTGGGGGGTTTTAACAGAGGGGCTGAGCTTTGTCGGGGAGGCTGGGGAAGGGCAGGCCGGCAGTTGCTGACACCCTAACGAGATGAGGACGGCAGGTGTCGCAGGACCTCCCCTAGAACCTAACCCCAGTGGTGTCAGGAGTGCCGCCAGCCACGAGTAACCCCAGCCGTTCCAGCTCCGTGGCTTTGCGCCCAAGCAGAGAAAGTCTCATGTGACTCGTGTCCCACGGGCTGGCTGCCGGCTGTCGGAGAAGGACCTCTTTAGAAAGGCCAGCCTGCGGTGTGCTACACGCTCGAGTCACACCTTCAGACTCCCCTCTGTGGTTACACTTTCCCATTGTCCTTCCGAGACGTTTTTCTTACCAAAAGTTATTGTTATCGATGTCTCAAAAATATCATAGAGGTGTTTTCTCTGTGTGATTTGTTCATCTTGTTTTATCTTCCTTCCCCTTCCTGACAGGTCTGCCTGGAGACAGAGGGGAGCCAGGTGACACAGGTGTCCCTGGCCCCGTGGGCATGAAGGGCGTCTCCGGGGATAGAGGTGACCCTGGCTGGCAGGGTGAGAGAGGTCATCCCGGAAGCCCTGGATTCAAAGGAGTGGCCGGGATGCCTGGTGCCCCGGGCCCCAAAGGTGACTGCAGAACATGACCAGGGACGTAGCCTGTGGGGCGCGGGTGGGACAGCTCTGCGGGAGGGCGCAGCCTCGCAGCCCCAGGCTGCGTCGGGCTCTGGGGACCAGGTGATGCTGCCCAGGCTGGCTGTGACCGCTGTGCCCCCAAATGCCAGTTGATTAACTTCCCACGAGAGAGGGACTGTCTGAAGAGCAGGACTTGCTCTCTGCCAGGGGGGCGGTCTGTGGACAGGCCCCCGGGAGTCGGGATTCAGATCCGGAGGCCGGGTGGTGAACAGAAACCGAAACAAAGGGAAATGCTTGGTCTCCAGCGTAGGGTTCCCTGCTCGCAGGTGAGGCTAGTCCCCCCGCTAGTGGGGCTCTCTGGCCCTTGACTGCAGCTGGAGGCACTTTGCTGCCTTCTCCAGGGCCCTTTGCCAGTTTTCCACGCTGGGCGCAGTGTCAACATCACACCAAGTCCCAGGGCCCCTTTCCAACTGGTGGAAAGACCACGGACCCCGTGACTTCCAGTTTCCCCCCGTCTGTCCGCCTGCATCGGCCTTACATCTGTCCCCGGTGGCAGACGGGCTGACTCTGCCCCTCAGGCAGCAGACCAGTCCCTTAGCAAGTGCTGTCCCGAAAATCCTACGGACGTTAAGAATCTTAGCATCTCCTTACACAAGTCGCAAGTGGGGCTGTCACCGTGGCAATTAGCCACGCCTAACCCAGCGCTTTTCTCATTCCCTCTGAAGGAGTTAAGGGTTCTCCCGGGATGGACGGCTTCCAAGGCATGCTCGGGCTCAAGGGGAGATCCGGGCTTCCGGGAAACAAAGGAGAGACTGGATTTTTTGGAGTCCCTGGGCTGAAGGGCCTGGCTGGCGAGCCCGGTGTGAAAGGTACGTCACCTCTCGGCCAGGTTGAGACTCACTTTCACGGCGGCCTGACACTGCCTAGAACAATGTTCCGGCAACCCAAACACTAGACACTATTAAAAGAGAAGCTAACTCAGGAGCTGGAGGGCTTCCTCCTTGCTTCAATACACTGGCCGTGTGTAAGGAGGGAGTGACGCTAACCGAAGGGAACTTGAGAACGGAAATGACGCAGCATTAAGAACCAAAAACATCCTAAGAAACGTATCTCACCATGAGTATTCCGTGGTGCACACGAGGAGGTGAGGCCAGGGGAGAAGCGGAAGGTGAAGTCTGAAGGACAGAGCACCTTTGGCAACAGAGGAACACGGTAGTCCAGGTAGACGGCTACACCCCGTGCAAAGAGACGGTGACCCCCAGAAGCGAGCCTGGTCCAAGCCCTGGCCTGGGTGGGCAACCCAAGACTCCAGGTGGGAGATTCAGGAAGGGTGTTCCCAACGAACCACATTTTTTCGTGACATTTGTTCAGACACCCTTGTTTCTCAAAGTATCACCATGGTCTCTAAAACAACTGAATTAGTAATAACGAACGTTGATGGGGATGTAAAGACATGGGAACCCTCAGACCCTGCTGGTGGGAATATCAAGTGGAGCAGCCAGGGTGGAAAATGTTGGCAGTTTCTTAGAAAGAAAAGCACAGAATTACCCAGAAAATCCACTCCTGGGTGTGCGCCCAGGAGGACTGAAAACACACATCCACACAGAAACTCACACACAGATTTTGTAGCAGCATAATTCATTATAGCCCCAAATAGAAACAACGCAGGTGTCCATCACGGATAAACAAGATGGGGCATAGCCATATAAAGGAGTACTAGGCAGCAATGAAAAAGAATTAGGCTCTGACACATGCTACGACATGGATGAAACTTGAAAACATTGTGTCGCACACTGTCTGCTTCCGTTTGTATGAAATGTCCAGAACAGACCTGTCTGCAGAGTCAGAAAGTGGGTTAGTGGTTCCTGTTGCTGGGGAAGGGGGGACAGAGGGGGTGACCGCTGATGGGCACAGGGTTCTTTGGGGTGATGAACATGTTCTGAAGTCAGTAGTGGTCCCTCCAGCCAAGACACTCTGTGCCCGCCTCCCTCGAGGAGAGAAGGGTGGAGGAAGACGGGTGCTCCCATCACCTGGGCTCCCAGCTTGCAGCCTTGGGGGAGCTGTGCCACCCACAGGTCAAGGGAATGACTGCACTCTGTTTCCTTCTAGGCAGCCGAGGGGACCCCGGCCCCCCCGGACCACCTCCCAGCATCCTGCCAGGAATGAAAGACATCAAAGGAGAGAAAGGAGATGAAGGCCCCATGGGACTGAAAGGATACCTGGGCTTGAAAGGTGAGGCCCCGCCTGACCTCAGAGCCGGTGGCCTGGGGTCCCCTGCCTACCCCAGCCCCTCGCAGTGTGCGAGAGTAGCAGAGACGCCCCAGCGCCCAGGCCAGCCTCCTGTACTGCAGCCCTCCTGACACCCTGACGTCCGCACCAGGGGCTGGCGGGTGGTTCTCGGGGGCCCGGGGGGGTGGAGCAGGGTCCCCCCAGAACTTCACACTCAGTCTCCCTGCAGGCCTTCCCGGAATGCCAGGGATCCCCGGGCTGTCGGGAGTCCCTGGGCTGCCGGGGAAACCAGGCTACGTCAAAGGAGTCAAAGGAGATACCGGATTCCCCGGCGTGCCCGGGTCACCAGGATTCCCCGGCGTGCCCGGCTCCCCCGGAATCTCAGGGTTTCCGGGCTTCACAGGCAGTAGGGTAAGTGGGCATCTTCTGTGAGTTCCTCTCCCCATGGCCTGCTGGCCGAGCACTGCGGTCCACGGTCCCTGGGGGACAAGACTCAGTTCTGCCACTTACGGGCTGAACAACCCTGGGCAAGTCACTGAACCTCTCTGTGCCTCAACGTCCTCGTCTCTCTAATGGGCAATAACAGTACCCACCTCACAGGCTGCTATGAGGCTTGAATGAGCTCTTGAGACGGTACCCAACATGTTTGCCCGGGTAAGCCTGGCAGAGGGTAGGGCGTAGTCAGCCATGATTATTACTACCACTGTCACGACCATGGTCTGTGTCATTGATGTTATTTATTTCAATGAAACGGCCATCATTACTGCTTTACAGTTTAATAAGAACAGGTGTGCGAACCAGCTTCTATACTACACTGGAAAACTTCAGGACTTCTTTACAAAATGATGACATCGCAAACCCTTCAAAATTGCAAACTTCACCAAGTCAGACAGAGAAAGAGAAATATCGTATGATATCCATTATATGCAGAATCTAAAAAGAAATGATGAACTTACTTACAAAACAGAAGCAGACTCACAGACTTAGAGAACGGACTTATGGTTCCCGGGGGGGAAGGGTTGGGGGGAGGGATAGTCAGGGAGTTTGGGATTGACATGTCCACACTGCTATATTTAAAATGGATAACCAGCAAGGACCTACTGTATAGCACAGGGAACTCTGCTCAACGTTATGTGGCAGCCTGGATGGGAGGCAAGTCTGGGAGAGAAAGGATACATGTACACGTATGGCTGAGTCACTTCGCTGTGCACCTGAATCTGTCACAGCATCAGGGTTTTTTAATAAATTTATTTATTTGTTTGTTTATTTTTGGCTGCATTGGGTCTTCGTTGCTGCGCGCGGGCTTTCTCTAGTTGCGGTGAGCAGGGGCTACTCTTCATTGCGGTGCGCGGGCTTTTCATTGCGGTGGCTTCTCTTGTTGAGGAGCACGGGCTCTAGGCGCACGGGCTCAGTAGTTGTGGCACGTGGGCTCAGTAGTTGTAGCACGCGGGCTCAGTAGTTGTGGCTCACGGGCTCTAGAGCGCAGGCTCAGTAGTTGCGGCGCACGGGCTTAGTTGCTCTGTGGCATGCGGGATCTTCCGAGACCAGGGATCGAACCCATGTCCCCTGCATTCTTAACCACTGCGCCACCAGGGAAACCCTTCTCACAGCATTGTTAATTGGCTATACTCCAATATAAAACAAAAAGTTCTTATAAAAAAAATTACAAACTTCACGATCGGCCATGTAAGATGGTTTCATGTTTGGCTTTGCTCCAGGGCGACAAGGGAGCTCCGGGGAGAGTAGGCCTTCACGGCGAGATCGGCCCCATCGGTGACTTTGGTGAGTGTTGCTGGGACGGTGAAAACAGGGCATCCCCAATCCAGGACATCCCCGATCCAGGACATCCCGGGCAGTGTGGGGACATCAGGCCTGTGGGTGCTGTTCGTTACTTGGAAGCAAATTATTCTTATTAGGGAGGTAGTGTCATAGAAGTTGCTAAACTAACCACAGGAAGACCTGACTTCAGCCATCTTTTTTGCACCTAACAGGTGATATTGGAAACACTATAGACCTTCCAGGAAGTCCAGGCCTGAAGGGGGAAGGAGGCACCGCTGGAGCACCAGGTACCCGAGCGATTCTCCACCCCTTCATCTTCCGCAGCCTTGCCCCCTGGTCTGTCGTCACTCATGCTTGCCGACCGTAGCGTTACTTAGCGAACCCACGTATCACGATGTAGGGATGGTTTGAGGTCCTTAAGCCCGACGTGTAAGGAAGACTGGAATTTGTAATTAAATTGAGCCTGAAGACAACGTCAGGAAACCTTTCTCTCCCTGAGAGGGAAGATGGAGAGAATCAACATTCAGTGGATGGGAGGGGCTGCAGCCTCTAAAATGTACCACACGTGCCTGTTCTGTTGGGACACATCCTAGGGCGCGAAGCAAGTGACACAGTGACCAGAGCCCTTGCAAACTGTGAAAGGGGAGTGGAAGTCAGACCTCTCTACTGCGTAAGACAAGGGGCGGCCCCCCAGCCCTGTGTACGTCAGGGGGTGTCACGTGGCATGGCAGCTCACGCCCCTTCTCTGAGCATCACTGAAGTTCAAGGTCAAAATTCCTGCTTGTGTCATATCCCATGGGACTTGGAATAGATGCCTCCGTCCTGGGATTTTAGCTTGGGAGACCCCACAGGTCTGCCTAGGGATGGCTCGGGTTGGGGGAAAGAATCTGTCCGTGTGTTCGGCCAACAAGGAGGGCGCTGAGCTTTACTGAGAGAACGCGCCAGAATGGAAAGGGACATTCAGTCTAGCTTGGGAGTGGAGGGCTGTCACTTAGGAACAGGTAACCTCACCTATGAACTCCTCTGGGCTCCCTGTAGATCTACAGTTCGGTCTCCCGACGGCTTTATTCCCAGACACAAGGGTACCTTAGGCTGGCTGGATCTCCCATCCTAAATAATTACTTTGGCAGTTTGGTTTATAAAAGCAGAAATGTGAGACCATCTTTTCCACATATGTCACTAACAGTGGCCTCTTTTGTTCAATTGAAAATGTGTGTAAAGAGAAGCTGCCCCACCCCAGGAAATATGGTTGCTCCCCCTTGAACGTTTAGCTTTTAGTTAACCTGAAGTCCAGGAAGTGGAGCCTCCCACTGTGTCCATCCCCAGGGGACTGTATCCTAGGCGCAGAGGGGCGGTGTCAGTTGTCAGCGTCCTCGGCGGTGTTCCATTCGCCCGAAGACAAGTGCAGTGTAAGAAGTGGGCTCGGCCACAGCGCTTGCCCCTGCAGCGTGGGCGGGAGGTGCCCAGGGGCCCTGGGCAGGTGGCCTCCCAGTGGGAGGGCCCCGGGGACCGGAGGCTCTGGCCTGGTCCCTCCTCGGAGGATGAGAGACAGGCTGCACTGGACTCTGGGTCCAGGTGGAGGTGGTGGAGACCGTTTATGGAAGAAATAGGTAAATAGGGGTTTGGAGCAGATTTTAAAACACTAAAATAATCCATAGAAAACAAGCAGAACGTCTTAGGTGGTTTTCTTCAAGACCACGAGAACGTCAACAGTAGTTGTTCTGAGAAGAGCCTCAGAGATTTCAGGAGACACTGGCGGAAGTGACTTTGTAGAATCGGGGTGGTCTGAAGTTTCCAGAATCTTCCAGCGTCTCTCTAAGTCCACCCAATGAGCAGGGAAGCACCTGAGGGGCTCGTCTAAAAGGCAGATTCCGGGCCTGACCCAGACCTGAGAGGCTCAAACGTCTCATGTCTTGACTAACCCCCCAGATTCCCCAGCACAGCACCCGTTAGAAACCACTCGGATAAGGGCTCAGGTGAGTGGTCTGTTGCCGTTTAACAAGGCCCCCAAAATGTGGCGGCTTAGAGCACCCACCGCTGGTGTTATCTGACAGATTCTGAGGCCAGGAATTCGGAAACAGGGTGGTTCTCGTGAGATTCTGGTCATGAGGTCGGGCGGGCTGCCTCATCTGAAGGCTAGACGGGGCCGGACCATCCACGTCCAAGGCGGCTCTTGGCGGGAGGCCTCAATTCCTCCCCGCGAGCTTGAGTGTCCTCATGACGTGGCAGCTGGCTTCCTCCAGAGCAGGGTCAGAGTGAAAGCAGTGATGATCTGTATGAGCTGGGCTCAAGGTGGCACAGTGGCACGTCCACGGTGTCCTGGTGTTCACGCAGTTCAGCCCTACTCGGTGTGGGTGGAGCTCACAAGGGTGTGAATGCCAGGACGCAGACCGCTGGGTGCCAGCTTGGAGGCTGCGGACCACAGGCTCCGAGCAGGGAATTAGGTAGAAATTTAGCTGAGGAAGGAGCCGTCTAGATTTCCGCCCCCACTCACAATTGGAAGCACCAGTGCGAAGGCAGCATCCTTTACCTGGTGCCCTTGAACCCCACGAGCCTTAAGCCCCAGTGACACGACGGCTGTGGTTTGTTCTGAGCAGCACATCTGTGGTTACAGGTCTAAAGGGATTCTTCGGAGAGAAAGGATCAGAGGGTGATGTCGGCTTCCCTGGGATCACCGGCCTGGCAGGAGTCCAGGGCCCTCCTGGACTTAAAGGGCAAACAGGTAAAATCCCAGGCCACACCACCTTCCCCCAGCCTGCCCTCCCTGGGCCTGGCTGGACGGTGCGGTGGCCAGTGAGGCCGAGTGCGGCCAAGCCCCCAAATCTCCAAGGGCCCAAAACAAGGGTGGCCAGTTCTGCCCGTCTGCTTTTCCCCCGCGGTCGCAGCCGAGGCAGCTCCCTCCCACCTGTCCGTCCCTAGGTCCAGCCCAGCCCAGCTGTGGTGGAGGCACAGGGGCGATGGCCGTGTCTGTGCGGCCACCGTCTGTCTCTCTGTACATGTTTAGACAGTTCCTGTGACAGCTGCCTTTTGTGCATTTCAATTGCAGAATTCACAGGGGATCCCGAGTTACACGAGTGAATTCGTTTTGTGCTTTTTTCTTGCTGCCGTTTTGCTCGCTGTTGCCCGGGATCTGTGAACACAGACAGGCTGATCCTCAAGGGGTCTCTGGGTTCTCCCCAGGCTTCCACGTGCACGATGGAATGAGATTACGAATACACAAGCTGTTCTGTTTGGCCAGGCTGCGCTAACCCTGCTGAACTTGAATGCGGGGTCCAAGGCCACGTGGAAGGGAAGCTGGTTCTTTCCCGCAAAGTCCCTCCCCGAGGCAGGACCCGAGCTGGAGGCCACGAGGCCTCGGGGTTCCTGTGTCCCCCTGAAGGATGTGTTTGTCCCCCAGGCTTTCCAGGACTGACAGGGCTGCAGGGGCCTCAGGGAGAGTCGGGACGGGCGGGAGTGCCCGGCACCAAAGGAGACTATGGCTGGCCGGGGAGCCCAGGCCTACCAGGTAAGACCCCTCCCCTCTCTGCAGACACAAAGCAATGGCAACCTGCAAAGAGGCCTTTACTCCCCAGAACGATGAACAGAAACCTGCCGGGAGACCTCAGGGTGACTCTCAGTCAGCACCTGGGCGGTGCAGAGGCGGGACAGAGGGACAGATGCAAGGGTCCCCACCGCGAGGTCTGGTGCAGCCCTTGGGGGGCTTGGGGAGTTACTCGGCCCGGCCTTGACAGGCCTGGGTCAGGGGACAGGCCCTTGGACACTCTCCTGTCCAGAGTTCAGGGGGGCGCACCCCGACTCCACATTCACTGCCCGCATCACAGGAAGAACTGTCGCCTGCTTCCCAAGTCCCACTTTAGGCTGATCCTCGGAAATCCAGAAGGGATGGAAATGATACCAGGCTGCGGGTTCCAAGCACCGTTTTCATACGTACAGTGACTCACGGATCAGGAAAAGAAACACACAGCACTGCCCAGTCCCCTTCTGGCTGTAACGAGTCTGTAAAGAGTTTCCATGAAAACGATTTTTAGGTTAATGGTTCTCCTGGGTGACACAGAAGTGACTGACTGACATGGCACGGTATTTGCTGTACTTCCGGTTTGCCCAGCTTTCGAACACACTGGATGGGCGACCGTATCCCAGCAGAAAAGAGCATCTGATTGTGTTAAGGGTCCCCCGCTCCGCCGTGGAATAACCACGAGGGTCCTCCACAGGTCTGCCCGGCCTCCGCGGTATCGGCGGCTTACACGGCTTGCCAGGCACCAAAGGCTTCCCAGGATCCCCAGGTACCAGATGGCAGGGGGGCAAGGGATCGGGTGGGCCATCAGGGACTTGGACGGGGGTCGGGGAGCTCAGGGAGCAGGGCGGGCTCCGTCCCTGAGGCCACGGGGACTCAGTCCCATCTGGCTCCTCCCCCAAAACGCTGCCGACCGGGGGCCCAACCAACAGGGAGTTAGTTCCTCCTCCCAGGTCTGGAGGCGGGAAGCTTGGGGTGGGTGCCGTTGCGGCAGAGTCCGGGTGAGGACCCTCTTCCCGGCTTCTCGCTGTGTCCGCACACAGTGGAGAAGGAGAGCGAGCTCTCTGGTATCTCTTCTTATAAGGACGCCAATCCTGTCAGGGGCCCTTTCACCCCAAATGCCTCCCAAAGGCCCCCCTCCAGACCCCATCACATGGCGGGTTAGGGCTTTGACAGATGGGTTTAGAAAAGACAATTCCCTTCACAGCAGTGGCGTATGGGGGTTTTGGCAGGGCGGGGTGTTCCGTAAGGAGAAGAAAGTGAGACCTTTAAGAAATTGTGAGAAGCTGCTCTTGGAAGTTACCATGACCCTTTTTTTCCTGAAGGAGATACAAAGCCCATCCTTTCCAAAAGCCAGTGGCAGAATGAGGTCTGCGTGATTAGCCCCTTCTGGGATCTCAGAATACCATCTGCGTGTCCATCTATTCCTCAAGGGGGATGAGATCCCCTTTGTGCAGAAAGCTTCCTTTTTACCCTTGGTCCCCCTCTGGGAAGATGCCATCACATGTGCAAAACTCTCAGTGACTTCCCTGAAATTTCTTTATTTTAAATTTAGTTCATCTTAAATCTTAATGCCCTGTCTTTGCATTTAATTTTTAAAATGTATTAATTGGACTAATAATATTTGTAGGGCATATTATTAATATATGTTTTTAAGGACAATTTTTATTGTTTTCAGATTATAAAAGTTCATGCTGAGTAGAGAAAAGCTTAAAAAAATACACTTAAGCAAAAGAAAAAAAAATACCCATAGTTCTACCACTGCTTTTAGAATATTCTCTTTATAGATGTCTTACATAATCAAACGTTCATCTGTCTACAGGTAAATTTGGATGTGTGGAATCATATATAAATTCACACACTCATGCTTCAGTTAACATTTCAATTCGAGTTTAGATGGTCAAGTTATGTCGCTCTGACACCTACTACGTTGAGCCCCTGATGTGGGAACAGGGAAGGTTTTCAATAGCGTTTTCCTTTTCAACCTAACTCAGGCTTAGCACCAGGAGCCCGGGGCCCTCGGCAGGTCTCAGCTGCAGGACCACCTGCGTCCTGGAATCTGGGATTTTTCCGGGGGTCCTCGGTGGTCTCCCCTATAAAGCAAAGGGGTTCAGTTACGATCCCCAGGATTCCTTCCAAGTGGCAGGGTCTGGGGCACCAAGGCCACCTAGGAAGCTGAAATCTCCACGGCTGCCATTGGGTTCTCTGTTTCTGGGTCCCACTGAGAGCGTTACTATCCCTCCACTCATGAAAATGGATTCTGCCGGGTTGAAGACACTGACATCTGCCTGTCAACCCGGCCACAGGTGCGGACATCCACGGGGACGCCGGCTTACCAGGTCCTGCCGGGGCCAGGGGTGACCCAGGAGAGGCCAACACCCTTCCAGGCCCTGCAGGAGCCCCGGGACGGAAAGGGGAGCGTGGAGTCCCAGGTGAGGCCAACACCCCAGTATCACCATCTGCACCCCCAGAACCACAGTGTCCGTGAGTCTGAGAGATGAGAGGCCGGGGGCAGGGCAGGTGCCGGCTCCTCTAGGGAGAATTTCTTGTTGCAAACCTCCCACTAGTGTTCCATCGTTTATACTCCATCACAATCTTGCTCCGCTGGGGTTAGCTATTGACCACACTCCCTTGTAGGACGGGTAAGATCATACTCCATCCCCTCGGTGCCCCCAGGGTTAGGTGTGCACCCGGCACAGGGCCCTGGCTGTGACACGCGCACGGGAGTGTTGGGTAGATGAGTGGATGAACGCACCACAGCCCCTGAGCTGTGCCTGCGCGCCAGGCCTGGGCCGTGGTGGGAGCAGCCAGCGGGTCTCAGCCGCTGAGCACGAGCCCCAGCCCCACCCCCTGCCCATCCACCAGCAAACCAGCTCGACCTAAACTGAGAGGGAGGCGCCCCAGCAGGTGCTTTCGGCCCAGCGCTTGTCTCCTGACGGCCGGGGCCCGCACCCACCCCCAGCTCAGCCCAGCATGCTGTCCACGGGCGCCGTCTGGGCAGCCGGCAGGGCTGCTGGACCAGACAGGCCCGTCACACCTGGGCTTCCGAGACCAGGGCCTGAGTGCCCGTGCTCTGGTCAGAATTACCCCCGAAGCTAGAGCCATCGACAACCAAAGGAGAAGCCAGGCCCTGAGGAGGCCAGAGACCCTGATCTCCTATGGGGGGCGGGTATCTCAAGGCCCACGGACCGCGTCATCTGATTCTCCAGGGTCTGTCCTCTCCCCTTTCATTAAGTGCAAAGCCCAGAATTCCCTGATACCCCAGCCCCACAGCACTGATCTGAAGGCAGGAGGAGGAGGAAGGCCGGCCAGCTGGGGCCTTTGTGAGTCCTGGGGGGGCGTGCGGTTCACACAGCTCCGCCCAGGGCCGAGGACCCAGGCTCAGGCCACCAGCACAGGACCACCAGCACTGTAGCTGAGGCCTGAGGCAAGCGCGTGTAACACAGTTTTCTCTGTGAAGCACATCCCAGCCTTCCTGAAACTCTGGACAGCACTTCAGCGTGACACTTGGGGGCCACTCTAAACAGTGAAATCACCCACAAAAAGCACAGAAGTGCAGAAAACGTGGCACGAAATAGACAGTAGGAGGATCCTTGCTGACACTGAGCTGGGACTCGCTCTCTCCCTCCCGCTTGTCCAAGAGCGCTGCGGGTATTGACTGGGGGTCACCAGTAAATCTCAGTTGGGGAAGCAGGATGGCAAGTACAGAATCTGTGGGCAGTGAGGGCGGACTCTGCCCAGGACGCTGGACATCGTCGGGATCCAGGATCCTGAAGGACGGCATGGGGAGGACTGAAATACCAGCGCCGGCCATCCTGAGCCTTCCCACGACGGGTGCTCTCTGGGCCAACAGGGCTGCCCTGTCAGTGACATCCTCCCCTCAGGGTAGGGCCAGGTGTCACCCACAGGTAGCCCCATCAGCTGTCCCTTGAGCAGGTAGCATGCCGGTGAGGACAATATCCCAGCAGAGGCAGGTCCACGGGACCCTCTAGGCAGCAAGAGGGGGCTGGTGGGAGTGGGGACAGGCAGTGCGGCCCCTGTCTCCCCAGACCCGCCCTGAGAGCCTGCGCTGGGTGCCTTCCATCACTGCCTCTCCTTGTTGGCCCTGCTCCTGGACAGGTGAGGGCATAGGGAGGAAACAAGATGAAAAGCTGGGTGCTGGTACTAACCAACTTCTATTTCCCTCCTAAGGGGAACGAGGCCCAGTTGGGAGCCCAGGACTTCAGGGGTTTCCAGGCATCACCCCCCCTTCCAACGTCTCTGGGTTACCAGGTGACGTAGGCGCGCCTGGGATATTTGGCCTGGAAGGTAAGCAGGGCTCACACTGGGATACATTGGAATCTCTGGGGACAGGAGCTGGCCACGACCTGATTGCTTGAGGGATAGAACGCTCTTGTTGTCCCCTTGAGGGCATGATGCCGAGTGAAATAAGCCAGACAGAAAAGGACACATACTGTCTGATAGGAGCTCCCTAAGTGACCACATTCATAGGACAGAAAGTAGATAGTGGGGGCCAGGAGCCGGGGGAGGGGCAGTTGGTGTTCAATGGGGACAGAGCTTCCGCTGGGAAGATGAACACGTTCAGAGAAGGATGGTGGTGATGGCTGCACAGCGACGTGAATGCATCTCATGCCACTGAACTGTACACTTAAAAATGGTTAAAATGTTAACGTTTATGTTACGTATATTTTACCACAATACAAAGCAAAGCTGCCCAGTGTTACAAACTTGCCAAAGCCGGTCCCCTGAATGGGTGACTTTGTATCCGGCCTCCCGGCCGTGACTGTGCCTTCCTGCTGTGAACACTCATCTTTCTTGGGACTGATGCCAACAGGTTATCGAGGTCCCCCGGGGCCACCTGGGCCCGTGGCTCTTCCTGGAATCAAAGGAGATGAGGGGAGTCCAGGAGCCCCCGGAAACCCGGGGACCAAAGGATGGGTCGGGGACTCCGGGCCCCAGGGCCGGCCTGGCGTGTTCGGGCTCCTGGGAGAAAAAGGTAAGGGTCGGTGCCCGTGGGGGGCTCCTCTCGGGGAGGCTGGCGGCGCTGGTCAGAGATGGCCAGAGCCCCCGCCCAGCCCGTGTCCTCAACGTCCTGCTTGTCCGGAAGGGCCCAGAGGGGAGCAAGGATTCATGGGCAACACAGGCGCCGCCGGGAGTGTGGGAGACCGAGGCCCCAAAGGACCTAAAGGAGATCGAGGACTCCCGGGTAAGTGAGTCTCAGAGGGGACGCCTCTGAGGTCATTCTGTCACAGGGACGTGGTGGTGACGGGTTGTTGGAAGGGCTCTGAGCGACTTGCAGGTGGGTTATCACCCACCCCACCTCTAGAGAGCGCGGTGGCTCAAAGGAAGCTCCGGAATTGGTTCAGTGGGTCAAAAATGGAATAGAGACCAGAGCAAGAGAGCGAAGTGGTCCTCACGCATCATCCGGCCTTTCTTTTCCAGGTGCCCCGGGTGCTGTGGGCGCCCCGGGGATTGCAGGAATCCCCCAGAGGGTTGCCATCCAGCGGGGCCCAGTGGGTCCGCAGGGAAGGAGAGGCCCTCCGGGGCCTCAGGGGGAGATGGGACCCCAGGGCCGCCCGGGAGAACCAGGTAGGAGCACTGCTGCGGGGCCACCCCTCGTTTCCTGTTTGCTTTGCTTTCACTTTTGTTCTCCTGCTGGAAAGCACTGGCTGAGCACCAGTGATGGAGCATCGCATTCTTCCCGGGGCACTGACACGTGTCTCGGTGGCTCTGCAGGTTTCCGCGGGACTCCAGGGAAGGCAGGGCCCCAGGGAAGAGGCGGCGTGTCAGCTGTTCCCGGGTTCCGAGGAGACCAGGGGCCCGTGGGGCTGCAGGGGCCCGTTGGCTATGAAGGTGAGTGATGGTGACAGAGGGGGCAGAGGGCAGGGAGCTTCCTCCAGGTCCCGCTGTGAGTCTGCTAAACGGACTGTGGTGTACGGGGAGGGGTCAGATGAGCCCCGAGATGAGCAGAGATGAGGGGCTGCACCCCCTAGCCCAGAGCCTGGGGCCCCCACTGCAGCCTGGGTCCTGGGCAAGGCCCATATACCTGCGCCAACCCGGTGTCCCCTGCATCTGGCAGAACACCTGGCACAGAGTCCCCAGGACAGGCCGGCCTCCTTCCTTCCTCTGAGACATCTGCAGGTGCCTCAGAGAAGGAAGCAGCAGACATATTTCGAGAGACAAGATTCCTAAAGCTCTTGAGGGCCGGAAACTATGAGCTGAAAGTCACCGATTACATTACAGGAGCCGCTGTGAAGTCTTATGTCATCGACTTCTTAAAATTATTTGCACGTGTGCAGGATGGGATAGGCCAGAAATAATAGCAATTCATGCAAAACAAAGTCTTGAGAGTTGGTGTAATCCACCTGCGCTCGGTTTGAGCCCGAGGTGTGAGCACCGTGCTGACAGTAAAGGCGGGCTGCACGGTCAGCGTCCAGATCGCAGGAAGCACACGGCGACCCACGGCCAGGAGAGTGTAAAATGCTGGGGGATGCAACCCGAGACACGCATGGCGGGGCAGGGGGCGGCGCATCCAGGCCAGGGGCCAAGACAGTGCAGGGTGGACGGCACGTCCTCAGAAAGGCAGGGTCACCCAGGACGGCTGATTCCAGAGGTCTGAAGGGGTGTCCTGTTGGGGGCAGATCAGCCGTTCTGCAGCGTCAGGGCCAGAATCGGGCCCCCGGGTGGACATCTGGGGAGGCGGGCTTCCAGCCTTGGGAATGGCCGCTCCCCGAAGCATCAGCAGGGGGACCTGCCGCCTGGGGCAGAGGAGGTGGGCGGGGCTGGACACAGTGCTTCCGTGACCCTTCTGACTTCCTGATGCTCATTCCTGCTCAGAACGGGGCGCCCTGGGGGGACGGCTCGCGGGGGAGGCTGAGTCCCTGCCCCTTGTTCACTCCCATCATTGTGGTCCCACGTTAGGGATGGGGTGCGGGCCTCCCCAGGAGGCTCCTGGTCCCAAAGGGCAGAGCCACTGAGACCCCGGCCCTTGAGGAAAGGCAGAGTAGGGCTGTGAATATCGCCACGCACGCAGCCAGCACGTGGGCCGCGGTCCGCACGGCAGCTGCAAGGCGGCCTCTTTGTCTCGGGTCCCAGGGGAGCCAGGCCGCCCCGGGAGCCCCGGCCTGCCTGGCATGCCCGGCCGCAGTGTCAGCATCGGGCACCTCCTGGTGAAGCACAGCCAGACGGAGCAGGACCCCATGTGCCCCGTGGGCATGAACAAGCTCTGGAGCGGATACAGCCTGCTGTACTTTGAGGGCCAGGAGAAGGCCCACAACCAGGATCTAGGTAGGTACAGCCTACCAAGCTCGGCCAGCCCCGCTAGCCACAGTGAGGTCGCTGAGTCCTCAGAAGGCACCGAGATGCCCCCAACCTGGGGTCGGGAAGCAGACTCTGCCTCGTAGCCCCCAGCGGCCTCCGCAGGCTCACGCGGCCCAGCCTCTCGCTGCCCCGTGCCCTGGAGGCTGCCAGCGGTTCCCCGTCATTCTTGCTTCTTGCCCCACAGTGTATAAGCAGTCAGGCCGGGGCCGTGAGGGGCTGGGAGGCACTTAGAACCCCGCAGCGTGGATATGGGGGCGTGTGTGCTGGTATTTATCCAAGGAAGCCTGGTTGCCAGAAGGAATTTAAAAGACCTAACAGCCCACAGAAAACATGGCCAACACATACTAAAATTGGGGGCTTGGAGGGAGGGTGGCCATGTATGTGGTGGGGAGATCTGTTGGGCTGAACCCAATGATTTGTGCACCTTCCCGTCCAGATAAGTTTTTTTAAGTGAGACATAGCAAACAAGAGTAAGGGCCTAAAACAGCAGAGACAGGGCAAGGCCAGCACAGGGCCCAGCAGGCCTCAGGGCAGAGCAGACACCCGGCTCAGCTGGAAAGCAGTCAGTGTGAAAGGGGAAATAACTCACTCTGGCCCTGAGATGAAGTTGGTGGAGTTATTTGGGGGGCACAGTAACCAGAGTCCATCTGGGAGGCACCTGGGTGCCATGAGCCAGGCCCCCATCTGGGATGCCATCGGTGGGTGCTGGGGGCTGGTGCTTTAAGACCCCCCGACACGGGCCTCACCGGGGTGCTATTCGCCAAGTCGCCCCTCCCTCTGACCCAGCCTGGTCCCGAGGTGTGCGGGAACCTCGGAAGGGCACAGTGCCAGTGGAGTCAGCCCCTGAGGGATTGGAAAGCCCGAGCCCGCCCTCCACCCCGCCCCGCACACGGCTGAACCCCGCGGGGGGCCTGGAGGGGCATCTTCCCGGCATGCTCAGCCGTGACGGTCCCTCCCTGCACCGCAGGGCTGGCGGGCTCCTGCCTGGCCCGGTTCAGCACCATGCCCTTCCTGTACTGCAACCCTGGCGATATCTGCTACTATGCCAGCCGGAACGACAAGTCCTACTGGCTCTCCACCACCGCCCCGCTGCCCATGATGCCTGTGGCCGAGGAGGACATCAGGCCCTACATTAGCCGCTGCTCCGTGTGCGAGGCCCCGGCCGTTGCCATTGCCGTCCACAGCCAGGACGTCTCCATCCCCCACTGCCCGGCTGGATGGCGGAGCTTGTGGATCGGATATTCCTTCCTCATGGTACGTGGTGCTTGCCTGCTCTCTCTCAGCCTGCGGGCCCAGGTGCAAACTGGGTTCCTCTCCCACATCCTGGCCTTTGTAAGACTAATCAGGGCAGTTGTTGAGGTTGTGCACTGCACAAGGGCATCTGGCCCAGGGGAGGAGTGAGAGCTGGAATACAGCCTGCGTTTTGCTCGTTGAGCCGTGTTAGGCCTGGAGCTGCCCCCACCCAGAAGGGACCCATTAATTTGCCACCAGGCCTTTGTACAGCCTTAATTAGGATAAATTTGGCTATCATGACAGCATCCGTTACAATTTTCCTGTTTACCATCAGAGGGAGAAATGAAAGTCCAGTGGGGAGGGTGGGTCTTGTATTGCATTTATATTTATTATGACTGTCGTAATTCCACTATATTGACCGGATGCCCAACGTGTTAAATATTTCATAAATTAAATTAATAACATTATATATATATATATATATATATATATATATATATATATATATATATATATATATATATATTATACCAAGTTTGCTAATCTTATCAAAACAACAGAAAAAAAACTGGATTCTGGAAAAGGAAGGAGAAGACAAACAAGTGTTGATTTTTTAACATTTTTTAAGGTATCGCTGCTGCAATAATTTGAAGCAACAGGATACTAAGTTCTGTGCTGGGACAGGCAACTGTCTGCTTTTCAGGAGCTAATCATGTCAGGGGGCTTTGGTGGATGGACAGAGCTCTGGTCCCACCGAGAAATTCAAAAATTAAAAACGAGCCTCTTCCTTGTGAAGGGAGCGATTACGCTGTATCCAGAAAGGTCAGACAGCCCTTCTTTTATTAGCAATTACATCTTGAGCTGTGTCACGGGATAAGGGATAAGCACACACGATCCTCAGTAAGCGCCTCCTGCCAGGCTGGCCCTTGACATCCCCAAGGCGGGTGACAAGAGGACCATGGTCCCCTCGCCCCGCTGTGCAACCAGGGCGGCATTGATGGGCTGCCCACACCTTCCCTTCCAAGAACACGGAAGCACCTGCTGGCACAGACGCCGGAGAGCCAGCACACGGCTTAGTGTCCCCCTGCCTGTCTGGGGGACGGTCCCTGTCTTGTCTGCACACAAGACACGCTTTGATCCATCGCTGCCACAGCAGCAAAGACGTCGCCCCCCCCCTTACCTCAGTGATTCCTCTCGAAGCTGGTCTGGTGGCGACTGTAAGTCTCCAGCCGGCCATCGGTTTACTTTTTCCTTTCGATTCAAATGAGGTCCTCACAGGCCGAGTGTCCAATGAGTGATTCTCTTAAGAGACGTCAGCTGCTCGAGTCCCAAAGCCAGAGGCTTGTCCTCTGAGGCGAGCACATTGGAAAAGGGGTGTGTGTGTGCATGCGTGTGCACATGCGTGGGGGGACCAGCAGGGCCTCGGCTCTTTCAGGCCAAAGCGGGGCTTGAGATGCCCCATGAAGACGCGTCTGCTTGTCTCTGTCGACAACACACAGCAGCTCTGTCTGGGAAGGCTTCCGCATTCTGTGAGCAGAAAACTGTTCAGAGGTTTTTGTTCTTTGCTGCTTCATTTGAAGAAAAGGTTAAACTGGGCTTCTGCCCAAACATCTCACAGGACAGCCTCTTCCGTGCCCTGCCCACCATGGCTGAGGTGTTCCTGGTCTACATTTGCGGGTTCTAACACCACACTTACCACTGGGCTGGCTGGACCGAGCCAGATGACACGTTTTAGAGAGAAGCTTTGAGATCCGGAGCCCCACCATGCCCCTTCGTAAAAGCTAAACATGTTTATGAAACCAAGAGAAAGTAGAACTTGAAAGTGGCAAAGAAAATCCCTTCCAACCCTTGGCCAGGTCTCCCAGGCAGGATCATCTCAAGCAACCAATTGCTAATTTAACAACAACCCTCTGATTGAAAAAAAACTAATTACACTAGTATTACGTGTTCACTGTAGAAAAATCAGCAAGTAGAGCTTTTCTTAAAAAAATAATAAAATTCAAAGCACCCATACTCCCCCTTCATAAACTTTAGCAAAGGAGGAGAGCAGGAAGCACTTTGGTGCTTAATTTTTTTGTTTTTTCTTTTGTTTTTTTTTTTGGCTGCACCGCACGGCTTGAGGGATCTTAGTTCCCTGACCAGGAATCGAACCTGGGCCCTCGGCAGTGAGAGCTCGGAGTCCTAACCACTGGACGGCCAGGGAATTCCCTGGTGCTTAATTTTAATAGACCCTCTGGTTCTGACCCACATGTTGATTTTATTTTTTTTAATTTACTTTATTGAAGCGTAGCTGACTTACAATGTTGTTAATTTCCACTGTACGGCACAGTGACTCGGTTATACACATACTGACTCGGTTATACACATACATACATTCTCTTTCCTGTTCTTTCCCCTGATGGTTTATCCCAGGATATTGCACAGAGTTCCCTGTGCTCTACAGCAGGACCTTGCTGTTTTATTTTTCCTTTAAAAGAAAAAGTTAACGTGTCGGCATTTCTTCCGCCCCGTCCCCCTACCCTGCACAGCACACGGCCGCGGGCGACGAAGGGGGCGGCCAGTCGCTGGTGTCACCGGGCAGCTGCCTGGAGGACTTCCGAGCCACGCCATTCATCGAGTGCAACGGCGCCCGAGGCACCTGCCACTACTATGCCAACAAGTACAGCTTCTGGCTCACCACCATCCCCGAGCAGAGCTTCCAGGGCACGCCCTCGGCCGACACCCTCAAGGCCGGTCTCATTCGCACGCATATCAGCCGTTGCCAGGTGTGCGTGAAGAACCTGTGATGTCGGGGCCGCCCCGCCGGACACGCTTCTCCAGGGGACACGCAGCCGGGGGGGCCACTTTGGTGCTTATTCTTAACTTATTACCTCAGATGCCGACCCAAAAATTGACTTCATTTTTTTTTCTTTAAAAAACAAACCAAAAGAATAATAAAATAAGGGCCACCAAAGGAATTCAGCACCAGCACTTCGACCAAATAACCCCGTGGCATCCAAGGCGCTGCCCACTCTCCCCACATCTGTAGCATCTGTAGGACACCCTGACCCCCCCAAAACGGAAAACCACGAACCCTCCCTCTCAGGCCATCCGTACGAGATGGTTCCACGCTCAGTGTAGCTAACTTCTTCCTGTGTATCTATGTAGTCACTGCAGTCTCAGCCGTCACTGATAACCCACTTATTGAACTCAACGGGGAGGTATAGACAGATGAGGCCGTGCAGCCTGCGGGCTCCGGAGCTCACTCCCGCTGTTCCCACTCAGGGGGTTCCTGGGGGTGGACGCAGCCCTGCTCTCCGAGCCCCCATGGTGACGGCGCCCTCTTCTCCCAAACGCCGGCAACGCGAAGGATCCTGGTCCCCTCGGGAAGGCCGACTGTGCCTTTTGTTTTAAAAGCCACTGATGTCCGCACACCAGCTATCACTCTTCCCCACCACCCCTTACAGACCGTTGGGTTCGGCAAAACTCACATAGAAGCGAAGACCTTCTCACCGTCTGTTGTCAGCCAGGCTGCGTGGCAGCAAACTTTGTAGGGTCGGAAGTGATGCTTCCACTGCCCCCAGGCCGTCCCTGGACATTTACCCTCCGTACTTTGTGCAGAATTGTATTCCTATGCCTACTCCATCCTCTGTAACGACCCCCAAATAAAAGTTCGTTTTGAACATTTTTATACGCCGAGTCATTGCCTGCCTAATTTTCTCGAGTCCGTAGAGCACAAACTTTGCCGTGAACCCCAAAACACTGCATCCGGGCCCAAGTGCGAGCCCTGCACCCAGCTCGGCACCGCGCAGCTGTGTTTTCCAAGTTTCAGCAGATTGAACACAAGCCTGTGGTGGTGTCGTTCGTTTCCCAGGGAACTGTCTGTGTTTATAATGCGTTAGTGTTTACAGAAGACACCTGCACCATCACTCATGGGGATTAGCAAGATGGGTACCAGTCACTCACCAGCCCCAGCACAACATCCCAACAAAATCCCAGTGTTTCCAAGATATAGCCTCCAAGACACATTTCCGGCTTCAGTTTCTCTGGAACCTGGCTGACCTTCAGGCACCCAACTCACAGAATTTATTTTTACCCTTTAAAATTCAATCTCATATTAAACTTTTTCTAAGTACAATTTCTACAGTTAACAAGGTGACAATGTTATAATAATAATTCCACATGATAATGTTACTCGAAGGAGATCAGCACCTGCCTGGCCTGCATACCCCCAGCGGCTGCCCAGGACGAGGACTCTGCTCCGGAGGGTTAAGTGGGGACGTGACTCCAGGCAGTGGAATGGGACCTGGGCAGAGTGACCCAGGAAGCAGGGCACCTCACTAAGGGGGCTGCCACTGTGGGGGGCTCAGGGTTCAATCCTGCGGGGACCCACCGAGGGAGGCCACAGAAGGACACTCAGATGGTCCCCCCGAGGCGTGGGAAAGGCACATTTTCAGCCTCCATCTCTTGCCCCCACGGGTCAGGCTGCCTCACATGTCCGGGGCTGAGGGGGCTCCTAGCACCCCAGGTGGAGGTATCAGAGAACCAGGTGAAGCTGATGCAAGGCATTGTAGGCTACACCTGTGGACATCTGGTTTCCGTAGCAACAGCTGCAGCGGAAAAGGTGAGCCTAGAGGCTGAGGCCAGGGCCTGAAAGATGCCCAGCACGGGGAGGTGATGGCACAACTGTTTTAAAGATTCTTTAAATTGTATAGTGTCTTGTAATTTTCAAAAGTTTCATATGCACGATTTCATATGGTTTAGCTTTGATGCCTCTGTGAGGTTCGCACATCAGAGGTAGGTGCCCAGCATTAAACACTGAACCTCACACCTAAAATACATACGGCGAGAAGACCAAGATCTCGATACATAACTGGATTCCAAAATGTCGACCATCAAATATAAACCAAACACAAATAATCCATAACCCCAACACCTGTTTGTGCAACGAAGCTCATGACCCTGTGCAAGGACAGCAGGTGAAGATTCCTAGTCTGGGTCAAACAGCCAACCTTCTGAACCTTGAAAATTCAAACTCTGCCCTTCACAGACCCTTGCATGTTGCGTGAGATTTTTCTGGTCTAGTTTCTCAAGGCTGAGAGGAACCGCCACCCCGGAAGCTAAGTGTACGTGAGTGGCTGACGCTGCCCCCCCCCATTTTCCAGAGAGTAGGTGCCCTGAGGTTAGAATCACTGTCTCGCGACTGCTTCATAAGGTGGATTTCCTCACCCCTCACACAGACGATGCCAGGACCCACGTTAAACCAGAGGAGATACCTCTGGAAGTATCCTGGCTGGTCGGAGGGGCACCAGGAAAGACGGAGAAAGTCCTGGAATATCGCTCCAGCTTCCCGCTGCCTAAGAGCGAGTCCGGAGGACCCCGGGGCAGCTCTCCACTTGGGGGCCACCAGGGGAGCTGAACCGAAGACCCTGCTCGCCACGGGGGCGTCCTGAGAATTAAATCAGTTCCTACGTGTGAAAGGGCCCCAAGAGAGCTGGCGTGCACACCATCGTGTGAGTTTGGTGTCATGTCCCAGCCTCAAGAAGAAGGGGTTGGAGACTCCCTGCCATTGGAGGGTTTTAAAGATGTTCCCACGGACAAGAGGTATCCAACACAGGCTGTGCAGGGGTGAGGTAGAAGCCTTCTGAAGGTAAATTCCTGACACGCACAGAAGGGGTGATATTGAGCTGCGGGAGGACCGTGAAGCGGCAGGACAAACCCAAGTGAACGGTTTGCAGGGTATAAATACGGGAAATGGCAACCCTGCCACTCGAGAGCTACGTGGCACGTGGCCCGGTCAGCACACTCAGCAAGTGCCACAGGTACCCGTGAGCCACTGGGGAGGTTGACGTGAGCACAGAGGCGCCCATCTCGTCCATCTGCCCGAGCGACACCAGGGCTCAGATCACACCTGGACGTGGCCCTACCTACAGGCTGCCGTTCCCAGAAAGAGGCCATCGCTCTTTTCTTTATATTTATAAATGTGGCATATTTATTTATTTATTCCTTTGACAAGTATTTTTTCAAGAACATATGTGTTGAAGGCACACATCACTTGTCCTAAGTGGTAAGAATACCACACGGAACAAGACACACTTAGTGCCTGCCCGTAGAAATTTTAGTTTACTGGGGGATACAGGCAATAAAAAAAGTAATTAAAATAAAGCGCCATGAATGTTATTAAGGGAGAAATTAGGGGTACAGGAGGAATACAGAGCAGAGATATTTGAACCAAAGAATTCCTCTTGGAGGAAGTGATTTTTTTTAACTGTTTATTTTATACTGGAGTATAGTTGATTAACCATGTTGTGTTAGTTTCAGGTGTACAGCAAAGTGATCCAGTTCTACATATACATGTATCTACTCTTTTTCAAATTCTTTTCCCATTTAGGTTGTGAGAGACTATTGAGCATAGCTCCCTGCGTGATACAGTAGGTCCTTGCTGGTTGTCTATTTTATATATAGCAGTGTGTACATGTCAGTCCCAAACTCCCTATCCCTGCCCCCCACCCTTAAGTTCGTTCTCTAACTCTGTATGTTTCTGTTTTGTAAATACGTTCATTTGTGTCATTTCTTTTTCGATTCCGCAAATAAGCGAGATATCATACATCACTTATTTTTTAAAAAAGAGAAACAGCAGGTGTTAGGAACTAATTGGAGGGGGAGGGGAGAATGCTAACATGGGTAACTTTGGAAACGAGGGAGGCCTGAAGCCAAAGGCCAAGGGCCCGCCCCCCTCATGGCTGTGCTCCCCCTATTGCAGCCTTGACCCACATTGTCTGCTGCAACTGAACAGTTGGGGAATGGATGGGGGCGCAGGGAGTGCGTTTCCCACTGCCTGAGATGGGGTTTACAGCTGAGAAGCGGGGAGATGATGCATCAGAGTGAGAGAGGTCGGCCAGACCAGGTTTGGCTGAGCACAGACCCCTGGACATGGGCGTCAGTATCTACATGTGTACTTCCTTGCTCTCAGCTGGAGGGCTCTAAAGAAACACCCCCAGCCCCGCTGGCAACAAGCACACCTAGCCCAGATCTGGGCTTCGGACACTTTCCCCAGTGAAAGGTCCCAGGGCTCCTTGGAGCAATGGCTGATTCTAGGACGAGTGCAGGAAACACACAAGATGAACCTGGAACACAGGTGGTGCCAGAAAGTAAGAAAGTACTCAAAAATAAACCCCAGGGGCTTCCCTGGTGGCACAGTGGTTAAGAACCCATCTGCCAATGCAGGGGACACGGGTTCGAGCCCTGGTCCGGGAAGATCCCACATGCCACGGAGCAACTAAGCCCATGCACCACAACTACTGAGCCTGCGACCTAGAGTCCACAAGCCACAACTACTGAAGCCCGCACGCCTAGAGCGCGTGCTCCACAACAAGAGAAGCCACCGCAATGAGAAGCCCGCACACCGCAAAGGAGAGTAGCCCCCGCTCGCGGCAACTAGAGAAAGCCCACGCGCAGCAACGAAGACCCAATGCAACCAAAAATAAATAGTAAATAAATAAATAAATTTTAAAAAATAAATAAACCCCAGAGATGGGAACGGGTCAAAGGGACACAGCAGCCAACAGACACAGCTTCCCGTTCACAAAAGCTGGGATAACGTGATCAAGAAGGAAGCCATCCGGGGCTTCCCTGATGGCGCAGTGGTTGAGAGTCCGCCTGCCGATGCAGGGGACACGGGTTCGTGCCCCGGTCCAGGAAGATCCCACGTGCCGCGGAGCGGCTGGTCCCATGAGCCATGGCCACTGAGCCTGCGCGTCCGGAGCCTGTGCTCCGCAACGGGAGAGGCCACGACAGTGAGAGGCCCGCATACCGCAAAAAAAAAAAAAAAAAAGAAGGACGCCATCCTGAATTATAACCCAAAGAATCAAATAAATGTCCGTGAGTCCATACCGCTATAACGATGGAATCAATAAATGAATGGGGAGGAGAGACAAATCCTTGTAAAAACACCCAAAGTGGGTAGTTATTCTACCATAAAGGAGGGGCGTGTGCGCTGTGCCTGGCGACGTCCTTCCAGAGAGCAGAGTGTGGAAGGAGCGGAGAGGGCACCTGTGCCGCGGGGACCGTGAGCCACACACCTGGGCCATGCGATCAGTGATGAGTCACGGTAACGGCGGGCGCCCCGTGAGCGTGACCTGAGGAGCGCGCTTACCTCTGTGCTCTTCCTCCCAAACCTCCACCCCAGCCTCATCAGGAGAAACACATCAAACAAATCCCGGACAAGGGGTGTCCTACAGAACACCTGTCCGTACCCCTCAAGGCTATCAAGATCACCAAAACAAGGTGGTCTGAGAGGCTATTAGAGCCATGGGGACCCTAAGGAGATGAGACTAAATGTCATGTGGTGTCCAGATGGGACCCTGAACAGAGAAAAGACATTAGGTGAAATTAAGGGCATCCAAATAAAGCATGGACCTCAGTTAATAATAATGTAAAGCAGGAAGAAAAGAAAGGACAGTGGACTTTTTAGGAGCTGGTGGAAATGGGTGTATCTGAGAGCAGTGCAGGCCAAAGGGTCCCGCTTCGAGAAGTGGAAAAGATCGGGCCAAGTGCTAAGGGAACGGGGAGGGGGTGTGACATAATGAGGGCAGGCGGGGTGGGGTGCGGAGGGGGGCTGGCCCTGCCTCATTACACAAAGGCAAGAACAACCCCCGGTTCCATCAGCCACAGCGGGAGCAGATTCTGCCTCAAAACATTCCAAACTCCTGCAGAGGCCACCCCACCTCTTGCTCTTGGACACAAGAGCAAGTGCCCAGGGCTCGCCCCCCTCTGGTGGGCTGCGGTCATCGGCGCAGGTGCTCCTCGCGTGCAGGGCTGGCGCAGAGCTCGGAGGTGGAACACGAGTCAGCTCCATCCCCCTTCTCTCGGGAGGACAAACCCATCTCCAATCCACTGCCCACAGCAACCGGGCTCTGAGCACCAGTTCACCTCGGCCAGAGGGAGACGTCGCAGGAGATGAAGCTGCCGGACGTCTGTGGGAGAGGGTTGCTGGCACAGCAGGCAGTGCTGATTCAACCAGGAGGGCGGGTTCAGAAATGACAAAGCGGTTCTCTTAAGACACCGGCCTAGCGGCCTGTGAAAAGGGGGAACCATGGTTTCCAACACCCAGATTACAACATAATCCCCCTCAAAACTTCCCACGCAGGACACCTCGAGGCCACCAGGAAATGCCCGGCCAGGAGCTGCTGTTGAGAAGAAGGTTTCTGAGGACACTTGGGTGAAAGTCTGCAGCGATGGCTCCTGGGCCAGGCTCAGCAGGTTAACCCACGGCTGTCCGTGGCCTCCCAGCCACAGAGCAGCTGCATTTGAGCAAAGGGAAAGAAAGAATGTTTGAGGTCCCAGCTCGAACCCACATCCAGCAGAGGATCCCCTCTTTCTCCATTGGCTAGCTCACTAAAGCAGCTGAAGCGTCCCCAGAACTGACCTGGTTCCCTGGTCGGGAACTGGGCCCACGGGCGACCACGGCTGGAAACCCGTGAGCAGTCTCAGACCCCAGGACCAGTCTCCCTGGTGAGAGCCCAGGCTGGCACCCAAAGTCCACTTGGGACAGAGCCCAGAGTGAAGCCTACTTTTTAGGGCAGCAGTGAGGGTGCAATGCCTACATGCTGTTGATGGAGAAGGTGACGTCCTGGGCCATCCTCCAGAACGCGGGGTCATTCAAGGGCACGAGCTGGGGGTGCTGAGAGCAGATGGGCAAGAGAATCAGACTGTTCAGGCGGAAAGGGCTGTGGGAACTCAGCCACCCCTGCCTTCAAGTACAAAGACAGAAATAATTTCCTAGGATGCTTTTTCCCCTCCACAGTCTTCAAAGACAAGTTCCTAGGTCTCCCAGATGTCTCACTAGCAAAGACACACTTTGTGGAAAAATAAATACAACTTCCACCCACTAAATGGGAAACTAAGCCACGTCAATGAAAAGTAATCAGACTGACTCGTTTTCACTTTTGAATGGGCTACAGTTGCAAAATGGAAGTTTTAGACCTCAAGATCTGCTTCAGTAACAGGACATCTCAATTGGAGGCCTCCCCAGTCACATACAGGGGGCTCTGATGGTGTTTCCATCACACAGATGGGGCTCGTTTGCTTACCCAGAGGACGTGCACCACCCGGGAGCAGAGGCAGGGCTACAGGCCACAGCATCAGAGATCATGGGCTCTCCGGAGAAACACTGAACACCTCCCCCCAAAAACTACTGCTCATGAAACATTGTTCACCAGCCTCTGCCCCACTTTGCTTCCTGTCAAGGACTGAATGCTTGTGTCTCCCAACATCCATATGTTGAAGTCCTAACCCCCAGATGGGATGATGTCTGGAGGTGGGGCCTTTGGGAGGTAATCAGGTTTGGATGAAGCCTTGAGGGTGGGGCCCCCATGATGGGATTAGTGCCCTTGTAAGGAAAGAGTCACAAGAGCTCTCTCTCCCTCCAGTACGTGAGGACACATGCAGAAAGGTGGCCATCTACAAGCCAGGAGAGTGCCCTCACCAGAAACTGAGTCGGCTGGCACCTCAATCTAGCCTCCAGCCCCCAGGACTGAGAAATAAAGGTCTGTGGTGTTTCATTACAGCTGCCAAGCTGGCTGAGACACCCCTTTCCCAACAGAGAGCCCCAAGCCTGACCTACTTGTTTTCCATTAAATTTCTAAGAAAACAAAACTGTTGTCTCACGGCTTCCCTGTCTTGGCATCTCTTAAGAACAAAGCCACACCCCACCCCCGGAAAAGAGGTTTCTTATTTAGCAACTGCCCGGGCGACCCACACAGAGGTCAGCAGAGACAGAGCTTTTAGTTTTGCTTCTATTATTGGAACTCGTGTCTTCAAGACAACTAGGCAGATGGGCCAACCTAAATACCTGGAATTTGTAGAATTCGATGCAGCTTTTAAAGATAGAGAGACGTGCCTTAAGCTCACAGCCATCACTCGAGCACCCCCAGCAAGGAGCCCATGGGAGCACAAATAAAGTCTAAATCAAAGTTCTTCTCAAAATCCTTTTTAATAATATGTGTGGCTCACAATGCTGCAACTGATATAAAAAACATTGATTCCTGATTTTGTATAAATTAACATTTATCGAGAATCATTACGATGCATCAGGGTACAAGTACCGAATGGTAGGACCAAAGATAAATCACAGTGAGCAGAAACGTTTGAAAGTCACACAGGTGCCGAGACAGCCGAAAACCTTCTGTCAGAGGCCAGGTGTGAAGACGGGGCAGCCAGGGGACGGTGGTCTCCGGGAGCCCGGCTCTGCAGGAGGCTCCCCTGGACGGTTCGTCCACTCCCCACCTCCCAGGGCAGCGATGTACGTGGGGGACCAGTCACGGGGACCTTCGCTACTGGCTGGCATTTCCACCCGGTCTCCTCCTCCAAGTGCAGTTCTACAAAGTGACCCCCGATCTTCTCCTCTGACCGTCCGTGCACCCTGGGGGGCCGGGCCTGGGCACGTCAGGCGCAGCACCCAGATCTGGTCCGTGCGGGCGGCCTGGAGCTGGTGATGTCCACGGTCTGCGGCGGCCCCTGGGCTCTCTGCTGCAGGATCACAGGCACCACCATGTCAAACAGGGTTTCGAACAGCAGATCCACGTTGTGCCCGGTCTTGGCACTGGTCTCGAAGCACATCTGCTCCGCGGCCGGCACTTCCTTTTCATCCAGCATCTTGTACTTGAGGATCTTTTTGTAAAAGGCCACCGCGTCCTCCAGCTGCACCTGCTTCGGCAGCCTGGGGGCTGCACAGCCGCCGCCGCCAGCCAGCCCAGGGCCCTGCCCTCCTTCCTGGCCGCCCTCCCCGGGCCCCTCCTCACTCAGGTCCACCTTGTTTCCCACGATGGCGAAGAGGCAGTCGGCGCTGGCCGTGTCTGTCAGGCCCAAGAACCTGTCCTCCAGCTCCAGCAGGCTCTGGGCATTGTTCACGTCGTAGGTGAGGATGACGGCAGCCGCCCCCCGGCAGTACATGGAGCCCAGGCCATGGAACTGCTCACGCCCTGGGGGCGAGGGGGGAGAAAGATACAGTTACCTCTCCTCTCTGGCAGTGCCCCCCGACCATGCCGCCAGGGACCCCTGGGAGGGACCATGGAATCCTGACCCCAAACGTAGGTGTGGCTGGAGCTGAACGGGATGGAGACCCTGCTGTGCAGAAAGACAGGGTGATGGCCAGTCCCCACGGCCAGCAGGTCCTGCACAGCCCCGTCCACCCACCGCAGTGAACCCACGAGACGGAGGAAGACAGCCGGGCCCTGCTTTCCCCCAATGGGCGGTGGTGTGGCTTTTGCTCCTATCTCTGCGTCTTACACGGGGATGTTTACCCGCGACGCTCCCGCCAAGGGTCCTGCTCCTCTCGATGACACACTCTGTACCACCTCCCAGCGTGGCAGTCATGCTGACGTGGCACCAGGCAAGTCTGCGTTCCCGGGGAGAGCAGAGCTCCCCGGGCCCAAGGCCCTGCCCCACCTCCAAGGCCACCTCCCCACCCGCAGGCTGCGGACCTCCTGGAGAAGGACTCAGAAGTGAGTGTGTCGGAACAGAGAACACGCACAGTAAGGAAATGCCCTCTCTTTGAGGGAAGACAGACAGAGCAACTTCACTTTCAAGCCAAGCTGGGCACCGCTGTGCACACCACACGGCGAAGCAGGTATGGACATCCCGCCACCGACGGCTGGCCCCACCCCTGAAGCGGGGGCCCCGGCCTGCCCAGAGTGGGGAAGTGACAGCGGATGCAGATGGCCCCAGGCCCCCCAGACCTCCTCCCACCTCTTCCTCCCTCCCTCCCCTGCCCATGGGCACCAATCAGGGCTGCACAGGCCCCAGGTGACAGCCCCTGTGCAGGGGCTGAGGCCTTCCTTGCCTTTTCAGTTTTAAGGGGAAATGGGTGTTTTCTAAGTTGGACAAGTCACAGCGAGAACACAGCATAAATCTCCCTTGGGCCAACCTCCTTCTCTCTGGTCCTTTGGAGAGAGGGTGGGCACTTCCCAGGGCTTCTGCTGACTGTGAGTTCCCAGGGGGCCCCTGGCCCCCTTCCAGGTCCCCCTTCTGTCCTGGCCTGTCCCTCGTCCCTCTGAGCCCCGACGCAGACGCTCAGCACAACCCCAAGTGGAGGTCTCGGTCATGCAGCTAACAGACACCTGTCTCCACCAGGGAGGACGGAACCTGTGGCTTTACTCGCCCCCCACCCCCCGGCCCCGCGCTCGGTGCCACTAAATGCGCTGAGTAAGTGAAGCCACAAATCATCCCCTCCATTTGTTTTTTTTTTTTAAAAAAAGGACAACACAGTTTTTCTCTCATGTAAGATTTCTTGGTTTGTTTCGTAACAATTTGTTCTCATTTGCTAGGTGGTAGGAGCCTCAATCATGTCAGAGGCTGAATTTACACCCTGCACCCATCTCAACTCCCACCTTTACTCTGAACTGCAGACCCAGGGGAAGACACTGGGGGAGGGGAAGAGGGTAAGGAGAGGGGGAAGGGAGAGGGAGGGGGACAGAGGGAGGGAGGGAAAACCTTGATGGGTTAAACCCCCAAAGAACTGAAATTTCGTCACACTTGAATACCTTTATTCCTTCATATCAAATCATCAAAAGCCCTGCATGTAAAAGGCCCAGATCACAGTGAGCAGCAAGGCCAGTGCCCCTCACCTTGCGGTCTCCGGAGGCCAAGTGTGACCACGTTTGTTCCCAGGTTTTCCCCAATGGCCCCCTTGGTTTCCCTTCTTCCTCATTCACAATGGGAAGACGGTTCACTGACTCCATGCAGGGAAGTTCATAAATGCAAAACGGGGCCCCTCCTGAAGCCGTCCCAGGTCCCGGGATCAATCACACCTCCTACAGCTGCCGTCTGAGTTCACACCCTCCATGGGCAGAGGGAAAACCCCCTGGACCTGGATGTGTAACAGAGAAGAGCAAACCTGACTCCATACTGGATCTATTCCTTTGGCACTAACCCTGGGCTCTGTTGCCTGTGCTGAGTCATGCTGGCTCTGCCCCTTTGTAAAAGAATGTTGCCTAGAGCTTGAAATATGCAGGAGAGCCCATTCTCCAGGCTCTGACCTTTAAAGGTATAACTCTTTTCCATTCATATAGAGATAAAGTTGCAGAACAGAAAAATAACAACTGTCTTGTTGGAGATTTATAGGAACGTTGTGCCCTGACCTGTGGACAGCTGCGAGAACCAAGGATACAGGCACCAAGGACGTGCAACAACCAGCCACACCCACTGCTGTTTCAGTAGAAAAGAAGCCTGGATTCTGTTAATAATTGGGAAAGGTGGGTCTTTGGGACTGCCAGTGCACCGTCTTCTCGGTCTGCTGGAATTGCAAATAAAGTGGCTTTTCTTTGCCCCAAAAACTTGTCTCTCAATTTACTGGCATGGTGTGCAGTGAGCAGTATGAGGTTGGACTCCATAACAGGTAGGCCTCCCTGCGAGGGCCCCCACCCCACCCTGCTCCACGGAGGAGCCCGGGATTGACGTCACCTGAAGCACACTTGCCCACACTCACTGGTCCTTGCAGACCTAATCAATCACCCTTGACATGCCTCTCCCTAACTGGAATCCGGACTCCTGAAGAACCAGGCCCGGAGTTTGCTTTCATTCCTTTGTGGGGTGCATGTGGGGCAGCAGCCCCCAGACAATCATAGCACCTTGAGCCTCTGTGCTCCATGCCACCCACCCTCCAAAGCACCCCAGCCTCTCGGTGCCCACGGGACCACATTTCCTCCCTGAAGGACGAGGCAGGTGGGGCAGGTGGGTGGGCAGGCAAAGCACCAGGGAGGACAGGGTCAGGGTGGGATCGTCTGCCCCTGTCCTGGATGCAGATGCGAAGACCCCCATGTCAATGACGGCAGCGGACTGAAAGTTGCCTAGTTCTTACGTGCTTGCACAATGCGACCATCTGAGTCCACACTCCCCAGGTAACACCAACACATCATCCCTGACATCCTGCACCTGACCGCCCCCCCACCCCGCCCAGGGCTCCTTCTCCATCAGGCAAAGCACCAAATCCCCAGCTCATCCCAGCAGCAGCCCCCAGCCAAGCTGCCTCAAGATTCGCCCCAGACTGCCTCTGATGAAAGGCTGTTCCTCTGTTGTAGTCTCTAGTTTGGGCTACAGAGCCCCCCGTTGACTACAGTGGGGACAGAGCCCGGGAGTCCATGCCCTTGAACGGGGAAAGGTGTAATCTCTATTCTCACCATCCTCTAACTGAAAGTTAGCATTTCCTTCCATAGACACATTGCAACAAACCAGAAATGGCTATAGGAAGCAAACCCTGTGCCGTGTCGCCGACAGAAATAACAGAGGCTTTCAATCCACACTGCAGTTGTGTATGTTTATCGTCAGCTCAAAATCTCAACGGCTATTAGACCTGCCAGTAAAGAAAACCTGGTATCCTGGGAAAACTTGGTGTTTTACTGCATGCGTTTAAATACAGTATTCAGGAAAAGGGTCACAGGCTGGTGCCACTCGGATACAAGGGGATCCATGGCACAAAAGAAATGAAGAACCCCTGGTCCAGGGGTCTTCACAGCTCGGACTGAAGGCATGACACCTCCACACAGCTACTTATATAAAATATAGTGATCTTTGCCATTAAACCAGGTTTCAGCCAAACGGCCAAGAAATACAGAGGAGTTCCACCCCAGTCATCCTGAAACAGCGACATGCTGGCCTCAGCCGGTTGCCGATGTGCCAGCCCTGGAGAGAGCGGCCTGCAGAGAAGGAAGCCACATCCAGAAGAAGGGCCGCACGGGCTACATCTGACAGTTGTCATCTCCCTCGCTCGGAGCAGAACCCCAAGCCAGGGACCTGCTTCTCCAGCGAGGCCCAAAGTGTCCCCCAAGTGATCGGACGGGGAGGCAAACTGGAGAGGGTGACGCCCCAGCCAGGACCAGCAGGAGTTGGAGGTACGCGTCCTGTGATCCCGCAGTGATCCCGAGGATTAGAGCCACTTCCTGGAAAGCAAGTTTACAGCCCTGGGCTCCTGCCCCGGTCTGCTGGGAAGGGCAGCCTGCCTACCCTCGGGGTGCTCCGGAATTTGGCACCCGAAGAGCCACATTCCCTCCTTCTGCATACCAATAGCAGGTCAGCCCTCTGACTAATAATTTAATTATGAAAGTCTCATGTCAAATTACACTGTGAGCTTACGGGCAGAAACTAAACAGCATTCTCCCGTCCCTTCGCGGACCCCCATGGGAGATGAAGATCAACGCGTCTTCCAAAACTGGCAATAGGAAACTTCAGCCAAGAAGCAAAGAAAGAAAAGAAATGCTTCCCATCTTTACCACTGAGCTGGGACCCTTCCTTTCACACAGGCTCATCTCATAGACAGCAAGCCTGGCAGCAAGAGGTTTTTCCAACAGCTAAAAATGCCATCAGCTCCCACCCGCCAGATTTCACAGGAGGGTGACAGAGTGGCGTGCCGGCCATCCCGGGAGAATCGCTTCCAGCTCTGTTACATAGTTCTCTGAGGACAGCCTGTTAATGCCTAGGCCCAAAATAGTTTTCCTTTCCAGATAAAAATGTCTGGTTTGCCTTTAAAAAAACCAAAAAAGTAAATAATAATAATACCAAAAGAGAAAGCAGAATAACTAAAGGAAGTAGGAACTAAAGCATCCCAAAGCCAGCCTGAAAAGAGGTGGACAAGAGCTGCTGATCAAATCCCACAGTCTGTCAGCTACCCATCAACCAGCACAAACAAATCAAATGCCGTTACCCCAGCTAAAGAATTTACAATTATGCAGTTTTCATGCTTGAAATCTTTATATATATATATACACCACATTTACTTATTTTATTATTTTATTTTGGCTGCATTTGGGTCTTCACTGCTGTGCGCGGGCTTTCTCTAGTTGCAGCGAATGGGGGCTACTCTTCGTTGTGATGCGCGGGCTTCTCATTGCGGTGGCTCCTCTTGTTGCGGAGCACGGGCTCTAGGCATGTGGGCTACAGCAGTTGTGGCGCACAGGCTCAGTAGCTGTGGCTCGCGGGCTCTAGAGCGCAGACTCAGTAGTTGTGGTGCACGGGCTCGTGGGATCTTCCCGGACCAGGGCTCGAACCCGTGTCCCCTGCATTGGCAGGCGGATTCTTAACCACTGCGCCACCAGGGAAGCCCCCCATGCTTGAAATTCTTAAATATCATTCTGGAAGTAATCTGGAGCTTTAAGGCTGCTTTCAAAGGAGCGTAGTGCCCATAATCAGACAGGCTAGTCCGACAGGGAACAAAGGTTCTGAATTTAGTCCTAACTGCGTTTAAGTGGGAGCCTGGTATTTCTGGCATCACAGAGGCGGTGAAGACTAAGTGGGGAGGTGGTGAGACAAGGCCGCTTGCGGTTGGCTCTGGGCATATTGGAACCCAAGGCTGCTGAGTAAGTTTTCCAGTAGTCTGTGAATGTGCGCTGAGCCGGAAGCCAGGCCCCTGGTGCTAGCCCGCTGTAATGTCAGCTCCTGGATCCCTCAGAGCGATGACTTCCTCATTGGTGATGGGCTTGAACTGGGATGCTCACAGGTTCCCTTCCCACATACTCAAATCGGGTATTTCTCTCTCTCTCTCTCTCTCTCTCTCTCCCCTTCTTTCCCCAACCCAGGTCCCTAAGCACCAATTCCAAAGCTGAAGCTCTAGGAATTTTGGCAGTCTCCTTTACTTCGTGGTCCAATTCTGGGGATGCCAGGGCACCGGGCTAACCCTGCACCAGCCCTGAGGCGGCAATAAGAAAAATCACAAGTTGTTTCCAGTCTAACCAGCACAGCTGAGGGTCAGGCTGCCGGGCTTGGCGTACGTGGCCCCTGCCGTACAGCCTGCCATGGCGTTGGAGACAGGGGTCGGAGAGAGGGGCCCAGCCTCCTTCACCTCCAAGAAGCGGCCTGGGCTCCCTGGCCGTGGGCGGACCGCAGGGCTGCAGGACGGGTGGACGCGGGACTGCCCAGGAGCTCTGGCCTGTCTGTGACGCAAATCAAGGAGCGACTGTCTCACTTAGGTGTATCCTCGTTGTTGCGTATTACAGAATTTCATTCTATTTTTCAAGCTGAATAATATTCCATTGTACGCATACAGCACATTTTCTTATCTATTCATCTGTCAAAGGACATGTAAGCTGCCTCCATTCGTGGCTACTGTGAATAAAGCTGCAAGGAACTTGGAGGTGCTAACAAGTCAGTCGCAGGACAAATACTGCACGACTCCACTTCTAGGAAGCATTTAAAATAGTCAGGTTCATAGAACCGAACAGCAGCATGGTGGTTGCCAGGGTCTGTGGGGGGGGAAATGGGGAGTCACTTAGCCACGGGTATAAAGTTTCACCAGCAGGATGCAAAACTTATGGAGATGAGCTCTGCAAACACAACCTGGTAGCTGAGGTCAGCCACAGTGTAACGTGCTCTTAACAACATGTAAGACGGCAGCTTAAGTGTTCTTACCACAATAAAATAAAACTAACAAACAAGAAATGACACGTTAAGCTTGGTGTCGCCAACACAGTTCAGAGGTGGACGTGAGTTATCCTGGTGGTTAAGGAGAAACACAGAATTTGTTAACAATGCCACCAGCATCCGATCAGACACATCCTAGAACGAACTGCTGATATGCAACAAAACTGGCTGGACGTGGATGGGTGAGTCCAGAGCAGCTGGAGAGGGAGGCCAGCTGGCCACAGTGGACGGGGTCCCGGGGGAGGACCTAACAGGTTTGCCGGAGCCCCAAGTCAGGTCTTCAGAATCACAGATCAAGAAATGCACTGTCCATTCCCCCGGAGAGCTGATTCCATTCTCTACATGTGGAGTGGGGACCCAGGATATCAATGGGGTGGTCTACTACAGGGGAGGAGAGATTAATCTCCATCATCCCTTCCCGGCCCAGGTACAGGAAAAACTGGACTCATGACCGGAAGACAGCTGGCTCGGCATGATAACAGTTAACAAGTCCTCGGCGTTCAGCAAACTCACGCGGTCTCCCCAGTAACCACACTAAGTGGGCCTTCCCCTGCCCACATTTCACAGAGGGAGAAACCAAGGCACAGAAAGCACGGGATGTGGCCCACAGAAGCAGGAAGGTGGAGCCCAGAGCCAGGACACGGTCCCGGAGACCAGGCCGTCTGAGGTCTAACCACCTACAAAGAGCCCGACTCCCAGACAGACTGTCTGCATTAACCCTCACCGTGCGCCCTGGGGGCAGGTGCTTAGCTCCCTGGGCCTCTGTTTCCCATCACCAAAATGTGGACAGTACCCACCCAAAGGGGCTTGTGAAAACGGAATTAATTTGTTCAATGGGCTGGAACTGTGCCTGGCTCGTGTGAAGCCCTCCGTGAGTGCTGGTTAATTAAACCGTGACTCAGATTCCTCCCAAACTTCAGGGTCGGCTCCACCATCCCAGGACGGCCCCGTCTGAGCTCTTCATCATCACAGTTACTGTCCCCTGGGGCCCGCTGGTCACCTTGGCTGTTGACCGATCTCCTACACCTTCCGTATTTGTATGAGGCTTGCTTTCCGAGCACGACCTTCTCCCCATTTCTCGGGGACACTCTGTCATGTGGCTGCCACCCACTGTGTAACTGGAACTGAAAACCAGCCCAGGGCAGGAGGACAGAGGTCAGTGGCCGCAATCACCCGAATCTGCTGCTAGACAATGAAGATCAAATGCCTGACTGCATTCTCCTCGATGCTCCAGCGTCCTCTGGCCAGACGACGAGCAGCATTTCACCCCGAGCGTCGCGTCCTTTTGGCTTAAATAGTTTTAAATAACCCAATGGGTGGTACGGCCACCAGAAACCATGTTACAACACTGGCTGCACATTTTAAACAGGGGAGGGGGCAGCTTTTAAAAAATAGTGACGCTCGGACCCCCTACCCCAGAGCACAGGAGCTAGGATCCGGCAGGGCAGGGATGTGGGTATCCTATCCCTTTAAAAGTACCCCCGGAGAATGTGATGTGCAGCCGCTGAGCAGAAGTGGGAGGTAAGAGGCAGTCATTCAGGGTGAGAATCAGAACGATCCTTATTCCTTATTCCTCGTCAAGCAGACAGAACAGAACCGGGAGCGGATCCTTATTTCCTGGTAGAGTGAGGTCTACCAGGAAATCTAAGTGCAGAAAGTGAAAGAAAGAGGAACTTTAAAAACGCCCACAGAAATATCGACGTGGCAACATGGAGATAAAAAAAACCCAGATCGGGCTTCCCTGGTGGCGCAGTGGTTGAGAGTCTGCCTGCCGATGCAGGGGACATGGGTTCGTGCCCCGGTCTGGGAAGATCCCACATGCCGCGGAGCGGCTGAGCCTGCGCGTCCGGAGCCTGTGCTCCGCAACAGTGAGAGGCCCGCGTACCGCAAAAAAAAAAAAAAAAAACCCAGATCCACAGAACCAGAGAGGGGAGCAATTAAAACTCCAGGGCGACCTCAGAGATGGGCCCCAGCACAGCCCAGAGAAGCTCAGCCCAGAATGAGCAGTGACGCCCTTCCCTTCTGAGAGATGCTTAAAACATGAAACAGAATCCTTTTCTAAAGCTTCCAAGTTCCACCCGCAGCATTACAAAAAATACTACCTGAAGGATGACTTTAGTTCCATTGTGTTCAGTGTGACGCGATTTGACTACAGGTTACAGTCACAGGAAGATCTGGAACATTCCCTCTGCGTGCATGTGTCTCTACACTGACAGTGAACCTGGTGAGAGAACAGCCGTGGAAACAGCTGCCCCCCAGGAACGTTCGCCAAGAACAGACGCTTAGAGCTCTTTCCATGCAGCCAGAAGATGGGTCCACGTGTCTTCCCAGGGTGATAAAAGGGGTCGGCTGTGTGGAGCCACCGCTGGGCACAGCTGCCTCCCCCTGTGTGTGCAAACTGAGGGGGCAACAGGGCGCGGACACTTCATCTGAGAACCCACCCTCCACGCAGAGGCTCCGGGAAACGAGGGGGTGATCCACCACCGACCGTCGTGCCGTGCGTGATGCTTAAGTTTACGTGTCAGCGTGGCCAGGCCGTGGTGCCCAGCTCTGTGGTCCGATGCAAGTCTAGATGTTGCCAGGAAGGTATTTTTTTTTTTAAAGTGTGATTAACATCGGCAATCACTGACTTCGCAAAGCAGATCACCCGCCATAACGTCGGTGGGCCTCGTCCAATCAGTTGAAGGGCTTTAAGAGCAAAGACTGAGACTTCCTGGAGAAGAAGGAACAATGTCCACATGGAGGGACCTCGTTGAGCAGACAGAACAGAACCGGGAGCTATTCTGGCTCCTAGAGCGAGTGCACTGCATGTGCTCAACTTTCCCAAGAGCTAACCCATCTACAGCGCTCACTACATCCGAGCCCTTTACACGCATGGCCGTTGACTCCCTCCCATCCCCTGGCGGGGACTGTGGCCTCATTTCCACCCCCAGGCCTGAAGCAAACGCTGACAGAGAAGCACAAAGGCCAGGGGCACGCAGGCAGCGAATGGCAGAGGCGGGTCCTGAACCCCGGCCACCGGGTCCAGGGTCCAGGGTCCAGGTCCTGAGTGCAAGGCTGCACTGTGATCAAGTCCTACTCCGAGAAGGGTTAGCGGGACAAAACTGGGCTCGAAAAAGAATGGCAGTATTTCAAAGTCTAGAAGAAGTAACAATGGGATGCTTTCTGCAATAGTTCTCTCGTCCGAAATTGAGCAAATACCAAAAGGCAAGATAAGCACCAACAGCGGAAAGCAGGAGTCCTCCGGTAGAAGCACGTCCCACAGGGTGTGGACGCCCTGCAGGGATTCTCCTCAGATGGTGACAGTAACTCCGAGACAGGGCTGGAGGCTGCCCGGCACCTTCCCATCTACACGGGCTTAAAGCTTGGCCTCAGCGACCGGGCGGAATCACCCAGGGAGCAGACCCTTCCCACTGCCCTGCCTGAGGGTCACCTACAGGAACCTCACGAAAATTCCACACAGGCAGAGACTGATGCAACAGCCACCAGCTGGAGATGAAAGTCGAGAAGTTGAAAAGGAAAAAAATCCTACCCCACCATATTACTGGGGTATCTTTTCTGCCAGAAGGAAGACCTAAAACCTCAACACAGATTAATGAATGACACCGTCAAAGGCGGTGATTAGATAACACTTTAAAGATAAACTATTATTTTAAATCCAATAATCCAACTTAGTTGCTTGCATTTATAGGTCCTTTAATTTTGTTCTTAATTGTCTGTGACCATTAAAAGGCATTCTAAACATAGCCGTGCTTCATGACACAAAGACCAATGATTATTCTTTGAGTCTAGGAAGCTCACGGGCTTACACGAGTAACGAAATGAAAAACAGCTTTTCCATTTCATCTGACTACCAGATCAGTCGGCAACTATCTAACGAGGGTCATCCTGACCCATGCCTGTAAAATGAGACTTTCTTCCTTCTATACGTAAAGGAACCCAAACCCCAAATGATTTCCAACTAAAGAAATGGCAACATATGGGGAAGAGGAAAAGTGTTTCAGAAAAACGGATTCATTTTCGCATTTCAATACATATACAATGACATTTACCCAAATCAGCATACGTGTCACCTCTGTTGTTTCTGTTTTGCAATTTGAAGGCTGAACAAAAACCAAGAATACACCATATGCCATACGAACCACCCAAATACTTACCTGCACATAAGTTAATCCCTTGCCTGTGACTCACTGACGGGCTTTATGAAATAATTCTCAAGGTCATATAATTATAACTGGAATTTAATTCTCAAATTGCTTCACTCTTTTCAGACATGGATTTACTAAAAATAATTCAATAACAAGACCAAATAATTCAAATAAAGGGACCTTCTTTAACACTCTAGTATTAAGAAAAAAGGCAAATCCAAAGAAAATACACTTATGTAACAGATTTAACTTTACAAAACAAAAACTCTCACGTACCAGGATATTAAATCCAATACCCTTTACCTTCAACAGATACTCTGCTGTCCTGTGAGAATTACTTTTTAAAATGAGATTATCAGGAGCTTCCCTGGTGGCGCAGTGGTTGAGAATCTGCCTGCTAATGCAGGGGACACGGGTTCGAGCCCTGATCTGGGAGGATCCCACATGCCGCGGAGCAACTAGGCCCGTGAGCCACAGCTACTGAGCCTGCGCGTCTGGAGCCTGTGCTCCGCAACAAGAGAGGCCGCGACAGTGAGAGGCCCGCGCGCCGCGATGAAGAGTGGCCCCCGCTCGCTGCAACTGGAGAAAGCCCTCGCACAGAAACGAAGACCCAACACAGCCAAAAATAAATAAATAAACAAATGTGGGGTTAAAAAAAAAAAGAGATTATCAAAGAAAAAGTCAATTATTTGCGAAATTCTCTACTTATGAAAGCAGGAAACTAAAATCATTTCAGATCTTTTGAAGCAAGTTTTAACTGTTTCAAAGACAAGACTGAACTGCAAATACCATGTTAAGAAAACTCTTTAACTCTATAAAGGGTTTTCTCAAGATACTAAGTTATCTAGAATGGCTTCTTATCTGGAGTACCCCACTCAGTCAATACCCCAGTTATTTCTAACAGAATGTTTTTGTCTTCTTCTCCATAATATAAAGTCTTCTGAGAAATACACAGCAGAGAACAAATGTTTTCCTGTTACAATCACCTCCCTTATCCGAGGTTTCACTTTCTGAGGTTTCACTTTCCAAGGTTTCAGATGACACTTGGTTAACCACAGTCCAAAAATATTAAATGGAAAATTTCAGAAATAAGCAATTTTGAATTGTGTGCTGTTTCACCACAGGGTATTGTTATAACTGTTCTACTTTATTTTTAGTTATTGTCGTTCATCTCTTACTGTGCCTAATTTATAAGTTAAACTTTATCATACGTATGTACGTATAAGAAAAATATAACACGTATAGGGCTTGGTACCACCCGCAGTTTCAGGCATCCACTGGGGGTCTCGGCACGCGTCCCCCAAGGATAAGCGGGGAGCGCTGTAATTCTAACCCAAGGGAAGTATATGAAACCTTTTCTGAACAGTCCTACGGAAACAAAGGATTTTACGTATGTTTACAATGTCTAGTTACCTCTTGCTTAACAGATTGGGTGTGTTCTAATAAAATTCCCTAGAAAGTACATTTTCCACAGACACACACTGTAAAAGCAGAAACGCCCTCTGGGGATGATTGGGTACCTAGATATGACTGTATCAATTTAACAGTGCAAAAACCCTTTCAAATCAATCATATCAAAGTATTCTGTTTGAACTTAGTTTACCGTATTTAAATATAATGATATTATGCTATACATAAAAGTAAACATTTTAAATAATTCCCTAGAATAGACAAATTCACAGAGATAGAAAGCAAAAAAGGGGTTACCAGGGGCTGGAGGGAGGGGGATGGGGTTTGTGTTTAATGGGGTTGGAGCTTCAGTTGCAAGATGAAAACGTTCTGGAGATGATGGTGGTGACAGTTGAACATGCTTAATACCAGCAAGCTGTACACTTAAAAATGAGTAAGACGCTGTGTTACGTGTATTTTACCACAAAAAAAGCCCCTATGGTTAAAAATAGACAGGAGACAGCTGATAGAGAGGTGGAAGGAAGATGATGGACAGATGAGTGACAGGTAGAAAGATGACGGACAGATGGTAGAACTGCATGTAAAGACAGTGCCAGCGAGCGCCAGTGGCCTGACCCTCGCCCTTCTGGAAACTCACAGCTCATCTGCCCGCAGCTGCAGCAAGCCCAGGCTCATGACCTGGACCTTGAATCACCTAGCGATGTGGTTAAAATGCAGGTTCTCATTGGGAAGGTCTGGGCGGGGCCTGGATTCTGCGGCTGCCGCCCTGGGGCTCCCACGAGGAGCAGCGGCAGGGGGACGGTGACCATGGAGCAGTCCCGGGAGGCTCTCATCACCCCAAGACGCGTGCAGCAGTAACACGGCCAACCCTGCAGCCCAGCCCTGCGTGTGCCGCGTCTGCACGTCCCCCTCTGCCGCCCCCTCCCTGGTCCTCGGCGCCCAGGGAACAGCTACAGACGGAGCAGCTGCTCAACCGGGGAAGCTGAAAGGCGACACTGCCAGGGCCCGCGGTCACACAGTAACTAACCAGAGTTAATCAGACTGGAAATCACTTAGGTTCGGAATGGGCTTTTGCAATTGCTATAGAAAAGGGGCCCGGCTAAGTGAACAGTAGGTCAACAGGCTTTGAAAAGTGGGAGCAACGTATCCTCACGCAGCCCAGGGATTGTTTAAAACAAGCCACACACGGCACCGTGATGTGAGGCCACACCACTCACGGCCACCCCGGAAGCAAGAGCCTCACAGGAGGGCTCCCGTCACAACAGAAACTCAGAAAGTGTTAAAAACGTCCTCCATTCACGTGGACTTGTCCTTTTTCGGGACAAGCGGCCAGGCAGAAAGGAAGAACTGCTGTCCCCTGGCTCCCTGGGACGGCATCCTCACCAGTTTCCTTCAATCAGCTGAATCCCGTTCCTCTAACCGAGTCAGCTCGTGCTCCCTTCAGGTCGGCACAGAGCCCACCCTGGCTGCAGTGTCACTCCGAGCGCCACGCAGAGTGTCAAGCTAGATGGGTGTGCACACACATGCACACACAGACATGTACAACACACACATGCACGTGTATACCTACATGCACACACATGCACACGTACAGCACATGCAGACACACACATACGTATACCTACGTGCACACATGCACACACATATACCTACAGTACACACAGGCACACACGCACATGCACACCTAATGCACCTCGTCCTCCCCACCATTAGTGGCACAACGGTACGGATCTCGAAGCAGAGGCCCAGAGCAGCCACACAGCTGCTCAAGGACCCGCAGGACGTAAGTAGCTCATAACCCCGACAGCGGCAGGAATACCTGGGTAAGGCAATGCCAGACGATGAGCTTTAATGGCGGTGGAGGGCCTCCGAATTCTGTTAGGACAAGAACGAGATCTGGGCAAGCATTGTTTAAGCAATTCCACCCTGACACGTGTTAAAAGACGATTTTCAAGAAAGGGCAAAATCGGACCCGCAGGACGTAAGTAGCTCATAACCCCGACAGCGGCAGGAATACCTGGGTAAGGCAATGCCAGACGATGAGCTTTAATGGCGGTGGAGGGCCTCCGAATTCTGTTAGGACAAGAACGAGATCTGGGCAAGCATTGTTTAAGCAATTCCACCCTGACACGTGTTAAAAGACGATTTTCAAGAAAGGGCAAAATCATGACTCTCCCACAGATGCAAAAATTAAACACATGTTAAAGACCTTGGTGATCTCATTTAATGAGGGAGCCCGACCGATGTCACGAGCAGCTCAGAGACGTCAAGAGGGCACAGGTGTCCACGGGCCACAGATGCAGGAGCCCTGGGTTCACGGAGGAAAACAGGAACACGCAGAGAGCAGCCCGGGAATGATCAAGTCTTGTGCAAATGGAGGCGAACTGCTTTCTCCACAAAGAAGAGTGACCACCACACACCCTCAACTCTAACCCAGTCCCTAATAATGCCCTCCAGTCACCCAGACACAGCGGGGGCACCTACACACCACAGGCCTGTTCTCCGCCAGGCCTGTTCTCCAAGACAGAAGGGCTTTTTTTTTTTTTTTTAATTTATTAGTTTTGGCTGCGTTGGGTCTTCGTTGCTGCACGCAGGCTTTCTCTAGTTGCGGCGAGCGGGGGCTACTCTTCGTTGCGGTGCGCGGGCTTCTCATTGCCCTGGCTTCTCTTGTTGTGGAGCACGGGCTCTAGGCGTGTGGGCTTCAGTACTTGTGATGCGTGGGCTCAGTAGTTGTGGCGCATAGACTTAGCTGCTCCGCAGCATGTGGAATCTTCCCGGACCAGGGCTTGAACCCGTGTCCCCTGCATTGGCAGGTGGATTCTTAACCAACTGTGCCACCAAGGAAGCCCCCAGAAATGCTTCTGATGCCTGGGTTCAGGCATTTGTGGAAATACAAGTGGCCCTTCAACAATGGGGAACCAAATAAATATCATGAACCCAGGAAAAAAGCGAGGTCCCAGCCCCGCACCCTCTTTCAAATAGCAGATGAGAAATCACAGACAAACCGGAAATCAAAACTTCTAACGTAGGCCACTGAAATCGAAAGCTGTAAATGTAGACGCCAGTCACTGGCCGTCTAATGATATCCACCCTCCGTCACGGGCCCAGCCCGCGCTCACGAGGGCATGGGGGTGGCAGGGGCAGTAGGCCTCATTCTCTTCTTGTCAGTGCCCGCTGCGCTGTTTCGCTTGTTCTGCTCTGTCTGGGTGCTACCCAGGCGTGAGGGAGCCAGTCTGCATCTCACCCTGGTCTCCGTGGATGGCGTTCCAGGGCAGCGTGTCGGGGGAGCATTCTGCCCACGGAGGGCACTGAAGTTAAGTGCCTGGGCACCCACGCAGTGGTGGGAAGAGTGGAGAGGAACCCACTAACTGCGACGAGAAGCCGACCTCAAATCCGGGCTCCCCAGCATCCAGCATGACCTGAGCCTTAGCTTCCTGGCTTGCAAAAGGGAGTTGATAAAAATACCAACCCCACAGGGCTTCCCCGGTGGCGCAGCGGTAGAGAGTCCGCCTGCCGATGCAGGGGACACGGGTTCGTGCCCCGGTCCGGGAGGATCCCACATGCCGCGGAGCGGCTGGGCCCGTGAGCCATGGCCGCTGAGCCTGCGCGTCGGGAGCCTGTGCTCCGCAACGGGAGAGGCCACAACAGTGAGAGGCCCGCGTACCGCAAAAAAAAAAAAAAAAAAAAATACCAACCCCACAAAGTAGCTGTAGGAAATAAGAGACAAGGTCCCCAAAGCACTCATCATGGTGTCTGGCACCGCTGAAGCCAAGGTAATCCCTGCTATTCACACAGGCAGGAGCCCCAGGAAGGAAGGGGCCATGAGTCAGCAACCTGGACGGCCTCAGAAAGCACTTCGCAAGCCAGCTTTCCCTAGGACACCACCCTGATTTCTGAGAAGACTGTAGCAGGGGAGGATTTTAAAGCACAGGGGCCCCTAAAATTAAAAGAAGCGTCCAATGATAGAGGGAAAGGCGGCATGAAATAAGGTGTAAACAGTGTAAAGACTTTGGTTAAGGAGTCACAGGTCCCTAGCTCCAGCCCCTTTTCTGCACCAACTGGTCCTCGGACATTGGACAAATAACTTCCCGTGGCTGTCTCTTCATCTGAAAGAGGAAGAGGCTGAAAAAATGGATCTTTAAATCCTGTTCTAGTTTTACAGGATTACACCAGACTCTGTGTGTTCCTGCGACGTGGGCACCTGCAATGGATATGCCAAGTTTACTGACACCTGCTGTGCTCGGAAATGAAGACTCTCCAGAGCTGAAAGATGCTCCTACAATGGTCCGACTGGTCTCATCTTTGCTGCAAGCAAACCCGGAGAGGTCAAAGCTGAGTTCCACTTTGCTCATAGGTCCAAGGCTATTTGAGCCAAAAGAATGGGAAACTGAGCAGTGGGCAGCTAAGCTATTTCAGAGACCTGAGACCAGCCCACAGAGGCCAGGCCAGCGTGAGGGAAGCCACCAGTTCACACCCACTTCCTCCTGGTCCAAAGAACAGATCAACCAGTGTTTATGAAACACTTTGCAGGAGATACACGCTCAGCTTGGCCTTCTCTTGGAATAGAAATACTAGTGTGAGGTTGGGTTCGCTTGGGCTGGGCAGGAAGGCAGATCTCAAAGAAGAGCTGGTTTTGAAGGCTGGCTGAAAACAAGGGGGTAAGTGGCCGAGGCAGCTGTCACCAGCCTCCACGCGTGAGCTTCTTTCCAAAGGACTCTGCCGATGAGACAGAGTGAGCCATTAAATTTGTCTGTTTTATGGCCAAGGCTGAAAGCTTATAATCTGGGTCTTTTCTTCCCAGTGCCTCTCTTCAAGCGTCCTGCCTTTCCAGCAACACTTCTGGGACGCTGGCAGAGAAATCAACGAAATTTTCATTGCCTAATTGCCCACATGTGGGTGCAGTAAAGTCAGCTAAGAAAAACAAGAAACAGACCGTTCTCTTCATAAGTGTTTAAGAGCTAACGAACTAGTTCACTACACAGCATATCTCCCAAGTCTGTACATGGCAATGTAAGTATCTCAACAAATGGAGGCTAAAACGAAAACTGGCTTTTTAACCAATGGTGTTGGGTCAACTTGACGTCCAACATACACTGACTGTAAAACCCAAACATCCTACTCCTGGGTGGGTTACCCGAGAGGTGAAAATTTACGTTCATACAAGAACCTCTATGTGAATTCTTACAGTGACTACTCGTAATCACTCAAAACTGAAACAACCCAAATGTCCTTCAACTGGTGGATGGATAACTGGCGATGGTACATCCATACAGCGGAACGTTACTCCACAATTAACAGGGCTGAGCAGCACAGATGGATCTCAAATGCATTAAGCAAAAGAAGTTCGACTCAAGACGCTCCATCCTGTATGATCCTAGAAAAGACAACTATAGCGGCTTCCCTGGTGGTCCGGCGGGTAAGACTCGGCGCTCCCAACGCAGGGGGCCTGCGTTCGATCCCTGGTCAGGGAACAGGACCCCACACGCATGCCGCAACGAAGAAGCCCGAATGCTGCAACTGAGACCCGGAACAGCCGAAATAAATCAAATAAATAATAAATAAATAAATATTTTAAAAAGAAAAGAAAAGACAACTATAGGGACAGGAAACAGATCCGTGTTACCGGGGGCTGGGGTAAGTAGAGGAGGTGACTCAGAGAGACCAGGGATTTGTTTTAAATGATGGAAATAGTTTGTATTTGGGTTGTGCTTGTGTTACACAACTGTATGTGTTTGTCAAAACTCCTGTAACTAAAAAATTAGGGTGAACTTTACTGCTTATGTGCAAACATTCAATAAACCTCACTTAAAACAAACCAAGATAATCTACCAACACCCAAAAACTATTATATAGGCAAAACCTGTGAATTTTTAAGCTACAAAGCCAAAAGCTTTTAAAATTCATGTGGGAAGGAAAACTCCAAAGTTTATCTAGATAGCACATTAAACGTGAAATTGCATGTTAAATAGCATTATACTGTAATTTAAAGAAGAGAACAGGTGAAAAGTTCTGAGTCAAGGTTGTGGCATATATAACAGAAGCACGTCTTTCCAGCATCATTTTTTGGAACTGAAGATGAACAAGAATTATAAATCAATAGTCCTTATACCCAGACATAACTATAATTCAAAACATACATGCACACCCTATGTTCATAGCAGCGCTATTCACAATAGCCAAGACATGGAAACAACCTAAATGTCCATCAACAGATGAATGGATGAAGAAGATGTGGTACATACATACAATGGAATACTACTCAACCATCAAAAAGAATGAAATAATGCCATTTGCAGCAGTATGGATGGATCTAGAGTTTATCCTACGAAGCAAAGTAAGTCAGAAAAAGAAAGACAAATACCATATGATATCACTTATATGTGAAATCTAAAATATGATGCAAATCAACATATCTACAAAACAGAAACAGACTCACAGACGTAGAGAACAGACTTGTGGTTGCCAAGGGGGAGGAGGGGTGGGGAGGGAAGGATTGGGAGTTTGGGATTAGCAGAGGCAGAACTATTATAAGTGGATGGATAAGCAACAAGGTCCCTATAGCGCATGGAACTATATTCAGTATTCTGTGACAAACCATAATGGAAAAGAATATGAAAAACGTATACATGTGTGTGTAACTGAGTCACTTTGCTGTACAGAAGAAATTAACACAACACTGTAAATCAACTATACTTCTACAAAAAATTTTTTAAAATAAATCAATAGTCTTCATCTTTGTTTTCAGCACTTGGAAAGTACTGTGCCACTTCCTTCTGGCCGCCGTGGTTTCTGATGAGTTATCTGCTGTCATTATAATCTTTTTTCCTCCTCTGACTGCTTTCAAGATGTTTTCCTTGTCTTTAGTTTTTGGAGTTTGGGTTTCTTTGGGTTTATCCTGTTTGTGATGCTCTCGGATTCGGGAATCCTCAGGTTTATGTATGTTGCCAGATTTGGAAAGTTTTCAGGCATTATTCCTGCTATTCCTTTTCAGCCCCACCCTCTCTCCTCTCCTTCCAAGACCCCAATGACACGATGTTAGATCTTTCATCCACAGGTCCCTGCGGCTCTGTTCATTTTCATTCTATTTTCTCTCCGTATTTCAGATCGGGTGAACTGATGGTTCTATCTCCCAGTTCCTGGTTTCCTTCCTCTCTCTCCTCCATCCCCTCACTGAGTCCATCCACCAAGTCTTTTATTTTGGTTGTATTATTTCAGCTCAGAAACTTCCACGAGGTCTTCTTTTGATCTATTTTTCTGAGCCTCTCTATTTTTTCTCATTGGTTTAGTGTGACCGTAACTGCTCACGGAAGCTTTCTTGCGATGGTGGCTTCGAAGCCTTGGTCGGATAACGCTACCATCACTGCCATCTTGGTGCTGGCATCTAGTCATTGCCTTTTTGGATTCAGTTTGAGATCTTCCTGGTTCTTGTATGATGAGTGGTTTCTGATTGATACCTGGACATTTTCATACTGCGTTATGAGACTCTGGGTCTTACTTAAACCTTGCATTTTGGCTGGTTCCCTCTGACATCAACTCGGCATGAGCTGAGGGGCCGGGCAGGCACTGCCTCTTTTCTGGCAAACGTCCAAGTTTCCCACGTAGCCTCCCGTGGCCCCATGAAGTGGGGTGGGGGGCAGGGCTTGTTACCACCTTCCGGACATGAGAGCCCATCACCCTAGCAGGCCTTCTCCAACACCCCCTAGTGGGGGAGTTGGGGTGCCTCATTACCACCAGGCAGGGGGGAAGCCCTGGTTCCTGCAAGGCCTTCTGGGTGGGTGTGGGTCCAGTGTTTCCTGTGTGTTGGCTAGAGTACAGCAGTTAGTGTCTAAAAGGCTTCTGTCTTACTGTGCTACCTCTCTCCTGGTCCTCTGGTGAGAGAGTAGCCTTTTTTGTCTTGTTTTGTCCGTAGCCTTTGGCATTTCTAAATTTCTGGTTTCTTGAGCTCCAAGTCTGGGATACATGAGGCAAAAAGGAAACCCAGGGAGCTCACCGCTGGGTCACCCTTTGGATCCCGAGGTCCCTGGGCAGTCTGCCCTCTTCTCTCCATCTTTCAGAGTCTTCTTATGCTTGTTTTATATATAATACCCCAAAGTTTTTAGCTGTAATTAGTGGGAAGAGGAGGGGAAAGTACTTCTGCTCCAGCTGCCCAGAAGCAGGAGTCCCAGTGTGTTATTCTCCATCTCTAAATAGACTCGTAACGTATCAAAGGCAAAAGAGACAGGAGTCTCTAAAGAGTTGTTTCAAGGGCACATATAATTGACATCAGGAACCAGTATTTCCTCACCAGGCATACACCGGCCTATTTTTGGCTGCATTATAGGGCCCATGACAATGACGTTTTTACACTGATTTTGTCATTCAGAGTCAATACATCATTAAGACCATAAAACTGCAAACTTGGGCCGCTCCAAATTGTCCCCATTGCTTTCAACGACTTCATCCAGCAAAACTTAGCTTAAAAAGAAAATACTGCGAGTAAAATGCTAGTCTGTGGAGAACGTAAAAATGAATACAACCCAAATGCTTCCCTCCAAGAGCTTGTAAGTCAGAGGAGAGACAAACGGGTAACAAAACAGATAAAAGGCAGAGAACGCAGTAAGGCACACCAGGTCACGTGGTAGTACAGTCTGCAGCAAGCAGAAATCTGGCGCTCCCATGACTGCTTCACAAAGTATGTGACATTGGAAGATGGGACAAAATCCAAGATGGGGATCGCCAGGAGAGGGGACGTCCCGGAGAGAGAGATGCCACAAGCAAAGGTGAAAACAGAGGCAGACAGGGCACGTGTGACTAATTCCAAATATCACCTCTGGCTCAGCCCTGAGGCACCTGACTCCATAACAGGAGGACAAGAGGAAAGGGCTCACAAGAGTCTGTCATCACAGTGACGAAGCCCTCATTCTAAGAATAAAAACTCCTTTAAATTCATGTATGTACACACATGTACATGTGTGTAAAATTTCTTTTTCACAGAGAGGGAAGTTCTGTGAAGTCTCAGCGAAGTGAGAGGGGTTCAATTAGGAATCATAAAGTTTCTATTTCTCCTGCGAACTTAAAGACGACGAAGCGTGGAATTATCGCCCAGAGACATTAACATGATCCAGCTATTAGTTCACAAATGTGGTGGACCTCAATTAGTTAAAGTCTCCCGAATTGCACCACACTAGTGAGCCTTAAATACCTCCCCCCACCCACCCCCAGAATTCCCAGCACCTCCTCCAGGGAGACTCCGGGCGGACCTCCCAGCACGTGCAGCTGTGCCCTGGCAGCCTTCGTCCTCTGAGATCTCTCCGTACAATGGCTCTCTGTCCACCCTGCTGAGTCCAGACAGTAGATTTTCTTCCACCTACCCTAATACCCACATTCATATTCAGGTCACTGTTTCTGCTCAAGAAAGCAAAGGAATTCTACAAATGACGACTTGACCCCAGAGGGCGCCCATTCAAAATCTTCAGTAGTGCTAAAGATGTGACCCACCCACAAAGAGGTGGGCCTCCCACAAAGACATGGACCACCACCCACAAAGATGTGGACCACCCACAAAGATGTGGACCACCCACAGAGACACTGACCCACCTACCAAGACATGGACCACCCACAAAGATGTGGACCACCCACAAAGATACTGACCCACCTACCAAGACACGGACTACCCACAAAGATATGGACCACCTACAAAGATGTGGACCACCCACAAAGACACTGACCCACCTACCAAGACATGGACCACCCACAAAGATATGGACCACCTACAAAGATGTGGACCACCTACAAAGACACTGACCCACCCACCAAGACGTGGACCACCCACAAAGACATGGACCACCTACAACACAGGCTTTGCAGGCTTAGCTTCCAGATCCCAAACCTAATCTAAGATTTATTTCCAAGAACAGTTTCTCAGTAGAAGCCCAGGCTAATCTTAAATCCAGGCCCCACCCTCCCCCAGTCTAGCTCTGAGTGGACACCCAGGCGAAATCTGAGAGCTGCGTGTCGAGTTTAACTGAACCAGGGGTCTCCTCAATCCCTAAATGCTAAACTCTTCGGGGAGTTTCTAAAACTACAGAAAGACTTTTAGAAAAGTACTTTCCTTTTTATGTGACCTAAACCAGGAGTCAGCAAACTATTTCTGCAAAGGGCCAGGGTGAATGTTTTTGTCTTTCTGTGCTCTATGGTCTCTCCGGCAGCCACTCAGCTCTGCTGCTGTAAAACACTGGATGGGCGGGGCGCCAATAACACTACATAGGGCAACGGTGAGGCCCAGGTCAGCCCCCAGATCTGCAGAAAGGGGAGGTCATCCGCTAGATGCCCCGTGTCACACCAATGCTGCTTGTCGGGATTAGGACCTCAAAACCCACTCAGCAGCTACACTAATAAATTAAGAGAGCTAAAAGCCGAGTCCTGCACCGCTGGCTCTGTGCACACGTTGTGCAGGCTGTCCACCCACTTCTGCGCCAGTCTCGCAAGGCTAAACACACAGCCCTCGCAGGCCGGTCCAAAGCGTCAAGGATCGGCAACTCCGCGTCCCCTGGCAAAGACGGCTCTTCTCCAGGCGGGTCCACAACGCTGCCGCCTCTTCCAACCTGAATGAACCCCACTTCCGACACAGCATCCCCACCATCCCCCGGATCCAGGAGCAGCTGCCTAGAAGCGGGGCTGGGGGCTGCGGCTTCCACACAGAGCAGAAGGAGCGTGACCAGGGCTCGTGGTCCTCAGATGGACAGTCCATGTCTTCTGGCATCTTCACTCACGCCCCACAGATGCTCCCCCAGGACAGCACAGCCGTTCACAGGATGCAGGCTCTCTCGGTCCTGCACAGGAGGTCCAGACCTCCTAGCTAACTTCACGGCGTGAGCAATTACATTCCCCTCCCCCAGGAACCGCGATTTCACGACCCAGAACTGCAGCATCCTCTCCTGAGTTGCACTAAAGTTGTTCAAGGGAAAGATCTTAAACCAAGTGCTCTGAATCTCATCTCTCTTGGAGCCACTAAGTTTGTGGTCATTGGTTACGACAGCAGTAGGAAAATAAACTGATACTGGGAGTGGGATGCTGCTGTAATGAATGCAGAAGTGGCTTTGGAATTGGGCAACGAGCAGAGCCTGGGAGAATTCGAGAAACTTGGTGGAACCAGCTCCAGCCCCATCTACTGCCACACTCCCTTGGAAGCAGTCCTGTGCCAGCTGACTGAGAGAACTACCTAAGAGCCCAGCAAATCTCCTCTCCGCGCTCTGGCTCACTCACCGCTCCGCCGGCAGGCTTCGGGCAGCAGCTGTCATTTTTCTTATTCAACACCCTCCCACCCCACCCATGCCACGTGACCAAGAGCGGCGATCAAAACCGTGCATCCTCTAGCTGCTCCCCGTCCTTCTGCCTCAGCTACAAAAATTAAAACGAACGCAACTTAGAAGACAATGTGGAATATAAAGAAAGTTTAAGGGCAAAAGGCAAAAGGAGGAAAAAAGAGAGAATCGCCTAAAAGTTAAACTTTTGCATTTCCAACAAGGATTACCTAAGAGGCAAAGATTCATACCTGCCTTTTCCCTCCAAGCTGCACATAACCCCACCGTCCTTGGGGAGCCAGGCACAGAGGTGGCCTGTGTCACTGCTGCCTCTGAGCCTCGGTCACCCTGAATGTGTGTACACAGGAGGTGAGCAATGTGGAGAAGGGGCGTGGGGCCCCCAGTGCCCACACTCAGGGTTCCGGGAAGAAGGCGGCAGCCCGGGCAGCCAGGAACTGAGTCGCTGCCCCCGGGAGCCCAACAAGATACCGAGGACATCTCATCAGCCTTATTACAAAATTCTCTGGCAGTCAAGAATCCAGCTGCACCACGTCCTTGGCACCGAAGAATAAAGTGGTTGATCAAAATTACACTGCTCCTTCATACCTTGCATGCCAAGACGCCTGCTCTGACACCAACGGTCAGCTCCTGTTCCAGAACCACCACGCCACGTGGTAAAGGTCAGCTTCCAACAGCAGCCACCACAGGGCTCTGGGTTTGGGTCTCCCAGCTCCAACCCTGCATCACCCTCTTATAAACCAAGGACAGCAGTGAGGCCCAACCAGTCAACCAAAGGAGCCTCAGGACCAGCCTTGTACCAAACAGGCAGACACATTGTGTTAACGTGGTCTGATTTCTACCGCCCTCGTTCCATCGCTACCAAATGCTTAGTGCCGGAGAGTCAGCTTAGGTAAAGGATCATAGAGGAACTTCACTCACTCTGAAGCCTGGAGCTGGAGAACAGAGCAGGGAAGGTACACTTGTACCTGGGAGGGAGCATGTACACTTGTACATGCTGTTTTCAGAGCATGTTTTCAAATAAATTAGTCAAGATGTTAACAGCCGTAACAACAAAAAAGACAGCAGCAGAGAAAGAGGGAGGGAGCGGAGGGGTAGACGTCCGAGAGTGGCCTTCATTAATTCAGTTTTAAAAACAAGGTAAGTTATAATCCTGTTTATTCAGCTGACTGGTGCACCCAAGTTGGCAATTTTAAAATTCTGGACCAGACCTTCCAGTATACATATCACTTTTTAAAGTGCAGACATTTAGGGAATTCCCTGGCGGTCCAGTGGTTAGGACTCTGTGCTTTCACCACCATGGGCCCAGGTTCAATCCCTGGTCAGGGAACTAAGATCCTGCAAGCCGCATGGCACAAGGTAAAATAAAACAAAACAAAACAAATAAAAAACTTACGTGCAGACATTTAAAAAGTCAGACCTTAAAGTTTCAGGCTTTCAAAAAGTCATGCTCATTGCAAACGGGCCATACTATTTACAGTTTATTTACTTGCGGTACCTTATTCGTTTTCATGGGGAAGGAAATATATTCTATTGTAACACTCTAACGTCAGTGTAATTATTGAGTTAACAAACTGAAAGCTTGAATCAAGATCCTCTGATATACTGTACTTTTGAAAAAACACAAATATACTACACGCACTAAAAATAATTATTACCTATCTTAAAAATGCTTCTACAATCACTTCAAAACCCCATAACACACATGAGCCTAGATCACACGGCTGATAAGTGGAAAATGCAGACATGCCTGGCACTGAGGGAGGAGACCTGAGTTCTGCTTCCTACTTTCCTGCCTAAACGCTCAGGGAGTTCAGAGCCTCTGTTTTCTCTTTTGTAAGGACAGGTAATTTATACTAGCTCTGCTCACCCCTCAGCAAGGCTGTTGTAGATAGCAGCTGAGATCCTGTCGGTGGGAGCACTTAAATGCCTCTGGTTGCCACTAGCTGGCTGGGCTGGGTGCTCTGGTACACAGTCACCAGCACACTCTCTGGAGCCCAGGATGTTCTCCTGGACTGTCGCTAAGATGCACCCAGTGGCTGAACAGTTTCCCAACCAGCAAAGGAGTCAAGTAAGAGGGGCCAAGGGTGGTCCCACACTGTGACTAGGGGCCTGATCCCGGAGATGCAGACACCTGCGGAGCAAGGGCCGGATCGTGTGTGGGGCAGGACGCGCCTGCCCTGGGGGACCCTGCCCTGGGAGACCCCAGCTCTGAGGGACCCCTGCCCTGGGGGACGCTTCTCTCCAGCTGGAAGCCCCTCACCCCTCACCTGCAGTGTCCCAGATGGAGATGTTGTAGGAGCGCCACTGCTTCAGGTAGAAGGCACCGCCCACCGTGCTGACCGTGTCCGGGAAGCGCCGCTCCATGTACCTCTGCAGCAGCGACGTCTTGCCCACGTTCATGTCCCCCAAAAGTACGATCTTCCCGTCGGGCTTCCTCATCTTCCGGCAGGAGGCCCCCCTCCCTTTTTCCCGCGCCCTCTGGCCCGTGCGCCCGGGGTGCGGCTAGAGCAGCCGGACGCGCCGAGGCTGCTCAGACCCGGGACTCGCGGAGACTCGGACTCGCGGGGACCCCGAACTTGCACCCTCTCCTCCGGACGCCTGGGAATGCGGAAGAGGAAGCGCGTCTCCACGCTGGGCTGGAGCCTGGGACCGAGACCGACGGCCACCTCGGGCGCCCAGACCGCGGCGGTCGGCCCCAGGTCCAGGGCGCCCCGGCCCCGCCCCCAGCCCCGCCCTCCAGACGCCCGGCGCCCCGGACCTCGCCTCGGACCCCGCCCCCCACGTCCCGCCCGCGCCGCGCGCCGCGCGCCGTGCGCCGCACCTGGCCCCCGCCCGCCCAGGTGGACCCGCGACCTTTCCCCGGGGCGGGCGGTGCTTTCCGCCGCGAAGCGATCGGAAGACTCAGGCAGGTAGGAGCGCCAAGTCGGGCATCAGGTGGGGGCGGCTGGCGGATGGAGAGCGGCGTGCGAGGAGGCGGGTCGGGGGTGGACGCAGCGCAGGGACGCGGCCCGGGCCTGCTGACCTCAGAGTCCCGCGGGGCATAGGCTCCAGCCCGGCCCCCCAGGCTCTCCTCCTCCGTGGGTGCAAGTGTGGCCCCGGGGCCGGGCGCACGGAGTTTTTTTGGAGTGAGGGTCTGCGAGGACCCGTCCTCCGACTGTTGGTGATTAGGACGGAGGGGCGCTTGCTAGTGTCGTTTTTGTTTTGTTTCGTTCACTTTGGCAAGAAGACGATTATGCTGTTTTCTAGTTGAGAAGTGGACAGCCAACGCCACTTAAAACTTGGGAGTGAAAATTTGACTTTGGCAGTTGCGATGACGACTAACGAAATCTTTCCATCTTCCTTCTTTCATGGAGTGAACCTCGAAATGCTTCTAACACACTCGGCCTGTGGGACCCGGTAACTTATTTGAGACAATGGTGATGCTCTAGTGTGAACACCGGGGGGCGCTGTTTGCCGAGGCCGCGCCGAGTCCTCGGGTTCCCTGCAGAAGTCGGGGGCGGCGCGCTGAGACTCAGACGCGCGCGGGTGGGGTAAGGGCGCCTCAGCCGGGGAGGACCGGCCTTGCGCAACTCCTGCCTTGCTCCGTGTTTCCTGCCCCGCAAATCGGAGCTCTGCCCACCGTTACTGCCCACCCCCTCCCAAGCTTTTTACAGTACCTCTCCCATCCCCTTTCTCTCCAAGTCCTTACCCAGCTTTATTTTCTCACCACTCTGTAATAGAGTTACGCTGCTTATTCTCCGTGCAGTATCCCTCTCTGGAAAGTAAGGGGCATGAGGAAGGGACTGTTTCTGTTTTGCTCCTCACTCGGCCTGGTGAAGAGTCTCCAGCACATAATAGTTGCTCAAGAAAGCTTTGAGTCAGGACACAGTGGATGAATTCACCATCCTGGTGAGGCCAGAAGGGATTTCGGGCAAACGTCACCACCAACCCTGCTCCACACCTCGCTCCTCTGGTAGTTTAAATTTCCCTAGGGAGAGGGAGCGTCTTTTAAGCTAATTCTGTATCCCCCAGCTCACTAGACCTTTCTGGGAGGCTCCCTCATTCAGTAAACCTGTGGACGTAAGCCCATGAGGGCGCGGCTTTTTGTGCCTTTCTCTGGTGTCTCCCAAGTGCCTAGAACTGGAACGCAGTCCCCGCTCGATCAGTGTGTGTTTGAATAAACATGTTGGTTTGCTGAAAGCTGTCCCCACTTGAAACACCGGTGTTTTCTGAGCAGGATTTGAGGGGCAGTGCTGATCACAGCACCTAGCCCGCCGCCTGGCACGTGACGGAATTCACTCAGCAAGTTTGTTTTAAAAAAAAAATTTTTTTTAATTGTCCAGCACTTTGAAAAACTAAATTTAACCAGGAGAAGGTCTCCATAGCAAATTTCAACCACTCCTAAAAAATGCCTTGAAGACTGATTCCTTTTCAGGAAGCAGGACTGAGGAAGAAGTTAAAAGGTTAAAAGTCTGTTTAAACTAGCCACTCTCATCCCGAGTGCAGTGTTTTTTCTGCCTGCATTTAAACCACTGACCTAACAGGGTAATCCTTTTACCGATTGCTTAGATGAAAGGTGCCCAAGGCCAAGAAAATTATGTAGTTCCTTTTTTTAAAAATTTATTTATTTATTTATTTATTTTTGGTTGCTTTGGGTCTTCATTGCTTCATATCTCTAGTTGTGGCAAGTGGGGCCTACTCTTCGCTGCGGTGCGGTGCGCGGGCTTCTCATTGCAATGACTTCTAATGTTGCGGAGCATGGGCTCTAAGGCACGTGGACTTCAGTAGTTGTGGCTCGTGGGCTTAGTTACTCCACGGTGTACAGGATTTTCCTGGACCAGGGCTCGAACCCATGCCCCCTGAATTGGCAGGCAGATTCTTAACCACTGAACCACCAGGGAAGTCCCTGTAGTTCCTTTTTAAATAGATGCAAACTGAACAATTCTGGGACTGTCCACAGTTACAATAAAGGAAATAAGCAAATGTGGTTGCTTCTGTTGGATTTTGCAAAGTGGCTTGGGAGTTTATAGGTACTTTGTTGTGGAACAATTCTATCTTTTAAAGTACTTTCCTCTTAAACAAACAAACAAGCAAACCCTGGCTATGTACATGTCTTTGTTCAGGAGATAGGAGTTGAGAAGCTAAGCTCTAAGCCCTGACCTAGGGCTAGAGCAGTAAGAAAGACAGCCAACAAAATAAACAAGCAAAATATATAGTGTCCTAGACAGTTATTAAATGTTTGATGGAGAAAAACTGAGCAGAGAAGGTGGATAGAGAGCGAGACCTGGGGATGGATGCAGGGGTTCAGTTTTGAACAGGATGTCTGCAAAGATGAAGTTTCTGGAGCATTAGAATGAGGTTAGGAGTTAAACATGCAGTTATCTGGAAAAGGAAGGGTTCAGGTACAGAGAGCAGTGAGTGCAAAGGCCCTGAGGCAGAAGCCTTCCTGGTGGGCTCCATGGGAGTACAGAGCAGGGAACAGAGCAGGTGAGCTGGACACCAGGCCCATGAGGAAGGGGGGCGAGTGGCCAGAGAAGGTCATTAGCACCTGTGGTCGTGATGAGGGCTGTGGCTTGTACTCTGAACCAGGTGGAAGGGTGCCCGAGGCCTCTGAGCAGAGAAGAGACATGATGTGTCCTAACACCTTCCTGCTGTGTTGAGGTGGCCATGACAGGTGCAGGGACATCAGGGAGAGACAATGGGGGCTGGGATCAGCGTGGTGGCAGAAGAGTGATCAGCATTGCTTACATTCTGGATGTATTTTGCAGGTGGAACGTACAGTATTTGGTGTGGATTAGACATGGAATAAAAAGGGTAGGAGGGCGTGAGAAGGGAGAGGGAAAAGAAGGAGGAGAGGGAGGGAGGGAAAGAGAGAGGAGCCAGGAGCTAGCATCTGGACAGGTGGGTACCCCATACATCTTGCTCAGGTCTAGAGGAGCAGCCGTCCATCACTAGAGCGAGGCTTCCCGACCTCAGCACACTGACATGTTGGACCTGATAATTCAGTTGTGGCAGGTGTCCTACGGATGTTCAGCATTGCCCCCTGGCCTCTACCTACTAGACAGGAGGAGTGACACCATCACGTCCCCCATTGTGACAACCAATCTATGTCTCCAGGCATTGCCGAGTGTTCCCTGGGCCAAAATTGCCTTCAATTTAGAACTGCTGCTCTAGAATAATACCGATGCACTTTAGGATTCATCATTAAATGTCTTAGAGGGCTTCCCTGGTGGCGTCGTGGTTAAGAATCCACCTGCCAATGCAGGGGACATGGGTTCGAGCCCTGGTCCTGGAAGATCCCACATGCCGCGGAGCAACTAAGCCCGTGCACCACAACTACTGAGCCTGCGCTCTAGAGCCCGTGAGCCACAGCTACTGAAGCCTGCGCGCCACAACTACTGAAGCCCATGCACCTAGAGGCCGTGCTCCACAACAAGAGAAGCCACTGCAGTGAGAAGCCCGCACACCACAACGAAGAGTAGCCCCCGCTCGCCACAACTAGAGAAAGCCTGCATGCAGCAACGAAAACCCAATACAGCCAAAAATAATAAATTAATTAAATTAATTAATTTTTTTTAAAAAATAAATAAAATAGATGTCTTAGAAGTGAACATCACTCACTAATTATTTTGAAACATATCTAATGAGATATTTATAAATATTGTGGAAATCTCCTATTTGTCCCACATAAAATAGTGACTACTATTTATTAGTCACCTACTATGTATTGGGTTCATTACCTATAAATCTCTCAGAGTGTTAGGAACTTTCTCAGAGTCACACAGCTGGCTCTTGGCAAAGGGCATGTGTCTAATCTTGAGGTCTTACCCTGTGCCGTGCCATCTGGGCCATGTCCCCAACATTTACATCCATAAAATACTGATTCCCCTCTCTTTAGTTCACATCTGCAGAACCCACATCTACTTAAGAACAAAAGTGATTCATATAGAAGCTGTTGTCCTCGAAATGGTCCACCAGTGGCTGAAGATGCCCCCCTCAGGGTGGATAGAGCAGGTTGGGCTGTTATGTCCTAACAGTATGTACCCTAATATATATATATATATACACTCTTTTTCAGATTTTTTTCCATTATAGGTTATTACAAGATATTGAAAAAAAAAGGAATTCCCTGGCCGTCCAGTGGTCAGGACTTGGTGCTTTCACTGCCGTGGCTCGGGTTCAATCCCTGGTCGGGGAACTAAGACCCCACAAGCCTCGAAGCAAGGCCAGAAAAAAAAAATTAAGATATTGAATATAGTTTCCTGTGCTTCAATAAATTTAAAAAATTATATTTTGTTTATATATATAATTGAAACACTTTGCTGTACACCTGAATCTAACACAACATTGTAAATCAACTATATACTTCAATTAAAAAAAAGAGAGAGAAATTAGGCAAAAAAAATCTATTGGTGATTAGTGGTTTTTCTTTGGTTAGTTGCCTATGTATAACTTGGGTACACTTTTCAGTTAGGGTGCTACTATAGTTTTGACAGTCTTCAAAATTAAAAATTGGGGGTCATATGTGTATTATATGTAAATAAATTTCAAATATATATAAATACAAAACATACGTAAATTATAAACATATGTAAATAAGTTTCTATGATATATACAAAGCTTATATGTATATATTTGTTTACATAACTATGTCAACCTTGCTTATGGTGATTTTTTTTTAACGTGCAAATATTATTTTTTATTTGAAAGTAACCAAATCTACCAACTTCTCTTGCATAGTTTCTGGCCATTTAAATAACCATCTGATCCACTAGATTTCCTGCTAAAGGCCTGGTGTCAGCTGAGTGAAAGGAAAGAGCATGAGAAGAGCTAGATCTGAAATCCAGATTGGCCACTTTTTAAGTAAGCGACTCTGGGCAAATATTCCTAATCGTCATGCACTTTGGTTTCCTCATCTATCAAATGTGGACGATACTGTCCCTCTCGGTGTTGTTGTGACATGTGATCCTCTACACAGCGGGTGCACAGTAAATGTCAGGTCCCTCAACCCCTCCTCTGTGGGACCCCCCTCAATTCAACCAGCACCCCGTTGGCCAGCACCACCCACAGTCAACAGGATGAATCAGGCCCTTGGGGACTCCAACCTTACCCCAGCTTGGGTGGGAAATAGTGGGTATTTATCGAGTCTGTTTCACTTTTCACTTTCCAACACCTGCCCCACTCCAGAGTTTCTGCTCTTCTTTCTCTTAGAATTCCCTTCATCCTCTTCCCTTCCCAGAAGTCAAGTTGATGATCTGAGGGCCGGATCCCCAGCTGTGCTCCCAGGGCTGCACCTGCTGGAAGGCTCACACCCCAACATTCCAGGCTTCGGAATCAGTGCCTCTGGACCCTTGGCAGGGCTGCTGGGGGAACCAAACTTACAGAAAGACTGTTAGGCTGAAACATCTACACACAGATTGGGGGGAGAGGGGTACCTAATTGAGAACATTGAAAAATTCCTTCAAATGCTTGAAAAGAGTAAAACAAGATATCCAAAGCTGTCATGATCAAATAACTGCTATACCGGCTGGTAGTTTATATCAACAATCTGCCAAGACCACTTCTTAGATTTCAGAAAATGTTTTCGTCTAATTCAACACTGTCACTTTCTAACAGCTCATTTTCCACTTATCGTAAAGATTATCCTAAAACTGCAAAGCAAATTGAATGGAATTTTATAGAAATGGGAGTCAAATCAAGACAAACTCCCCAAATGGTAGATTTCTGACAAAAAGAGAATCTTCTAAAATACAAAGCATGTGGTGGCAGTCAGTACAGAGGGGAGATCACAGATTCTGTCTTCCGCACCATCTGCCCGTCTTCCGCCCTCTGCATAGACACTGCTATCCCCGCCCTTGATCACACACGCTTCAGGGAAATGTCAGGATTATTCCTGCCCACAAATCACATGACTGGTCCAGGATCAGCGCTACAGCATCTTCCTTCATGGTGTCTTCCAAGTCATTCCATTCTTTCTACCTCTAGTCTGCTTGATCCAAATCTGGGTGATCCCATAGGTAGACCCACAGACTGTGGCTCATCTGTTCTGTTCCAACGCTGGTTGCAGGATCTCTCGGTCTGGGATGCTGGTCTTTATGTTTCTTTTCCCAAACAGACCGCAGTTCCCTTGGGGACAAGAGGCTGACTTCCTTTCCCTGGTGTATAGGTTTGCCCAGGCTGCTGTAACAAGTACCACAGGCTGGGCGGCTTAAACGGCAGACGTTCATCTCGCGATTCTGGAGGCTGGACGTGCGAGATCAAGGTGGGCCTGGCTCTGCGGGGCATCCTGGTGCTGCTGGCAGAAGCCCTGTGCCCGCTGCCCTGTCACTGCCACAGCGTTCCCTGTTGGCCGAAGTCTGGACACAGGGCTGTGCATCTTCCTCCCTCGTTTCTGTAACAGATCAGCTTGGTCTATGCTTGCCTCCTGACTGATCTTCAAGTCGGGACCTGGTCCTGGAGGACATGTGCCCCCAGAAGGACTTTGAAGGGGCTTCAGGACAAAGAAAGAAGGGTTGGAGGGCAGCACTGCTGCCGGGCTCCGTCTTCCTCCATCAGGCCTCAGCCTCTGCTTCCCTGGGGCCATGGGCCTGGCTGCAGGTGTGGGTATGAGTGCAGGTGTGATGCAGGTGTGGATGTGGGTGTGTTAGTGTGAATTCAGCTGTGGGTGTGGGTGTAGGTGTGGGTGTGGGTGCAGGTGTAGCTGAAGGTGTGGGTGTAGCTGAAGGTGTGGGTGTAGGTGCAGGTGTACATGCAGGTGTGGGTGCAGGTATGGGTGCGGGTGAGAGCTGAGCAACCCCTCTGGTTTCCACCACACCTCCATCTCTGCTCACAGGCGGAGAAGCCCCTTTTCTCTCCGGATGGATGGTTTCACCTGGGCGCTGCTGGACATGGGATGCCTCTTCTGCTTTCCTCTAAGCCTGGGGTCCTTGGTGTCTGGCTGTTCCCTGCGGTCCTAGTCGGGTCTTAGAACCTGGTTACAGGGAGGGTATCCCTTGGGCCAGGCCCCAGGTCTCAAAGCACCAGGCATCTAGACACAGGAACTCTCTGACCCCACCACACACCCACTGACTCAGAAACTCTGGGTGGGCCCAGGTCTGGGGTTTTCTCAAGCCCCCCAGGTGCGTCTGAGCAGCTCAAGCCTGACACCCCTGCTAACACCTGGGCTGATCTCACCAGCGACTCCGGCCATGGTCTCTCATCAGCAGACGGGCCACTGCTGCTCTGTTCACAGGCAGGGCAGCGTTTGCGCAGGTCAGCATCCCTGCTGGCGTTGCCCCAGGCTTGGCGATCATCTGTGTTCAGACATTCCTCAGTCCTTTCCTGTAAAACCTAATATTTGGGTTTAACAGCTCAACTTCCTCTTGCGAAACAACGCGAACTTCCCCAACCAGACAGAACAGGAACTGAAATTAGTTGCTTTTGATTTTTCAGTAACTGATCCATCCGCCTTTTGAACTTTTTTAAACTTTGTACGTGAAAGTCTTCCAAACTCTGCTCATCCGTCCATTGTCACCTCTTCAAGCTCACCGTTTGTCGGCATCTCAGAGGACAGGAGCAGAGAGGGCTTTTCATCCTCTGGGAAAGCATCGCTTTTCCTGGTCTCGTGTGGATACGCCCACTTGGGGATATTTCACTTCCCACCGTGGACATGACTCATTTTCTCATCCCGGTTGGACGCTCAGCTCCATCTTCGGGGATGCCGTGCAGGCTGTTTCCCTCCCGCTCCGTCCTCTCCACGGTCACAGAGCTCCGTAGCGCTGAGTCGTGCTGCCTCCTTCAAGGAGCTGGCTCCCCCATGCTCTTCATCACCAGAGACCCATCTAACCATCACTCAGTCTTCCAACGCATCTTTGGCCTTTGACCCTGTTTCCCGCTTCCTTCTTTGTGAAAATCCATCCCGTGGTCTTCCCACCTTCCTGCCTACACGGCCTCCCCAGGACCTACCCTTGATCATGGGGGTTTGCTTTTTTTTTAAATTTTGATTGGAGTATAGTTGCTTTACAATGTTGTGTTAGTTTCTGCCGTAGAGCAAAGTGACTCAGTTATACAGGTACATATATCCACCCTTTTTTAGGTTTCCTTCCCATTTAGGTCACCACAGAGCATTGAGCACAGTTCCCTGTGCTGTATAGTAGGCTCTCATTAGTTATATTTTATACATAGTGTCAATAGTGTATATATGTCCATCCCAATCTCGCAATCATCCCACACCCCCCTTTCCCCACTTGGTGTCCGTAAGTTTGTTCTTTACATCTGTGTCTCTATTTCTGCTTTGCAAATAAGTTCATCTGTACCATTTTTATAGATTCCACGTATAAGTGATATTATACGATATTTGTTTTTCTCTTTCTGACTTACTTCACTCTGTATGACAGTCTAGGTCTATCTACATCTCTGCAAATGGCACTATTTCGTTCCTTCTTATGGCTGAGTAATATTCCATTGTACGGGGGTTTGCTTTTTAAATAAATTGGCCATACGTTTAAGTATCCTATAAGTCTTCGTGCCCTGAAATTTCTGTTGCATATAAAGTTACCTAGCTTTCCTTGGAATAGAACTTGGGCTGCATTGTAATCAAACCTGAATCCTGACAAGAGTAGGCATGTGAAAACAGACCTTCTTAAAGACTCTAGAATTTCTGATGGTCTGAAAAATAAAGAAGAAACAATGACTGTATTGGGGCTACAAGAAGATGGCGACGCCCATCTCAGGATTTTAAACCACTGCTGTAGCTGGACCCTTAGGCAACCATTCAGTCTAATCTCAAGATTTCATAGTTCCTGTAAATTTCTTAGATTGCATCACCATGAGGTTTGGAGGCCTTACAGGGAAGAGACCATCAGACAGTCCCACACGTGGACAGAGATGGGGCAACACACAGCCATCTTCAGGGTCCAACGTGGGGCATGTTGCCAGCCCCAGGACACCCCCTTGAAATCTGGACCGCTGAGTCAGTGGTGGGGGCCTGAAAAGTTAACAAGAGGCAGATTAACAGGAGGAAAGAAAGCAAGTTTTATTCACACACATGTGAGTCTGTTCAGATGAAGGGGCTCCCTGAGCAGCTGGCTATAGGGGTTTATATACCAACTTAGTAGGGGAAAGGGAGGGGCAGAAAGGGCTGCTGTGGGGAGACACATGAGCTTTTAGGGGGACACCTGGGAGGTGTGGCAACTGTGGTAATGTTTCTTTGTACAATTTCTCATCCCTGTGTGAGGGGTCAGTCTCCTTCCCCCAGGAGGGAATAAAGTGCTGTCTTTAGCCAGATAAAGGAAGCTCCAAAAAGGCTTCTTCCTGCATCAGCTGTCTCCGGTTCAAATACTCTTCACACCCACTCCGTGAGGCTGAGTGGGTCCCTCCAGGACTAACAGAGACCTTGCTTAGGGTTTGACCAGAAGGACCACTCCTCAGGGGCGTCTGCTCCAGGCTCAATGAGTTGTCTAAATAAGATCTCGATGCCTCCAGAAGGCCAGAGTTTCAGCATTTCCCTGTAGAAACAGGCAAAGATTCCTGAGCTCTGTTCTGTAATTTATTTTTCATTTCCAAGGCTTAACGATACATACTTGCTGTGGACTGAATATTTGTGTCCCCACCCCCAAATTCATACGGTGAAATCCTAACCCCATGCATGGTGTTGCTATTAGGAGTTGGGACATTGGGGGGAAGATTGGGTTGTGAGGGTGGAGCCCTCATGAATGAGATTAGTGCCCTTATAAAAGGGACCCCAGAGAACTCCCGTCCCTCTTCCGCATGTGAGGACACAGTCTGGCAAATGCGGAAGTGGGCCTCACCAGACACTGAATCTGCCAGCACCTTGATCTTGGACTCCAGGCTCCAGAACTGTGAGACACACATTTCTGTTGTTTATAAGCCATCCAGCCTGTAGCATTCTGTTATAGCTCCCTGAACGGACTAAGATAATATGTTTTTTAGACTACCCATGGGAAATAAATGTGTTTTCATTTCCCAAAGGCTTACTAGAGTTTTGGACTGCAATTGGAACAGATGGGAATCTGAAAACAGTGCTCTCCTCCTGTGAACCCACCAGAGGTAGGAGGGCTGCCCCTACCCCGTTGGCTGTCACCCATCTTTAAAGAAAGGCACCGTGCCACTAAAACTCTGGTTTGAGACTCTCATCATTTATATTCAGTAATTCATCCACAGTGTGGCTCTCAACTATTTTCATATGTTAGCTTATCAGATTTTCGGTCCATCCCCGGGCTGCCGTATTTATCTTGTCTTCTACCCCTCTTATTTGATTTAATTCTCTATTTGTCTGGCTCTAACTGACCATTGGTAACTGTATAATAGAAGACAGAACGAGAAAATCTTTTTCCAGGCACTAATCTTTTAGAACCATACCTGAGAGTCAGTGAGGAGAGAGGCTCAGATCTGCATTCCAATTGCTTTTTATTCTTTACATGAGCAAGTTCTTTTTATTGCACCACTGGACAAACATTTCCGTAAGAGATCCAGTTATAATGATTAAGGAACTAATTCTAACTTCAAGCTACTTGAATAAATATTAACATGGGTCTCAAATAATTTAGGGAAACTGTAAAGAACTATTTATAACCTGAAGCTAATTTTTAAAAATAACTTACCACCGGACTGAGTCTTAGGTTTTAAGAAGTGGGCAAACATAGTGGGGTTCTACTTAATTTTTATTGTCTTGTTTGTGTTTTCCTGTATTTTTCATATTTTCTATAATGAATACACATTACTTTTGAGAAGAGAAAAAGCAGATCTAAACTTAAACTTAAATTTGAACCTGGGAAAATGGGATGGACGTTTATGGGAAGGACCAAACGAACAACTTAAAATTCATTGTTTACTTTTAACTGCAGTTATATTTCCTTGCACCATTCAGAGTATTTACTGGCTTTGGGAGTGGGGGTGGAGGAAAAGTATGGTTAGTGAAGTGTGTTTAAACTGCCATATTGCGGTGCTAATATTCTGAAGTGTCACTGTTCTTAGGACTTTGCTCAGCGCTTATACAATTCTTAACAACTACTGCTTGATGAGGGTGAAAATATTAAAAATGTAGGTTGAAGCATATGAAATTGCTGGTGTTTGAGCTTTTGTGAGCTACTTTGGTAAATTCACTGTACATTTCTTGAGTGCACAATTGGAGAAGTTTGACAAATGTGTTCAGTGGTGGGACCATCACCACAATCCAGATAATGAACATGTCCGTCACCCCAAACCCTCCTTGTGTCCTTGTCACCCTCCTGCCCCGCCCTCCACTGCATAGATAGCCCACCATTTGTTCTCCATTCACCTGTCGGGTATTTGGGTAGTTTCCACTCTGCTACTACAATAGAGCTGCCATGACCGTCCATACAAGTCTTGGTGTGGACATGTGCTTTCATTTATCTTGGGTAAAAGCCTGGAAGTTGAATGGATCATATGGTAGGTACATGTTTAACTTTTTAAAAAAATGCCAAACTGCTTTCCCAAGTGCTTCTTGCAATTTATGTTCCCACTGGCAGTGGTTGAGAGCTCTAATTTCTTCGGTCTTTTAAATTGTGCCCATTCTCGTGGGTACACAGGGGAACCGCACTCTGGTTTCAGTTCGTATTTCCCTGCAGGTGTTGAGCATATTTTCGTGGGTGTTATTGCTATCTGTAGATCTTCCTTGATGAAATGACTATTCAGGACTTCCCTGGTGGCTCAGTGGTTGAGAATCTGCCTACCAATACAGGGGACATGGGTTCGATACCTGGCCCGGGAAGATCCCACATGCCGCGGAGCAACTCAGCCCATGAGCCACAACTACTGAGCCCGCGTGCCTAGAGCCCCTGCTCCGCAACAAGAGAAGCCACCGCAGTGAGAAGCCCGCACACCACAACCAAGAGTAGCCCCTGCTCGCCACAACTAGAGAAAGCCCGCATGCACAGCAACGAAGACCCAGCGCAGCCAAAATTAAATGAATAAACACATGAAAGAAAGAAAGAAAGAAAGAAAGGACTATTCAGATCTTTGCACAGGTAGTAGTATTTTTTAAAAGCCCCGCAGATAATTGTAACGTGGGGAGATGGTTGAGAGTCACCGAGAGCAGCCCAAGCTCCACAAACACTAATCCCCGTGGCAGCTTCTTGCGCCCTCTACTGGCGATGGGGGGTAGTACCCTCCCTTACCCAGGTTCAAGGAGAGGGTGAATCCTTCCAGAGCCCCGAGGACCCTTCTGGAGCCAACCTCAGCATGAATCTTGTAGGGGATGTCGAAGTGGAGAGGGATGGCCGTCTCCTCCCTTCCTCACACACGCCTCCATCGGTTAAGAAGGAAACTATAGGCCTAAAAAGGAATCAATCGTGTTAGGCCCCAAGGCAGCAGATCAAGACTTAATACCTAACCCAAATACAGTTTCAGCTTTTCCTGGAATGTGATGTTTAACCGACCAACCTGGCATTTCCTGGTCAGCACTAGGGGGTAATCTGACTGATAGACCCACTCCAATCCCCCCCCCCAGAAGGGTGACCTCACCTCCAACAATGCATTCTTTGTTAATAATCCTCCCTCCCCCACTCCCTGCCACCTTTAAAACCCTTTCCTTTCCTGTAGCTCAATGAAGCTACTTTCTACTTGCTAGATGGGCTGCTGCTGGGTTCATGAATCGTTCAATAAAGCCAGTTCGATCTTTTAAATTACTCATTCACTTTTTGTTGTCTAACACAATAAAGTTACAAAAGTGATACATGTGGTTTTTTGTTTGGTTGGTTTTGGGTTTTGGCCACACCCTGTGGCATGTGGGATATTAGTTCCCCCACCAGGGATCGAACCCGTGTCCCCTGCAGCAAAAGCTTGGAGTCTTAACCACTGGACCATCAGGGAAGTCCCTAGATGCAGTGTTGTGTTTTGTTTTGTTTTGCTTTTTACATCAAATGCAAAGTGTAAATGTAACACTACCTTGATACTTGCCCTGTCCATGCTCATCCGGAAGGGGTATTGCTGTAAACAGTTGAGGGAAATTTTTTTTTTTAATTAAAAGAAAATCAGTTGAGAGAAATTTTAATGAAGAAAGCATGGACTTCCATCTTTGTTCTCTCTTTCAATTAATATGTGACCATGGGCAAGGCTCTGGGTATACTTAATGCATAATTTCCTCATCTGGAAATGAAGTTATTGCCTACTCTCCTTTTCTCATGGGGTTTTATGACAATTAAATGATGTGTGTGAAATGGAACATTTACAAAAATGTATCTGTACTAAATCTTGATGGAAATATCAACAATTGTCAAAGAATTTAAATTATTCTTACCACAGCCTTCAAATAAAACACAATTAAGTTGAAAACAAACAATAAAAAGAGAGTTTGAAAACCTAAATGTTTGTAGCTTAGAATGAAACACTCATGAATTATGGAAGAAAGTATAGTGGGGAATCACAAAATATTTAGAACTGAACGTCAATGGGCAGTTTATTAAAGCTTGTGTGATGCAGCAAAGGCCATACTTAGAGGCAAATTTATATCCTTCAATGCATTTATTAAAAAGAAGAAACATTTAAGAGAACTAACTTAAGAGTTTGTTTTGGGACTTCCCTGCTGGTCCAGCGGTTAAGACTCTGAGCTTCCAATGCAGAGGGCGCAGGTTCAATCCCGGGGAACTAAGATCCCACATGCTTCATGGCATGGCCAAAGAGGGGGAAAAAAAAAAGAGTTTCTTTTTAAAAGTTGAAAAAGGAACAGAAAGTAATTTTTTTAATCACAAGATAATTAAAAATTAATAAAAGTATAATCAAAGAAGCAATAGAAAGGGTGAATAAAACTGAAACCCAGTTTAAAAAAAGGTTACTAATACTTCAAACTCTAGTAAGACTGACAAAGAAGAAAGAATCACAAATAAACTAGATATAGGATGAAAGGGTGATATGGCTACAGACTAAATTTAAAATAATAAGAATTCTATACATGTTTTATACTAATATTTTGAAAGCTTGGATGAATAAATGATTTTCTGTAAAAACTGCTAAAGTTGACTGAATGAAAAATGGAAACTATAAATAAACTAATAATTAAAAAAATTAAGCCAGTAGTCAAAAGTCACCCTCAATCAAAAGATACCAAGCTTGGCCTCAGAAAGACAGACAACTCGTATTTCATATAGACTATATGAAAAAGTAGAAAAAGAGGGGAAATTACCCAAATCAGTTTGTGAGGCTGGTATAGGCTTGAATACAGAGTACAAGGAATGTGAAATATTGACCAATATCACTTGTGACTATAGGTGTAAACTCATAAATAAAGTATCAGCAAAGGAAATTCAGCAATGTATAAAAACACTAATGCACCATGACAAGGTAGTTTAGCCCAGGATTACAATATGTTGTGAATCAGAAGATGTATTGTTGTAATCCACTGCAATAATAGAATAAAGGACAAAAAACATATGATCACTTTAACAGTTACAGAAATATTGTCTGATAAAAGTCAATAATCATTTGTGATTTTTTTTAAAAAGTCTTAACAAACATGGAATCAAAGGGATTTTCCTTACCCTGAAGAAAAAGGTATTTTTCAGAAGCAAACATCACACTTCCTATTTTAACTTTAAAAGCATTTCCATTCAAGTAAAAGAAAGGCAAGGTCATTTGTTATAACCCCTATGATTCTTCAAGGGCATCCAGGCAAATACAGCAAGAAAAAAAGAAAACTAAGAGTTAACAGAAACTGGAACGGAAGATGCAAATCTTGTTATTATCTGGAGATATAATTGCATATGTAGAAAATCTGAAATAATTGACAGAGAAATAATGGTTTTGTTGGAAGTAATATCTATGCTACAAAAAAGTCAATAGCATGTTATCATCAACCATAAATATTTATAAAATGGAATAGAAAAAGATGCCATTATTCATACATCAAAAGTTACCAAAAATAAATATAATACAGGATATATGAGACTTTTATGGAGAAATGTATAATCATTGTTGAAAGACATTTTCAAAGATACAAATAAATGGAGAGTCATGTTATGACTTACGCATGAAATAAAGCTGAAAATGGTGAAGGTGTCTACTCAAATTAATTTTTTTTTGAATTTTTGAATTTTATTTTTTATGCAGCAAGTTCTTATTAGTTATCTATTTCATACATATTAGTGTATACATGTCAATCCCAATCTCCCAATTCATCCCACCACCACCACCACCACCACTTTCCCCCCTTGGTGTCCATACATTTGTTCTCTACATCTGTGTCTCTATTTCTGCCCTGCAAACCAGTTCACCTGTACCATTTTTCTAGGTTCCACATATATGCGTTAATATACGATATTTGTTTTTCTCTTTCTGACTTACTTCACTCTGTATGACAGTTTCTAGATCCATCCACGTCTCTACAAATAATCCAATTTCATTCCTTTTTATGACTAAGTAATATTCCACTGGATACATGTACCACATCTTCTTTATCCATTCATCTGTCAATGGGTATTTAGGTTGCTTCCATGACCTGGTTATTGTAAACAGTGTTGCATTGAACATTGGGGTTCATGTGTCTTTTTGAATTATGGTTTTCTCTGGATATATGCCCAGTAGTGAGATTGCTGGGTCATATGATAATTCTATTTTTAGTTTTTTAAGGAACCTCCATACTGTTCTCCATAGTGGCTGTATCAATTTACATTCCCACCAACAGTGCAGGAGGGTTCCCTTTTCTCCACACCCTCTCCAGCATTTGTTGTTTGTAGATTTTCTGATGATGCCCATTCTAACTGGTGTGAGGTGATACCTCATTGTAGTTTTGATTTGCATTTCTCTAATAATTAGTGATGTTGAGAAGCTTTTCATGTGCTTCTTGGCCATCTGTATGTCTTCTTTGGAGAAATGTCTATTTAGGTCTTCTGCCCATTTTTGGATTGGGTTGTTTCTTTTTTTTAATATTGAGCTGCATAAGCTGTTTATATATTTTGGAGATTAATCCTTTGTCCATTGATTCGTTTGCAAATATTTTCTCCCATTCTGAGGGTTGTCTTTTCATCTTGTTTATGGTCTCCTTTGTGGTACAAAAGCTTTGAAGTTTCATTAGGTCCCATTTGTTTATTTTTGTTTTTATTTCCATTACTCTAGGAGGTGGATCAAAAAAGATCTTGCTGTAATTTATGTCAAAGACTGTTCTTCCTATGTCTTCCTCTAAGAGTTTCATAGTGTCTGGTCTTACATTTAGGTCTCTAATCCATTGTGAGTTTATTTTTGTGTATGGTGTTAGGGAGTGTTCTAATTTCATTCTTTTACATGTAGCTGTCCAGTTGTCCCAGCAACATTCATTGAAGAGACTGTCTTTTCTCCATTGTATATCATGGCCTCCTCTGCAATAGATTACTTGACCATAGGTGCATGGGTTTATCTCTCGGCTTTCTATTCTGTTCCACTGATCTATATTTCTGTTTTTGTGCCAGTACCATACTGTTTTGATTACTGTAGCTTTGTAGTATAGTCTGAAGTCAGGGAGTCTGATTCCTCCAGCTCCGTTTTTTTCCCTCAAGACTGTTTTGGCTATTCAGGGTCTTTTGTGTCTCCATACAAATTTTAAGATTTTTTGTTCTAGTTCTGTAAAAAATGCCACTGGTAATTTGATAGGGATTGCATTGAATCTGTAGATTGCTTTGGGTAGTATAGTCATTTTCACAATATTGATTCTTCCAATCCAAGAACATGGTATATCCCTCCACCTGTTTGTGTCATCTTTGATTTCTTTCATCAGTGTCTTATAGTTTTCTGAGTACAGGTCTTTTACCTCCTTAGGTAGGTTTATTCCTAAGTATTTTATTCTTTTTGTTGCAATGGTGAATGGGATTGTTCTCTTAATTTCGCTTTCTGATCCTTCGTTGTTAGTGTATAGGAATGCAAGAGATTTCTGTGCATTAATTTTGTATTCTGCAACTTTACCAAATTCATTGATTACCTCTGGTAGTTTTCTGGTGGCATCTTTAGGATTCTCTGTGTATAGTATCATGCCATCTGCAAACAGTGACAGTTTTACTTCTTCTTTTCCAATTTGTATTCCTTTTATTTTTTTTCTTCTCTATTGCTGTGGCTACGACTTCCAACACTATGTTGAATAATAGTGTCAAGAGTGGACATCCTTGTCTTGTTCCTGATCTTAGAGGAAATGCTTTCAGTTTTTCACCATTGAGAATGATGTTTGCTGTGGGTTTGTCATATATGGCCTTTATTATGTTGAGGTAGGTTTCCTCTATGCCCACTGTCTGGAGAGTTTTTATCATAAATGGGTGTTGAATTTTGTCAAAAGCTTTTTCTGCATCTATTGAGATGATCATATGGTTTTTATTCTTCAATTTGTTAATATGGTGTATCACATTGATTGATTTGCATATATTGAAGAATCCTTGCATCCCTGGGATAAATCCCAGTTGATCATGGTGTACGATCCTTTTAATGTGTTGTTGGATTCTGTTTGCTAGTGTTTTGTTGAGGATTTTTGCATCTATATTCATCAGTGATATTGGTCTGTAATTTTCTTTTTTTGTAGTATCTTTGCCTGATTTTGGTATCAGGGTGATGGTGGCCTCATAGAATGAGGTTGGGAGTGTTAATTCCTCTGAAATTTTTTGGAAGAGTTTGAAAAGGATGGGTGTTAGCTCTTCTCTAAATGTTTGCTAGAATTCACCTGTGAAGCCATCTGGTCCTGGACTTTTGTTTGTTGGAAGATTTTTAATCACAGTTTCAATTTCATTACTTGTGATTGATCTGTTCATATTTTCTATTTCTTCTTGGTTCAGTCTTGGACAGTTATACCTTTCTAAGAATTTGTCCATTTCTTCCAGGTTGTCCATTTTATTGGCATAGAGTTGCTTGTAGTAGTCTCTTAGGATGCTTTGTATTTCTGTGGTGTCCGTTGTAACTTCTCCTGTTTCATTTCTAATTTTATTGATTTGAGTCCTCTCCCTCTTTTCTTGATGAGTCTGGCTAAAGGTTTATCAATTTTGTTTATCTTCTCAAAGAACCAGCTTTTAGTTTTATCGATCTTTGCTATCATTTTCTTTGTTTCTATTTCATTTATTTCTGCTCTGATCTTTATGATTTCTTTCCTTCCACTAACTTTGGGTTTTGTTTGTTCTTCTTTCTCTAGCTCCTTTAGGTGTAAGGTTAGATTGTTCATTTGAGATTTTTCTTGTTTCTTGAAGTAGGCTTGTATTGCTATAAACTTCCCTCTTTGAACTGCTTTTGCTGCATCCCATAGGTTTTGGATCATCGTGTTTTCATTGTAATTTGTCTCTAGATATTTTTTGATTTCCTCTTTGATTTCTTCAGTGATCTCTTGGTTATTTAGTAACGTATTGTTTAGCTTCCACGTGTTTGTGATTTTTACGTTTTTTTCCCTTGTAATTGATTTCTAAGCTCATAGCGTTGTGGTTGGAAAAGATGCTTGATATGATTTCAATTTTCTTAAATTTACCGAGGCTTGATTTGTGACCCAAGATGTGATCTATCCTGGAGAATGTTCCATGTGCACTTGAGAAGAAAGTGTAATCTGCTGTTTTTGGATGGAATGTCCTGTAAATATCAATTAAATCTGTCTGGTCTGTTGTGTCATTTAAATCTTGTGTTTCCTTATTAATTTTCTGTCTGGATGATCTGTCCATTGGTGTATGTGAGGTGTTAAAATCCCCCACTATTACTGTGTTACTGTCGATTTCCTCTTTTATAGCTGTTAGCATTTGCCTTATGTATTGAGGTACTCCTACGTTGGGTGCATATATATTTATAATTGTTATATCTTCTTCTTGGATTGATCCCTTGATCGTTATGTAGTGTCCTTCCTAGTCTCTTGTAACATTCTTTATTTTAAAGTCTATTTTATCTGATATGAGTATTGCTACTCCAGCTTTCTTTTGATTTCCATTTGCATGGAATATCTTTTTCCATCCCCTCACTTTCAGTCTGTATGTGTCCCTAGGTCTGAAGTTGGTATCTTGTAGACAGCATATATATGGGTCTTGGTTTTGTATCCATGCAGCGAGCCTGTGTCTTTTGGTTGGAGCATTTAACCCATCCATGTTTAAGGTAATTATCGATATGTATGTTCCTATTGCCATTTTCTTAATTGTCATGGGTTTGTTCTTGTATGTCCTTTTCTTCTCTTGTGTTTCCCACTTAGAGAAGTTCCTTTGGCATTTGTTGTAGAGCTGGTTTGGTGGTGCTGAATTCTCTTAGCTTTTGCTTGTCTGTAAAGCTTTTGATTTCTTCATCGAATCTGGATAAGATCCTTGCTGGGTAGAGTAATCTTGGTTGTAGGTTCTTCCCTTTCATCACCTTAAATATATCGTGCCACTCTCTTCTGGCTTGTAGAGTTTCTGCTGAGAAATCAGCTGTTAACCTTATGGGAGTTCCCTCGTATGTTATTTGTCATTTTTCCCTTGTTGCTTTCAATAATTTTTCTTTGTCTTTAATTTTTGTCAGTTTGATTACTATGTGTCTTGGCGTGTCTCTTCTTGGGTTTATCCTGCCTCGGACTCTCTGCACTTCCTGGACTTGGGTGGCTATTTCCTTTCCCATGTTAGGTAAGTTTTTGACTATAATCTCTTCAAATATTTTCTCAGGTCCTTTCTCTCTCTGTTCTCCTTCTGGGACCCGTATAATGTGAATGTTGCTGTGTTTAATGTTGTCCCAGATGTGTCTTAGGCTGTCTTCATTACTATTCATTCTTTTTTCTTTATTCTGATCTGTGGCAGTGAATTCCACCATTCTGTCTTCTAGGTCACTTATCCGTTCTTCTGCCTCAGTTATTCTGCTATTGATTCCTTCTAGTGTATTTTCTTTTCAGTTATTGTAGCTCTGTTTGTTTGTTCTTTAATTCTTCTAGGTGTTTGTTCTTTAATTCTTCTAGGTCTTTGTTAAACATCTGTTGCATCTTCTCGATCTTTGCCTCCATTCTTTTTCCAAGATCCTGGATCATCTTCACTATCATTATTCTGAATTCTTTTTCGGGAAGGTTGCCTATCTCTGCTTCATTTAGTTGTTTTTCTGGGGTTTTATCTTGTTCCTTCATCTGGTGCAAAGTCCTCTGCCTTTTCATTTTGTCTGTGTTTCTGTGAATGTGGTTTTCCTTCCACAGGCTGCAGAATTGTAGTTCTTCTTGCTTCTGCTGTCTGCCCTCTGGTCTCCTCAAATTAATTTTTAAATTCAATGCAATTCTAATCAAAATAGCAACATATATTTTATGGAAGTTGACAAGCATACCCAAAATTCACCTAAAAGGGCACAGAACCACCATTTGACTCAGCAATTCTACTCCAAGGTACTTCCCTGAGAGAACTGAAGACATATGTACAAGCACAAAATCTTGTACATGAATATTCACACAGCATTATTCATAGTAGCCAAAAAATGAAACAAACCACATATCCACCAATGGATGAATGGATAAATAAAATGTGGTCTATCCACAAGATGGAGTACTTTTCAGTCATAAAAAGGAATGAAGCACTGACACATGCTACACCCTGGATGAACCTTGAAAACGTGCAGCTGTGTGAAAGAAATCAGGCCACATATTCATTCCATTTTTATGAAATATCCAGAACAGGCACATCTGTAGAGACAGACAGTCCATTAGTGGTGGCCAGGGGCTCGGGGAGGGGTCGTGGAATATGGAGTGACTGCTGATGGGCACGGATTTCTTTTCGGAGTAATGAAAATATTCTAAAATTCGGAAAACATTATAAGTGGACTTGCCCTACTCCCTACTAAGATTGTTAGCAATGGAAACCATGTGTCATTATTGCCCGGGTGCTAAGCAAACAAATGCCCATCAGTAGAGGAGAAAAGAGAGTGCATCACCGTACAAGGGAATACTGCTCAGCCTTCAAAGGAAGGAGACTGCCCCGTGCCACAGCATGGATGAACCAAGGACATTATGTTTCAGGGTCTGTCGCAGGCTGTAATCAGGCCAGGACTGGGGTCCCACCTGAGCTGGACAGGGAGGGACCAATGTCCCAGCTCAGATGGTTGTTGCAGGATTTGGTTCCTTGTGGCCCATTAGACCGAGGGCCTCAGTTTCTTTCTGTCCGTTACCTGAGACCATCGTCAGCTCCTTGCCATGTGGGACTATCCATAATGCAGCTCTGTCATCAGCTGGTAAGGGAGAGGGACATTGGGGTCTGCTAGGGGATGAAGACACATCTATGTTACGTGGTCATGGAACAGGGCTCCCATGCCTCTGCCACATTCTACTGGTTAGAAGCAAGTCACAGTTCCACCCACACTCAAGGGGTTGGGATCCCACAGGGGGTGACCCCAGTGGCGGGATCATGGGCCCAAGTCAATCTGCCTGCCACACCTGGGCTGTTGGTAAAATGGTCCCAAGGGCACACACACCCTTGTAAGCCCCACGCTGACTCTACCCTGTGCTTTCACAGGGCAGGGTATTCCTTCTAACATCAGTCCCATGAGGCCCCAGAGAAGAGCAATTCAATTCTGGAAACATCACTGTTTACTTTCTAACACCTGGACACAGAATCTGGCTCCTAACGCTTCTTTTGGAGGCTAGACTCATCCTCACCTGTGTACTAAGTTATAAACACCCAATGGGTGTGGTTCCGCATTTAGTTAAGCAACAAGTGCAGGCTTCTCACCCAGAAAGATGGTTACTTCTAAATATTACTAGAAATGAGATTTAAAGGAAGAAAATCTCAACATTGGGAAAAGAGAGCATTTTTCCAAGGAGTCCCAGTTGAACCTGTTAATAGAGCTTTTAACTGCAGGGAGATGTGTCACAGACCGCAGAAAGCAGTATTTTGTAGAAAATCCAAAGACAGGTTGTCCGGAACAGGAAAGACAGCAACAGGACAAGAAGCCAACAGCACGTTTCTGGGCTTGGACAGAGTTCTTCTCAAAGGTCCAAGTGTCTAACGGGAGGAGTAGCCAAGGGAAACTACAATATGTACTCAGAGGTGTTCTGGAAGCCTGAAGATGGACACTGAGGTAAAATCAGAGGAGTGTGTGCTGTCCCAGGGGCCTGGTGTCCGGGAGGGGATACAGTAAGTCCCCTACATACAAACGAGTTCTATTCTGACAGCGCGTTCGTAAGTCCAATTTGTTCATAAGTCCAACACAGTTAGCCTAGGTACCCAACTAACACAATCGGCTATATAGTACTGTACTGTAATAGGCTTATAATTCTTTTCACACAAATAATACATAAAAAACAAACACAAAAAATAAAGAAAACATTTTTAATCTTACAGTACAGTACCTTGAAAAGTACAACAGTTGGCATACGGGGGCTGGCATGGAGAGAGCAGGCAAGAAGAGTTACTGACTGGAGGAGGGAGAGGAGGTGGGAGAGGGTAGAGCTGAAAGATCCTCAGCAATAGGAGACGGAGGGCGAGCTGCAGTTTCACTCACGCCTGAGGTTCCTGGAGCGCACGGTCGCATCTTTGAAAGCTCGCACCTTGAGGGTTCGTATGTAGGGGACTTGCCGTATCAGGGCAGAGCTGTCTTTATATGGATGTGTCAGACCCACCTCCCCCCTGTTGGGTAGGAGCAGAAGCCCGTTTGCAAATACCAGCGTCATTAGTAGCCGGGCAGCATTGATCACACTGTCCTTGAGACCAGTGGTAAAAAATGTCCACATATTGAGATGCAGGGAAGACGTTGTGGCTTATGCACGAGTTAACTTGAATTTTATGCTAACTGAACCAGCCTGACTGTGGCCTATCAGACACACGTTGTACATCCGCTTTAATTGGTAAAGAAAAGGGCACATTGACCGGAAGTAAAAAATGTCCATGTTAAAAAAATCCCGGGCTTCCGTGGTGGCGCAGCGGTTGAGAGCCCGCCTGCCGATGCAGGGGACGCAGGTTCGTGCCCCGGTCCGGGAAGATCCCACTTGCCGCGGCGCGGCTGGGCCCGTGAGCCATGGCCGCTGAGCCTGCGCGTCCGGAGCCTGTGCTCCGCAGCGGGAGAGGCCACAACGGTGAGAGGCCCGCGTACCGCCGAAAAAAAGGAAGAAAAATAAAGCTTAACTGCCTCCCATCCTGAGATGTCAGTGCTGGTCGTCCTCTGATGATAAGACTCCCTTCCCTGGTCTAGGGCCACGCTGACTCGCTGTGTACATGCTGATCTGTGTGTGTTTTTCCTTGAAATGTATCCTGGACTTGTTTAAGGTGCTTTGCTCTGACAAGATATAAAACTGTGCTGGCAACCGTGCTTCTCTGGAGCAGTTTCTCAGAGTTATCTGGGAAGAGGGCTTCTGGGCTAGCTCTCAGTTTGGCTCAAATAAAACTCTTCTATTCTTCTTGTAGATTGTTTACTGATTATTTGCGTCGACACCAGCAGGGCTGTGGTTGATGGTAGTGCTCTGCCCCTCACCTCTGCCAGCCTGACTATCTCCGGGCCTCTTCTCAGTGTCCCTCCAACACTGGAGAACAGGCTGCTTAGAGATCAAACAAAATACTTGCCCTTTGAATCTTGTCTGTTGGCTGTTTGACACAGTACAAAAGTGAAGTCAACCCAAAGAAAGAAAACTCCACCTGTGATAATGACCCCCTGGTGCAGCATCTAAGACCTACTTTTTCTCACGAATTAATCTATATTTTATGATTTGGCTGAGAAACGTGAGCCTCAGAAAGGCTAGAGGTATAAGTTAACCAGTGTGGGGTAGGGTAGATCACACCCAGACGCCAGCTCTGCTGTCTGGGTCTCATTTTCTTCAGCAGTAACATGGTGTTAGGTTCCCTACCCCCTCAAGAAAAAAACAGATAAAAGCCCTAGTACCTCAGATGTTGGGGAGCCCAGTGTTGCCCAACTCAGCATCGCTGGGACCCAGGCTCTCTCCATCACTCCCCCCGCCTCTGCCGAATATTGGCTCAGGTTCAGGCAAGATGACCTCAGGGCCCCGAGACGGCTTCCCCAGGTCCAGGTACGTGTACAGACTGGACTACCCGCTTTGCCTCTTTAAGAGCATAGAACCCGCTCCTCGAAACCTGCCTCATAGCCTAGTGGCCAGGATGGCATTGCTCATGCATAAACCCTACCAAGGGAAGTGGGGTCACAGTGCCAGGTTAGATCAGTCCGGATCAACCTTCAGACCTGGGGAGAGAGCCGCCATTCCGAGTAAAGTGACAGCATCCGAGTAAAGTGACAGCATCACACCTAGGCCAGGCAGGCAGAAGGTGGCTCTTGGGCAGGTCCCCCCGCTGCCTCTTCTTCCTCGTTTCCCAGCAGTGCCCAGTCTCCCAGCCGTGGCACTGGGCACCCTGTTTGTATTTTGTGGGTCCACCTGATCTACACTAGCCCCAGCACCTTGCAGGTGCCCTGTGCATGTAAAGAATTACTACCTGTTCGTTGAAGTGAATTAAGTAGCCTTCGACATATTTGTTCTGCCTTACAAACCTCTAATTAAAACAACACCATAACCATATCATGATGGCCCAGGTTAGAAACTTGATCAGGCACCAAGCCTGTGACCTGGAATGTCTCTTGATCTCCACAGAAGCAAAGCTGCTAATTCCTCTTGCTCTAATAAAGCACGCCTACGTTGAATTCATTCCTCTGGCCTTTTGAGTTGAAGGCAAACAGTGTGGCCTGTGCTTTTCTCTAAAGTATTTATGGGCGATCTAAGCCCACATGAATTGCTTCATCCTTATTATTCACATTTTCTAATTGTTCCCCACGTCTCCTAGATGGAGGGTAACAAAACTTTGATGCTCAGATTTTTACTTAGTGACTCATGTGGCCTACAGAATAAGCAAATGATTTTCCTCCACAAACTTGGACTGCATCGTTTTTTTCTACCCAATAAACTTGTTAACTATGCCAAATGTTTTTTAAATTTAATAGTACCGTATTCCCTAAGGATTCCCTAATACAGCCTGGCTTCTCTCTCTCACTTTTTGTTAACTTGCCCCTGAATCAACTGTGAGAAATGATTCTGACCCATAAAATCGTTATGCCCACCAACCAAACAGAGGTTCTAATCCTCTTCTTAAGATTCTTCATTAGGTTTCCCTGCTTCCTGGATTGGACTTGAACTCCTGGAACCCATGTTAAAGGCCACCTGCCATTTTGCCCACATCTGCCTCAGACCCGTGCAAATCTAGTCCTGGTTCTCCCAGCTATTTTCCCTCTAAGACAGAATATAAGTGTTAATGTCAGACACCAGCTCTTAGCAAGGCCTAAAGGCATAATCTCTACCAAGAAGAGGTTTAGCAGAAACAATGGCGAATCAAGAGTCCAGAAAGGTCTGTGTTCCTTTCACTACCATGATAAAATTTCATAATTGTCTCCTAATTTCTAACTCACCTCCAGCAGAATTTCTGCTTGAATAACCTCTAAAGGATCAGACGTAAATACAGCACTGTCTGATAACGATGGTTAGGTCTGGGCTAGTTTTCAGAGTTTATAGAACTGATGTTCATCCGAAATTGCTCACATTGACCACGTTTCAAAACACAGTCATCCTAGAGACAGCAGAGGGCACTCCAGGTGAATATTGAGTAACTGCAAACAAACATCCCAGGAGGAAATGTGACCTGAAGTGTAGGGTGTAGTGCACGATACAGCACACGCTGAAATTTCTCCCGCTCAAAGCTAACCTAATATTTTCCATTTGTTTAGCTTCTTAATGTCCTAGGTCTGTACTGTCCCACATGGGAGACCCCATGTGCCTATTTAAATGTAAGTTAATTAAAATGTAAAATTCAGTTCCTCTGTTGCACTGGCCACATTTCATGGACTCAAAAGATACAGGGGGGCTTCCCTGGTGGTGCAGTGGTTAAGAATCCGCCTGCCAATGCAGGGGACACGGGTTCGAGCCCTGGTCCAGGAAGATCCCACATGCCATGCAGCAACTAAGCCCGTGCGCCACAACTACTGAGCCTGCGCTCTAGAGCCCGCGAGCCACAACTACTGAAGCCCGCGTGCCTAGAGCCCGTGCTCCGCAACAACAGAAGGCACCGCAATGAGAAGCCCACGCACCGCAACGAGGAGTAGCCCCCGCTCGCCCGCGTGCAGCAACGAAGACCTGACGCAAGCCAAAAAAAACCTACGAATTGTTCATTTCTGGAATTTTCTATTTTAATATTTTCGGACCTTTGTTGACTGAGGGTAACTGAAAGCAAGGCATACAAAACCTCGAATGAGGGGGGACGACTGTATGTTATTCGGAGGTGATGTTGGGAAGGGTGAGGGACAAGCGGTGGGCGCCCACGTTGCGGGCTGGTCACCTTTCACTCCCGGTCCTTCAGGCTTTATAAGACAAATCATGATGGCATCGGTGAACCTGGACACCGAGTGAGACGAGCCCCACCCACCCACCCTCTTATTTCTTATCCCCGCAAATCCACCAGGGGGCAGCACCACCTCTCAGACTTCACAGCCTCATAGAGGAGCAAGGAAGATGCAGAGTGTAACTGATTTGTACTCATTTCCTAAGTTTACACAGATCTTTTCCCCCAAATCTAAGGGGAGGTGCCATGAGAAGGAACTCACGTTCTGTGAGAAGCAAGAATCGCTACATCACAAGGTTAGAGGTGGCTCCTAGGTGACCCATTGAAATGTACATTTACATTTATAAATGTATGTTTATATGTTTCCATTTGAAATAGAAAAAAGGGTAATGTAATAAAAGTATTACATAAAATAAAATATAAATAAAATAAATGAATAAAATAAAAAATTCATGAATTCACACTGGTAATAAATAACCTACTGGTTAATAAAAAATAAAATTAAAATTCTGAATAAAATAAAATAAAAATTCAGTAGTTCAAACTGATAATAAATAATCTGGCAAACACCACCTTAACCAAGCGATCAAAATTGACGAAGTTAATGTCACCTCAAAAAGGGGCACACTGACATTGCTTGTGTAGAAGATCCCGAATAATCTCAGAAGTATCTGCTGGAACTAATAGGAAAATTTAGCATGGTCAAAGGATACAATGACAGTATATAAAAATCAACTGTATTTCCATATATAAGCAATGAACAATTGAAAATTAAAAAATAATAATAGCATCAAAAGCATGATTTGGGTGTGTTGATAGAAATGTCCTAAATCATGCGGTGGTGATTACCTGATTATATACATTTGTTAAAACTCATAAAACTGTACACTTAAAATTAGTGAATTTAATTGTCATGTAAATTATACCTCAATGGAGAGAGAAAAAGCACCTACTGTGTGCCCAGTTCCAGGTGCTGAGCACACAGCACAGAACAAATAAATCTTTTCCATTGGAGCTAACTTTCTAGTCAGGGTTAGAGCTTTGAAAATGAATGAATGAATGAATGCACATGTCAAGTAGTGAAAAGTGCTATGAATTAAAATAAAGCAGGGCAAGGGTGCAGGATGGCGGGAGAGGGGGTGTGAATTGTCTTATACAGAATGGGCAAGAAAGGATTCGCACGGATAAGACGACAGTTGAGCCGAGACCTAAATTAGATGAAACCGACCGTCTCCGGCCGCCTTTGACCGGCAGAGGGCCGTCCGAGGGCGGGGCGACTCCAAACCTCTGACCACTGGGAGTCGGCCGCCCGCTTCCGGCGGCGGCGCGGGGGCGGCCGGGAGCCCGGAAGTCCGTCGAGGGAGGGGAGTCCCGCGGCCGCGCGGGGGCCGCCGGGATACCGGAAGTCCGCCGAGGGGGTGAGTCTCGCGGCCGCGCGGGGGCGGCTGGGAGACCGGAAGTCCGCGGATGGCTGTGAGTTCCGGCTGCGGGGTCGTCAGGGGCTTCCTGGGAGGTAAGACCGATACCGGCCTTCCCGGCCATGGCCAGCCGGGCGGGGGCCGGGGCTGCGGTTGCCGGCGCCGCCGTTGTCGCGGTGCTCTCGGCCGCGCTCGTGCTCTACGGGCCGCCGCTGGACGCAGGTACTCGGCCGCGGGCTACTCGTCCGGGCGGGAGGCGCCGCCGTGGGGCCGGGGTCGCGCGGAGCCGCGGGTCCTGGGTCCACCTGGGGAGGGGTTAACCGAGGGACCCCGAGGACCCCGGCCAGGCCTTGGCTGCTGAATAGAGCGGACTGTGTAGAAAGAATGAGGCGTAAACGGGACAAGTGCGTCCGGCTTGGAGCACCATCCCCTCCTGTATGGTTTTCCTCTCTTGCCCTGCGGATATTATTGTACCTAAGAGTTTTCAAACCGCTGGACAGTGTGTTGTATTATCTCACTTCTCCCAGCAACGTGGAGAGGCTGCTGTTTTGTAAGGAAAGAGGCCCTGAGCCAAGGTTCCCAGCCAGAAAGTAGCTGAAATGGTAAAACGCGCTTTGGCTGTAGTCCTTAGCAGCAGGCAGGACAGAGAGTAACTGTTAGGGGGGTTTGGCTGTTTGGTTTTGGGCACCGTAGCTTCAGGAGATTTGAGGAGCATCGAGGGGCCCCTCAGCTTCTGCACTTCACTCAGTCACACCAGCCCAGGCGCTTTTGGGCACCAGTTTGTTCGGAGATACTTTATCTGTCGCAGTTGGTCTTAAATTCGTACACTCCGTGATTGGTTAGCAAGATTTCTCTTTGAGTCGGCTTGAGATTTCATTATTAGGCCGAGCTGCGGAGCTTTTACCAAAAACTGGCTTCCCAGCTTTAGGGCATCTCAGTTAATTTACAGCTTGCTGTCACATGTTCCAAATTAGCTACGGTTCACGTTAAATTAAAGCAAGAAACATTGGTATTGCAAAGTTGTGAGTGGCAAGTAATTCTAGAAAACAACCCAGAATAAAGAAATCTATTTAGCTCTCCTCAGCCACACTTTAAAGCAAACAAAACCAGACGGGTATGGCCTGTTCTTCTAGATTCAGAATTGTATGAAGACAAATTACTTACTAGGATAAATTTCAAGTTGCCTCTTGCCAAGGCCTTTTTATCCTTAAAAACTTTGATGTTTGTATTTCAATATTTCTGTGGATAAGTCCAAACAGTGCATGTCAGTAAGCCAGCTGAAACTTGATTCTCTGTGGAGTATAGGGAAGTTGAACTGACCTTCCTTTGGCCCTCTCACTGACAGGTGTTGATCTCAGGTGAGTGTTACAAAACCCTAATGAGCAGGGTGGATTGTGCTTTGCAGTCATACCATTGCAGTTAAAAAGTGAAAACGCTGTACTTCTCAACAGTGGTGTTTTTTACCCATCCCAAATTGGTTTCAGAAGGCATTTGAGAAGGATTTGACTTGTCTTTTGGTTGGTGGCGTGATTATTTGATAAAAAAAAAAAAACTTTTCTGCCTGAAAATGGCAGCATTTTGGTAAAATGGTGTCTTCTGCCCTGGCTTATCCGTTCGTAACCATAGCATCTTCACAGGTCTGTCTCTGAGCCTCAGTTTCCTTGTCTGTAAAAGAAGGATAAACTGGCTCCCAATGAGGAGAGTGAGGCAAGATGCCGTTAATTCATCAGGCATTTATTGAGTGGCTTATTCTGTGCCAGACTCTGTTCCAAGTGATTGAGGGTGGGAGTCCAGCCCTTGAGTCACAGGTGGGGCTATGCCTCATTCTGTGGAGGCAGAAGGTGCAGGGGTGGTCCTGGGACGCTCTGTGTGTGGCTAGCTGCTTAAAGTGATGGCAGCTAATAAACCCAAAACATTGTAAGGGACTCAGAACGATCCGTGAGTGACTGGTGAGTTTGGATTCTGTCTTTACAATTTCCAGACTTTAAAAAGCACCTGTATTTATTGTTCTGGGGCATTTGGAGGAGAGACCATTCTCTGATATCCTCGCATTGACCAGTCACCTTATGCTAGGTGTGTTCAAGTTTGACACAGATGAATGGCAAGCACCACGGTAAGCGCACAGACGGCTCGTCAGCAGTCAGCAGGGCCGTCCTGAAATCCACCTGTAACAGCTGTGGTTCCTGTCCTGCAGCTGGCCAGGGAGCCTAGGCAAGAGTGTCTCAGGGCCGCTGCGCACGGTGGCAAAGAGAGTGCGTGGCTGGGAGTCTGGGGTGCAGGCGGGCGTGCGGGAGGTGGGGGCCGGGGGCGGGGAGTGAGAGCTGATTGCTCTGTTAGGTCAGCGCCTCTGTGGCCTGGCTCTGTCAGGTTGGCCCGGGGCAGAGGCGTCGGGGGCTGGACTGATGGTTGAGCAAGCCTTGTGCCTTTTCACGGCCAAAGGGTTAGGGTTACGGCGATTCTGTTTGGAGTTTTAATCCTGTGTTGATTTGGAAGAAGGTAGGAAGGCGTTTGGATGGATGGTAATTAATATTCTTTTTACATCTTGGGTCTAAGCATCCATCTGATATATTGGCTAAGGAGGCATTTATTTACATCTACTCATTAAGGAAAATTACGTGAATAACGTCGTTGAGTGAAAAGTAAAATTGTAAGAGTGATAGAAGATAAAGCTCTTTTACCACATGTATGGAGCTGAGTCAGTCTCTGTTCTTCACTTGGACTTGTGACCCACGTCTGGTTTTCCTCTGCTGCTGAGATAATGGGAAGATAAAAATATTGGATGCCTTTTTTGTGAAAATGTTGTTCGTATCAGCAAAGATCCTTTAATTCTAGAGAAAATGCATGCTTTATTATCTATTCATACATTGGGCTCTACAGAACACAGGATTTCTCTCACAGCTGAGCTGTTTTTAATAATATGGCAAAACATACAACATAGGAAGTTTTTCAAGAAAGGCCAATTAAAATTAGCTATTTATAGACAATTCAATGATCAAACTATTTTAAAATGCCACTTTGAACCCAGTGTAAGATGTGTTCCTTCTTTAGGACGCCATTTCCAGGCTATTGATTATCTAATTGAGTGTTGGAACCACGACTGGAAAATGAATTGGGAATAACATGAACCACCTGTCTGGCTTGAATAGACTGTGGAAAGTAGCAAGGGGGAGAAGAGACCTAATAAACTTGAAGGAAGATTACGATGAAATATGTGTAGTTCATTGAGTAACAGTGCGTTAAAAAAAACTTTCTGAAAGCTTAAGTAGACTTCCAAGACGTCTGATGCATTCGAAGTAAATCTGGTCCATGCAACAGTATTGGTAGCGTTGTGTTGTTACTTCTGAACAGCATTTGCTTATAGAAATGAAATGATGAAACCATTGGATAAAAATCTACAGCATTCATATTAAGCCAGCTTTGGGAGGTGTTTTGATTAATGGGGTATTTTGTTCAAGTCTGTTTTTGATGTATGCTGGTAGACACTTACCTTTCTGAACATTTTCCTGTTTTTCAGTTTTAAATCAAGCATTTCCACTGCATACAGCACGCTCAGTAACGGACATGGAGGCTGCTTTGCAGCTGGTGAGGAATGTGGTGCCTCCTCTGGCCGCCTGGAAGCACAAAGGGCAAGCTGGGAGGATAGGCGTGGTGGGAGGCTGCCCAGAGTAAGTTGCGTGGACACAGCGTCCTTCTCTGGCTGTCGCCTACCTGTCGTCCCTCCGTCCGTCCAGTTGGACCCCAGGGGTCATTTCCAGGTGTCCTCTGATATTCCGGCAGTAGTTTTCAGTGATGAACGTTTGATTGAGCAGCAGAGAAAGCATGGGGCGCCGAGCGGGTGAGGCTGCTGCTTCCTTTGTGCTCTGTACTGGCGGGTTCGTCGCTGTGAGCCGTGGTTGCTTTGTAGCCAGGGCAGACGGCCAGCATCTGCTTGCTTTCCTTTCTTAGTTCAGAGATACTCCCGGAGGCTCCTCGTGACGCCTGACAGATCCAGCTTTCTTCTGAGGCCTTCTTTCTCTTCTAGCTCTATGTATTGTGCTGCTGTGTCGACACATAAAGATTGGGAATTTGTCCTTGCCTGTGATACCTGCTGCCTTTGACTTAATTCGACCTTGGTTACCGTTCAGTTTCTGCTTCCTTTCTGTTTGCACTGATACGCTCTTTGCCTAGCCTTGTCTTTCTTTTCAACAGTTTAGCATGTAGTTGGCTGTATTTATTAAAATAACATGTAGCTAAATTGTGTTTCTTTACCCAACGTGACAGTGACTGCTCTTGCTAAGTGAGGGGGATGTATTTCTTTTGTTAGCGAGGCTTGTATTCACACTGTGGGGTGAGTGTGTATGTCCGCTGTCCTGTCCTTTGGCATTTCGGGCGAGTTCGTGGCTCTGCCCTGGGGAGACTGTCACACATGCAGCGTGCCCTGAGCGCGTTTCCCTGTTCGGGTTAGCAAAGCTCTTCTTCACCCCTGGGATTGACGTAACAGTTACCGTCGCTCATCTGATGTCACGTTCACGGATTTTCCTGCTGTGCGTGAAGTGCCCTTAAGCACAGTTACAGGCGTTTCCGAGCAAGCGGGTGGAAGCAGGAGGGAGGCGTGCGAGTCTCTTCTCGTTTGTCTCCATGTCCGAGGTGACCGCTGGCTCTGCTCACCGTTGCTCTCGGGGGTGGGTCCTGCTCCTTGGGGTGCCAGCCAGTCCAGGGGCTCCGGCCTGTGGTCACCTCGAGCACACTGTCTCTCTCTGCAGTGCCTTTGGGAAACTCTCCCTGTCTTCTCAGACCTCCAGGTTTTGTTGTGTTTTGCTTTGTTTTTTCCCCTAACACACATCCCTACCATCCTTGCTAACAGAACCCCAGTCTTGTTCGGTTGGTGTTGCATCTTCTCTTACTTGTGTCTGTGTGCATTTCTGATAAATCAAGTGCTTTCTGTGTCTATATTAGTCTAGAGAGAGGTGTCGTCTTTATAATATTAAGTCCTCTCATCAAGTGTACATCTCTTCTGTTCTTTAATAGGTTTTTAAAATGTCCCCACAGAGTTATCATGTGTTTTATAAGGTTAATTCCTAGATGCTTTATGATTTTTGCTGGTATGGTAGATGCTATCATATTCTAATCAGTTATTCCTGGTATAGAAAATAACCATTTTATTCCAGTTGATGTAAATCTTGCCGAACCATTGTACACTAGGAGATTCATTTTTTAACAGCTTTATTGAGGTCTCGTTGGTATACGGCAAGCTGCAAATGTTATAAATGTACAATTCGATAAGTTTGACCTCTGTACGGCCCCCTGAAGCCATCCGTCAAGGCTTCAGTTTGCACATATGCATTTCAGAGAGACCTTGGGGCACCTGGCCAGGACCTGCCTCTCCTGACATGGTTCAGAGCCTCGTAGGAAAGATTGACTTTCCTGGGACTGATCCGTGTTAATAACCCTTTTCCCGAGCTTCTACCGGGGGTTGGGCCGTGCCCAGGTGCTGCGTGTCTGTGTAATTTACTGATAAGCCTGGTGTGCTTGCCTCATTCTCAGATGTTTTTGACTGTAAATGTCTTCTTTTTAGGTACACTGGAGCCCCCTATTTTGCAGCAATCTCAGCTCTCAAAGTGGTATGTTTGTTCATAGCTTCTTTTTCAGGATTTTTCTAGTAAAGGGTTGGATTATTTAAATATGACTGAAGCAAATGTTTTCTGAGTAGTCTCTCAATATTCAGAGAAATCTGAATAACATTTTGGGTAATTGTGGTAAGAGACGTACCTTTAAATCTACCCTGACCTCTTGTGCAGCCACAAAGTAACTTGGATTGGGACTCATTTTCTTTTAAGCTAAACTCTTTTTAGAACTGTACTTCACCGCAGTGATCCAGGCTGCCTTTTCGGTCCTAGCATAAGCAGTGGACCTCTTTTAACCTTGGCAGTTGTCACGGCAGCGTTTTGATCAAGTCCTGGAGGCCCAGTGGCATAGGGACTGTGACATGGGCTCTGCTTCTGCGGACCTCATCGTGATGCCACCTGAGCCAGCGGGGCCACCTGCCTCTTTGGCGGCAGCAGAAGCCCGCCTCTCTTTCCAGGCCTTTCTTAGGTTTTGCCGCCGGCCGGAGGCCTCTCAGCCGCCTCCTGGCTGTGGGTTACCTGCGGCAGTGGGTGCTTTTCTTTTGTGGACAGTGCTGCGGAATTCGCACGGTTGTACCAGAGCCACCAGTGCTCTTGAGTGTCTGTCGGGCGAATCCCGCGTTAAGCCGGCCTCCTGTGCCCCTCCTCAGGGCGCGGACTTGTCCCACGTGTTCACCACCCAGGATGCTGCGCCTGTGATCAAGTCATACAGCCCGGAGCTGATCGTTCACCCGGTTCTGTGAGTAGTGGGGCCCCGGCGGGCGCGGGGCTTGTAGCCACTCTCCTGGGTCACAGGGTCTCTGCGCCTTCGTGGAGCCGCTGTGCAGTAGCCGCGGTGCGGGGAGGGGGCAGGTGGGAGGGTGCTGTCGGAAGAAGCGAGGGAACGATAATGAACCCGCGTCTGTAGTCCGAATAAGACAGACAGTGTGCAGGAGACCTGGGCACCAGGGCTGCCCGGGCTGTCCCCTGTGGCCCGTCGGCAATGGCCGGAGGGTCCTAGGCCCAGGAGGAGCCGTGGGCCTGCCTGTGACAGTGTCTCACGTGGCAGCAGTAATGACCGTTCGATCGTTCAGCAAGCGCTTACTGGACTCTGTCCTGGGTTCCGCGGGGACAGCATCTGACTGGGCAGCCCAAGACCTGCTCCCGTGCAGCTTCCTCTCCAGGGCAGCCCTGTGCCCTGGAACTTTCTGCAACGGTGAAGCTTTTCTCTCGGTGCTGTGCGAGACTGTGGCTGCTGAGAGCTTGAAACGCGGCCAGTGGGACTCGGGAGCTGAGTTTTTACTTTGATTTTAATTACATGTAAAAGCCCCGCGTGGTCAGCGTCTACTGTATTGGGCCATGTACACAGCTTTGGAGGACAAACGAGGTAACAGTTTGTCAGGCGGTGCTAAGGACCGCAGGGAGGACGGGGCGGGGAGTGCTGGGTGCACGCGTGTGTGTGTGGTGGGTGCTCCTAGGGTCGCCGTGGGCGGTGGCGCAGGGCGTGGCATCCAGTGAAGGCGCAGACACGGGGACTGGGGGGGAGCGGGCGTGGGAGCTCATGCTGCAGGCCTGCTGGGGACACTTAGTCTGGGGTGCTTGGGAGGGGCTGGGTGACCAGAGAGGTTCAGGGCCACACTTTGCTGGTCGTGGGGGTCATAGTAAGGGTTCTGGCCCTTGGGGCCCAGGGCGGAAGCAGGGGTCCCGCTGGGAGGCTGTGGTAAGCCCCTGGGGATGCTTGCGTGCTGGGCTAGAGACAGGAGCGGGTCAGAGCCTGGCCACAGCAGGGGAGTGCAGCCCCGCCCTCCCGCGGGCGGGCTGTGAGACCCGGCAGGAGTGTGGGGAAGCCACCAGGGTGTGGGCTGAGCAGGTTGTCATCTCCGTGGCCTGCTGATGTGCCGGCGGCCGTGGGGTGGGCAGGGGAGCCTAGATCTGGGAGTTGTCAGCGCGTGGGCTGCGTTTAAACCAGGAGGCGAAGCTGTGTGTGGGCCGGGAGGGCCCGGCGCGCTGGCGGCTGGGAGCAGACTGGAGGGGCCTGGAGGGCGTCCTGGGGCCGAGTGGAGAGCTTTGCGGATGGTCCTGGAAGAGCCCGTGCCTGGAGCCGGACACGAGGCCTCGGCTCCCAGTGTGGGGTCCCCAGTGCGGGGTCGCCGGCAGCCCGAGCGGGGCTGCTGGGGGGCGGGCCGGGCCGTCTGGTAGCCTGTGGGCCCTGAGAGTGGCGGCTGGGCCTCAGAGTCGCGCGCAGCCATCAGGTCTGGGCTTAAGGAGGGCTCCTGATGTCACGGGGGGTCGGGGCGCCGCCGGGCACGCGCCTCCCCGCAGGCCTGAGGTGGGGACGTCTGCACCACAGGTAGGAGTGCAGCCTGCACTGCATCTGTGCGCCTGTGTGATGGAACCAGACTGGCACAGGTCATTTTGAAATGAGTCATCGTGTCTTATTTTAACGTGTTTTATGTACTTTTTCCCCTGTGAGTCTTAATTTTAAAAAAAGAAAAAGAAAGTGTAGTATGATCATGACTATATACCCTGCATTATTGACTCTCTTTCTGATGGGAAGGAAGTTCCATTTGCCTCAGCTTTGGTGAGACCCAGATCCTCTGCCTACCTTTGCGGAGTTCACAGAAACATGTGGACCACTCGAGTAAACTGGGGTCCCTCCCGGGGCCTGGGAAGGGGCCCAGCAAGTGAGAGGCTCCGTGCTTGAGTTTCATCCCCAAGAGTATGCTGCCTTCACATCACGCCACACATCATGCTCTTTGTCGTTTCCTGTAAAACAGCGCTTTCTCGCCATGTTTCCTGCCCCTGCTGCTCCCTCCTTCTCTTGTCTGCTTGTCCCCAGAGGGGGCGGCTTCCCCTGCGAGCCTCCTAAGTGGAGGTGGCTTTTCCTTTGTTCCCCCGGCCACTGGGTCTGGAGGTGGGACATGCGTCCTCCCGGACCATCACCTCTTGTTCCAAAACCTCCAGCTCCTTTGAAACTCCACCCACTGACCCAATACCCCTCCTCCCTGCAGCTGCCTCTGACCCCCCATCAGTCCTTGGGTATTAGTGTCTCTCTCCACTATTGCTCCCGGGGCTGTTGCTAATGTGTGTGTAGGGAACTGCTTTACTGGGATGTGATTCACTATAAAATCCACTGACTTTAGTACAGTGGTTTGTGGTATGCTTGCCAGGTTGTTACGTCACATAATCTTAGAACTCTCCCACCACTCCAGGACGGAAGCCCCTCCCCATCGCCACCCCAGCCCGAGGCGACCTCTCATCTGCTTGGTTTCCAAACATTTGCCTTTTCTGAACATTTCTTATGCATGGGATCAGACATTTGTGAGGTCTTGTGTCTGCCTTCTTTTACTTAGCATCCTGTTTTCGAGAGTTGTCCACAATGTAGCACGTGTCAGTGCTCTGTTGCTCTTTAACAAACAAAAACAAAACCCAGAAGTCCCCCCCACCAACCCCACCAGCTGCTGGCAACCGGCAGTCTCTTCTCTATGGGTGAGTTTGGTGTTGTCTTTTTGCGGTTTTTTTGTTTTGTTTGTTTGCATACGCTATTTGTGTTTCTTGGGCTCATTTCACTTAGCAGAATGCTTTCAGGGGCATCTGAATGTTGAAAGCTAAACAACTATGGTGGGGTCCTGGCTGGGGTCCTGGAGCAAGAAAAGGACATTGGGGGAAAATCTGGAAAAATCTGTAGTTTCATTAATAAAGTAAACAAAAGATGAAAATTGCAAGCTCTTTTGCCCTTCTTTTTCTTTTGTAGTGACAGCCCCAGTGCCGTCCAAGATGTGGAAAAGTGGTTGCCCCGACTGCACGCCCTGGTCGTAGGGCCTGGCTTAGGCAGAGACGACGTTCTTCTCGAAAACGTCAAGGTAACGTGTAGAATTATTAACCATGCCTATTCCCACAGGCTCGGCCCTTAGATCGGGGGAGTCTGACGGAATTGCACTTTCCGTTGTTTGTTGCTCTGTGTGCGTCTTGGAGGAGGAGTTGAGACCGATAGAACGTGGTCTGGGGAATAGAGGAGACACTAGGCGTAAAGGTAGGGATGTGCTTAAACCAGAGCAGGGCACTGCTGAACGGCGCCCTCTTTCGCTCCCGGGGCTCTGGTCTCAGGCTGTGGCCGAGGAAGTCTCCATGGGGCCCGACGTGACCAGAGTCCCAGCATCCGGGCTGAGCGGGGTTAGCAGTGTCCGGGCGTGCGCTCAGGCTCGCAGTCGCCTCCCCGCGACCCCTTCCTGCTGGGGACCCCTGGCAGCCTGCTCCTGGTGCCCGCTGTAAGGGCGCAGTGCCCCCCGGGGCTGGCCGAGGGCCACGCTTTGTGCAGCGCTCTGCACGGTGCCCGGCTGGGCCCAGTGGGAGTCTGTCACAGCGAGCCAGTGGGAGAGGGTGCTGCTGGTGACTTCACCGTTGCTGTGAGCTGTGCACTTAGAGAGAAACGTGAAAGGTGTTCTGGTGCTTCTAGCTTTGTGTCGTCAGCGGGTCCTCCTGAAAGCCCTTGTTAGTTTAATTTCTTAACCTGGTGCTCCTCTGACCACCTGAGGTCCTCATTGGTCTAGAAATCCCTGGGCCTCGGACCCCACGGGCCAGTTGTTCTGCTGCCTTTGCACTCTCTTCTGTCCCCTGCCGTCCTTTTCAGCTAAAGCCAGCGTAGCCGGCGCTGGGTGATGGGGGAGCGGGCAGGAGACCCTAGTTCACCCTCGTGGGTACACGTGCATTCGTTTACTTTTTCATTGGATCATTTATGCTCTTCCTTACTACTGAAACTTTATGCCTGCTTTAATCTAAGAAGATGAAACTAATTTTTTAGCCTCAAAATGTTGAAATAGAAATAAGTGCTATCCTGGATCAGGGGAAATAGCTCGGATGGCACACCAACCCCACATTCTGTGTGTTCCCGCTGCCCAGGTCCTCCGACACTGCCCCGGTGTCACTCTCCGAGGGGACACATTTCAGGGACCTGCTGAGCTCTCCCTGCCCTCGTTGGGGCCCTTCTCAGTGCCCCAGACCACCTGCCCCAGCTCCAGCCCTGGGAGGTGTCGGCCGCGTGCCTCGAGGGGGCTAGCGGTCATGGTGACCCTGATTTGCCGCTTGCTTCAGCAGCTGGAGGGGCTCCTGGCTCAACTTCTGCTTTTTGAGTTAAACTGAACAAAAGCTCAAGGGAAAGAAGGTGTAGGGCGCTGTGAGTGTTGGTTGGACTTTCCTAGCAGTCTGTGGGTAAAGAACATTTTAAAAGGCAGACGTGTGTTTGCTTTACCAGAATTTAGTGAGAACGTGAATTTTAAGGGTCCCTTCCACGGAAAATCTTTCCAGCCTTTGGGGTTAAAGTTGGGGCTGGAAATTTCACTTTCTTCAAGCCCATGAATGATCACTGAGGAGAAACAGTAGCCGTGACAGGTGACTGGGGATGGAATGGAGCAGGAAGTGTGTTTTCAACTTTAGTGTCGGTAGTTGGTCCGTTTATTATTGCCTGTTTCAAACGGTTTGGTTAAAACATATGTACCCTCTGTAGGACGAGATGCTAAGTGAAACGGGCAGCAGCACAAACGCTGCGCGATCTCACTTCTGTGTGGAGTCAGAATAGGTGAGCTCGGAGAAGCAGAGAGGAGAAGGGTGGCTGCCGGGCGCGGGGCGTCAGGGCAGTGGGGAGAGGTTACGTTCTCCCCCAGGGAGGTGATGGCTGTGTGGGTTAGCTGGACTGGTGATTATTTCACTATACTTCTGCACGGGCTCACCTTGGAGGTACTGGGGGTTCGGTTCCGGACCACTGCAATAAAGCGAATTCTCGTCATAAGGCCGGTCACGTGAATTTTTTGGTTTCCCAGTGGAGATAAAGTTACGTTTGTGTTATACTGTAGTCTATTACGTGTACAATAGCATCATATCTAAAAACAGTGTAGGTACTTTAATTTACAAGTACTTTGTGACTGAAAAGCGCCGACCGCCATCTGAGCCTCCAGTGAGACATCGCTGTTTTGCTGGTGGAGGCTCTTGCCTCCACGCTGGCGTCTGCTGAAGGCTGGGGTGGCTGTGGCAGTAACCTTTGCCGCATTCATGGACGAATTTAAAGTGTACAATTCAGTGGCTTCTAGTATATTTACGGAGTTTGCAGCCATCACCACAGTCCGCTTGAGGACGTTTTCCTCACCCCAGAAAGAAGCCCCACACCCGTTAGCACTTGCTCCCCGTTCCTCCCAGCCTCCACCCCTGGCGACCACTAATCTACTCTCTGTCTCGATGGATTGGCCTATTCTGGACCTTCGTAGGAACAGCATCATACGGTGTGTGGTATTTGTAATTTCAGGGCTCACCCTGTTGTGGCAGGTTGTCAGCGCTTCACGCCTTCTGTTGCTGTGTGATAGGCCGTGGTATGGAGAGACCGCGTTTTTAAAATCCATTCGTCAACTGATGGACATTTGGGTTGTTTACACTTCTTGGCTATTACAAATAGTGCTGCTGTGAGCACTCATTTACAAGGTTTTTTGTGGATTTATGTTTTTATTTCTGTGGGTTATATACCTAGACTGGAGAAGCTGGATCATACGACACGTCCGTTTGGTGTCTTATCTAAGGTTTTTGCCTGACGCAATATTTACTCCTATGTTTTCTCTTAAGAGCTTTATTCTTTTAGCTCTGTGGTCCCTTTTGAGTTAAGTTTTGTGTATGGTGTTAAGGAAGGGGTTCAGTCCAGTTTTATATCCAGTTGTCCCAGTACTTCTTCGGGCCAGTGAATTCTCTGGGCATCCTTGTTGAAAGTCAGTTGACATCAGTGTGAGGATTGATTTCTGGGCTCTCCTTTCTGTGCCATCGATTGTACAGCTGTCCTCGTGCCAGTAACCACATTATCTTGATTATTGTATCTGTGCAGTAAGTTCTGAAATTGCGAAGTGTGGGTCCTCCAACTTTCTTCTTTCCAGCGTTGTTTTGGCTATTCTGGGTCCCGTGAGTTTCCATGAGTTTTAGGATCAGCTTGTCAGTTGCAGAATGGACAGCTGGGATTTGGGTAGGGGTCACCTTGAACCTCTAGGTCAATTTGGGGATCACTGCTGTCTTAACGATATTGAGTCTTCCAGTTCATAAGCTGGTTTTGAGCCAGAGTTTGTGGCTGTAGGATCTTGACGGACCCGCCTAGTGTCTGTGCTCTTTGGCAGCCTGTTGTTTTCCTGGATGGATGGATGTGTCTCGGAGGCTCTTCCTGGCGGGATATGCATATGTTCATTATTTTTTACAGCCTCATCGTAATATGCTGTAATGTATTTAACTAGTTCATTTCGGCTGTTTACAGCATTTTTTTCTATTAGTGATGCCTTGAAGATTTCTGTATATCTATTTGTTTCTTTTGGGTGTTTTCTTTAGGATAAGTTTGTAGAAGTTCCACTGCTGAATCAAAGAGTATCTGTGGAAGGTGGAGATACTGAATAACATCCTCTGAACTGAGAAGGAACTTTTAAGACCGAAAAACAAAGCAGGCAACTGAGTGAAGTGCAGTTTTGAAGTTTACGTGGGGACTGACATACAGGCAGGATCGGGTGGAAGATGACCCAGGTGTCCCTAGCTGCACGGAAAAGGTCCGAGGGGATTTCTGAAGAAAGAATCTGACCCCCAAGTGAGACGCATGTCTGCACTGATGGGAACTGGACTTTATTTCTCCCCTGCCCCCTGGGGGGCTCTCTGCAGAGGCACTCCTCCAGTTTTCATATCAGAGAAAGATGGTCAAGTCGATAGGGAACTTGTCCGGCTTGGGTGCATTCCTGGCGAGTGGGGTAAAGCTCAGTCACTCACGCAGGGAGGGGAAGGGGCAGGGCTGCAGGCCTGAGATGGAGCTAACAGAGTGGGGTCAGTGGGGTCCAGCCACACAGTGTGAAACTGAAACGTTTTTGAGAGATGCTCCCAGATTTCTCCAGAAGCTTGTAGCAGTTTGCTCTCCAGCAAGGGCTGCCCTTCCCAGGATGTGCTCTGGGGAGCTGCCACTCCTCACTCCCCCTCCTCGTGTGTAGAAAGCTCCCTGTTGCACGTTAGCCCTCCTGACCTGTGTGTGGCTGGCTCCTGCGTTTGCCCATTCTTCCCTTAGGTCAGGTTGCTGTCCGGATGTGTGTGTGTGCGGGGCTTGCTGCCTCGTCACGGCACGTGCTGGTGGCGCTGACCCTCCAGATGCCATGACTGTGACAGCGTCAAGCGCACAGGCCCTCTGAGCCATGGAAGCAAGACCAGCCCTCCGTTCTCTGCGTCAGGAGGCCGAGTGTCACATTGTGCGATGTTACTAATGTGCTCTCCGTGGTGTCGGCTCACGTTTCCCGGGTCTGAACATTCACTGGGGCTCTAGTAGGAAAGTACAAAGACTCAGAAAACCTGAATTGGTTCTAACAGTAACGCCTGACTCGGGGCAAGCAGACAGAGCATTTCCACTGTTTAAGGAGAGAGCCTTCCGTGGGCCCTGTACCCTGACCCTCCACTGAAGGGGCTTTTGGGCACACTCCCAGCACTCAGACCGGCGTCGGCAGGTGCGACTGAAGCCGTCGGGCAGGGCAGCTATGCTGGGTGAGGTTGCACTCCTCAGTGCTACTTTACGGACGTGGGCTTATCTCCCAGTGTTTTAAATTATCCCTGCTTGTCATGCATCTCGTTCACTGTCCTCTTCTAACGTTTTCTGTTAGCCAGTGTCTGTCGGGTAGAAGCCCTCTTCTCATGCTGTTGCCGTAAACGCCCTTGTCATGAAATACTGGTGCGTAATAGTCAGCAGTCGTGTTGATCAGACACACACATAATTCTCAAGCGAAAAACCTCCAACTTTTAGTGTAGCATCAGAGAGAAGTGCTGCACTGTTCATTACTGCAGTCATTCATGTGAAAACACGTGAAGTGTTACTTAAGAGAAATAGATAAAAACTAAGGAGTTGGGGAATTCCCGAGACTTCAGGTCTCTCAGCTCCAAATCCTGAGGGCTAGTATCTGTTGGAAATTTGGAGGTGCCGGCTCAGGGTTGTCCTTCGTGGGCTGGCCTGGGACCCAGCACTGCGTGACGGTTCCCGTGGGCTCCTGTTTTCAGAGTTCCCAGGGCCCTGCCTTACAAAGTCTCTTTTCTGATTATTTTATGCGTTTGCTTTCTTGTTTCCTGTCTGTTGGTTGATGGCCTGATGTTGAAGTCCGTCAGGAACTGCTCGGTTTCTTTTACCCTCTCTGAGAGGTGACGGGCTTGTTGCTCAGCCTGGCTTCCTTTCCTCGCAGGGCATTTTAGAAGCGTCCAAGACCAGGGGCATCCCCATCGTCATCGACGCGGTGAGTGTGGCCTCCTCTCCCGTCCCCTCCTCCCAGGGGACCCCGCGGCCTCGCAGTGACGTGAGTCCTCATCTGCAGGACGGGCTGTGGCTGGTCGCTCAGCAGCCGGCCCTCATCCAAGGCTACCAGAAGGCGGTTCTCACCCCCAACCACGTGGAGTTCAGCAGACTCGCCGAGGCTGTGGTGAGTCAGCCGACGTCCCAGGCAGGGGTGAGGGACTCGTCCTGCGGTGCACCTGCGGGGACAGACGTGCAGAGGTGGGTGGACAGGTGCGCTCCCGGGTGCGTGCAATGATGGGGCATCTTCCAGTTAGCGTGTCTTCGTTTGGATGAAAGGTGGCCTCTGGGGTCAGCCCGCCCTCCTGCCACCGTGCACCCTGGGCGGATCGTTCCATCCCTGCCCCTGCCTCTGTAAAGTGTGGAGCATGATGGAATCTGCGTCCTAGGGTTTGTGAGGACGAAATAAAATAATACAGCTGACCCTTGAACAGCGGGGGTTAGGGGCGCTGAAGGCTGCACGCTGTCAAAATTCCGAGTGTGATCCACAGTCGGCCCTCCGGGTACGCGGTTCCCCGTGTCCTCGGTCCCGCATCCGTGGATTCAGCCAACCTCAGATTGTGTAGGGCTGTGGTATGTACTATGGGAAACATCCACATGTAAGTGGGACCTCGTGGTTCACACCAGCGTTGTTCGAGGGTCAGCTGTGTATGTAAGCCCAGCGTCCTCACGTATTAGTGCCGTAAATGTTTGCTCGAAGTCGCATCCCTCGCAAACCTTTACAATCCCGGCCATGGGCCAGTAGTCCTGACTCTGGGTCTCCCTCCCGCTGGTGGACGGAAACGTCTCTGCACGTGGGGCCAGAGCTCGGCCGTCGGCAGGTGACCAGCGGGCCCTTTCCCGCATGAGGCGGGGTCAGGGTGGATGGGCTCTTTCCGTGTCTGATGACAGCTGTGTCTGTGTGTTGTCCTCCGTCGTAGCTGGGAGACCCCCTGGATGGCAGGGACGGCTACAGATCTGTGCAGAGACTCAGCCAGGCCCTGGGCAACGTCACCGTGGTCCAGAAAGGGGAGCAGGACGTGATCTCTGATGGCGGGCAGGGTGAGTGGCCGAGGGCTTCACGCCACGTGTCGGCCAGCCATGCTGGGCACCAGCCCCAGGAGGACCTCCTGTTCACACACGGTCGGTCACACACGGGCACACATGCACACTTACCCCCCAGAGAGGGACTCCCTGGTGAGCATGTCAACCACAGCTTCTGGAAAGGCCATTTTTGTCTTGTTTCTCGCTGTTTTGCAACGGGATGTGGCAGTGATGCATGCTGGTCCTGGTCGACACCAGGTACAGGGTGCAGTTTTGTCCGTGCTGTGCAAGGAGAGCCCCAAGCAGAGGCTCTGGGCAGCGGGCAACCCTGCAGGCCCGTTGCCGCCTCACCTGAGGCCCAGATGCAGTTGCTTGAGTTTTCACTGCTTCCTGTTGTTTTATAAAAACGCCCGGAAAACGGAGACACCCAAGGAGCTGCCGGTGGGGCGGGAGCCCCTGGGCCCCGAGCGTGGCTGCAGAGCCCAGCAGGCCCGCCCGCATCCGCACCGGGGTTCGGTGCGTGACACCTCTGCTCCCTGCAGACGAGTCCTCCTGTTGCTGAAGTCTGCCCCGGAGGCAAGAGCCCGCCAGGCGTTGATGAGGGAGCTGTACACACGGAACCGGTGCCCAGGAAGGAGTGTGCACGCTCACACACGCCATCACACACACACGCTCGCTGTCACGCGCTGGACAGGAGACGCAGAGAGCCTCCTCTGCGTGGCCCTGAAGCCCGTGAGTCAGACGCTGGAAGGTGCTCTAGACTCTAACACAGAGAGAGCGTAGCAGCTGGTTAAGACGTTTTCCCAAGAGATAGAAACTTCCCGGCACGGCACAGACGAAGTCCCAGCAGGGCCGCTGCGGGCGCCCTGGGCCAGGGGCACCGTCCCCACCCTGTCCCCACAGACCCCTCGGTGCTGGTTGGGGGAGCTGGGCCTCTGCCTGCCGTGTCAGGACGGCCGGGGGGGCGGGGGGCAAGGTGATGGAGCACGGCCCCTCTCACACGGCCCCCTCGTCCCGCAGCGCTCACGTGCAGCCGGGAGGGCAGCGGCCGCAGGTGTGGCGGGCAGGGGGACCTCCTGTCGGGCTCCCTGAGCGTCCTGGTGCACTGGGCCCTCCTGGCTGGCCCCGAGAAGACCAATGGGTGAGTCACGTCTTTGTTCCTCCCGTGCTGTTGCAGCAGTTGCACGTTTAATAAGTGGCTGCTTGGAACATTCCGCTGAGGGGCCGGTGTCTGCTGGAAGAAGAGCCCCCAGGGCAGGGGTTGGTCCCAGGACGCTCACCCGGGGCCTCTGGTGTCCCTGCTGGTGTCGGGGGTGCTGCTCGGGGGTCTGCGGCGCATGCTCTGCGGGACCGGTGCCTCGGGGGACACGCAAGCAGGGGCAGAGCGTGTGCCGGGATATGACTGTCCACGGGGTGCAGCGCCCTGAGCGGTGGGGTCTGCCGTCGCCGGCAGAGGGTGGGCCCGGGCAGCCCACCCCTCAGGGCCCTCGGCCTCTCCTCGCTGTGCCCATCCTGGCGACCCTGACGGTGGTGGGCTGCAGGGTCCCGGCACACCTGGCCCGGGGGGCCTGCGGGGCGTGTGCGCGCAGGCGGGATTGTGATGGGTCCAGGAACATAGCAAGCAGCTCGTCCCCAGCCTCCGGTGTCTTCCAGGGCCTAGAACAGCACCGAGCACTTACCCTGTGACAGAGCGCCGGTCTGGCTTGCAGCCGGGACGTGGCTGCATCCTAACGTTTCTCCAGGCGGACAGGCATTTCTAATAGGCCCAGCGGCACGTTAGACTGAACTTGCCAGAGTGGGTCCCAGGGCGACCACAGGAGGGACAGGGAGGGCCTTTGGTGGCCACGACGCCCTGCTAACACCGCTCCCCCGCAGGTCCAGCCCGCTCCTCGTGGCTGCCTTTGGTGCCTGCGCGCTCACCAGGCAGTGTGCCCACCAAGCCTTCCAGAAGCACGGCCGCGCCACCACTGCCACAGACATGATCAGGGAGCTCGGGCCCGCGTTCAGCAGACTCTTCGAAACCTCAGCTGGTGCAGACGGAGGGGTGGCCCCGACGGGGGAGCTGCGTTTGTGACGGGGCCCACCTCCGGTCCATCCGAGTCCGCTGGGAGGTGTGTGAGTCTGTGCCGTGTGGGTTGACGTAGACAGTGTCAGAGCTTGGAACGTAGCACTTTCTGGCTCAACTGCTGTGTGCTTGGAGATGTTATGATAGGAAACAGAGTATTCCTGAACTTTTCTCAGCTTCTGGGCAATATCAGAAAAGAATGAAGAGAATCACGACAGCGAGACCGTCCGTCACCAGCTCAGCTGAGGTCGTGGGCTTTTGCTGTGCGATTCTTCTGTTTGTGGGAAGTTCCCCTCCTCCGGTAGTCCTCTCGGGGGGATCCCATCACTCGTTTTCAAATGTCTACATGAATGATGTTTTCTTTTTTAAACTGAGGTCCTCGAAGGGATGTGGCATTCATTCTTTAGCTCATTTTTGTTTCTTTTTGAACGGTGATTCGGTTGGACACACCTGGGCAGAAATATTAAGCATTGCTTGTTTTCGTCAATTGGTTGAAATATTTCAGAATAATGAGAAATCTGTTAGAACTCTGAAACCCTTTTGGAGGCAGCTGGGAAGATCACAGAAGGGAAGCGAATGGGACCCTGACCCCCGAGTGCACAGGTAGGGCCTCTGGGCCCCTGGCCTGTGCACCAGTTGGGTGCTGGCTGACAGGCCCCAGCACAGCACATGGGAGTGGGAGGGACGCCTGGGGCTCCAGGGTCGGGCGGGAGATGGCACCCAGGTGGGGGGCACCAACACTGCCTTTATGCCTGCTCACGGAGCAGGACGGCAGGTCCCTCTGCTTCGAGAGTGGGTGTGGCTTCAGGAACGTTCTGAAGAAGTTCTCTCTGAAACTGTAGTGAGTTGTCCCATCTGCATCAGATCAGCTTGGGCGCGGCTGTCAGTGTGGGCAGTTCTCTTTGTGGCCCGAGAGCTGGCTGTCTCCCGTCACATCTCTGCTGGGCTGGTTACAGCACGTGTGCTTGAGTGTACTCTCAGGCGTTGGTGCCGCCTTCTGTGGGGCGGGGCCTGGCCTGTCCGTCTGTCCTTCCCCAGGGACTCCTGCTCTGCGGTCAGAAACCTCCCCGCAGAAAGGTCCCACTTCCTCTAAATAGTCGTGGACTTTCAAGATTTCCTTTAAAATGTTTACCATTGTTATTTCATATCTAACTGTAGAAGAGTTTAAGTGTCACGGACATTCTTTCCTTTGGGGAATTACGCCTAAATCATGGTCTCTATTAAAAAGCAGATCTGGTTTACTTCATGGGAGAGTTTTGTATTTTTTTGTTAAACAGCCAGAATCCACCTCTCAACTTAATCCTGAGGACATTCTCAGATACTAGGAAGATAAAAACACGTAAGCCCGTCTGTCTAATGGTGTGGTTTTCACCACTGCCTACCAGTACCGTTAAAACGAAGTACTAAGCCCGCAACGTAGCTATTTCTTTCCATAAAAGACAAGATTCAGCCGACACGGGAACCGCTGTGTTTCTGCCCTGAATCCCTTTGCTTGAGAAAGCACCATTCAGGGCCCGTGCTTCTGAACGAGGTGAGCAGTTGCTCCTTGTCCTTTGCAAACCCGGGCGCTCTCTAGCTCCAGCTGAGGATACTCCGCCAGGACACCAGCACCAAAGCACATCTGGCGGCCAGCTCAGGCTCCGGCCGGACAGCCTGCCCCGAGTACTGAGCGGCCCTGCTTGCCTGTCCCGTGTCAGGGGCCTGCCTGCCCTCTGGGATCCTGACTCCACTGCTCACGGGTTGGGTCCCTTGTAGCAGGTCAGCTTCTGAACGGGCTTCCTCATCTGTAGAACAGGAACCCCCTGCCTTTCAGGGTCAGGAAGGTCAGTGACCAAGTTAAGGCGGCTGCCGGGCTAGCCAGGCCATCTGCGCGGCGCCTGACGGGTGCTGGCCTGCTGCCCGGGGCCGCACCCACAGGATCAGTGCCAGCCCCACAGCGGTGGACATGGGGCGGCCTGGCTGAGAGCTGGGGGAAGCGGCGAGAGGGTCACCCCGCTTCCCGCTGGCTGGCTGAACAGCTGTAGCTCCCTGCCTGCGACAGAAAGGAGACGGAGCGCGAGGCCGCCGGCAAGCTCAGTCCCAGGTCGCCCGCCTCGTGCCCGCCTGTCACACCTGTGCCCTCACCCGTGTCACCCAGACTCGAGCACAGCCCTGGCCCCGTGGTGTCTGCTCAGAGGCAGCAGAGGACGGTACCCCAAGAACCAACTGTTTAAGGAAGAGGTCAAACAGAACAGAGGTGAAACAGAGCCTATCACTCAGAGGAAATGGGCTGGACACTTGCAGGGCTTTCCTCTGTTGGCGTTTTCTGTGGTTAACACCTTACTTTGTAACCAGGAAAGTAAATGTAAAACCGTATGCCCACGCCCAGTCCAGCATTGCCCAGCATGTGGGGTACAGGCCGCTTCTCCTGCTTGAGACCAGGTGACCCCGGGGAAGGGGTCCCGCCTGCCCTTCCCATGACGTCTTCCTGGACCCCGTGTAGGGCCCGACGTCCTGGTCTCGCGGTTTCAGGGCCGTCCCACAATGTCAGGCCCCGGGCTCAGGAGCCAGAGACCACGGTGTGGGCTGACGTGACGTTACTGAACTGCGTCTGTGGCCGTCGAAACCCATTCTCCAGCACATCTACTAGCACCCGTGGGGCGGTGACAGTTTGGTTTAAGGTTAACTGAGCAGCCACACAGAAACTGTTAACATCAAGCTTTTATCGTGATTTGAGGCAGCACAGAACCGCGCCAGGAGCCGTGGCCTCCGCATCCCGTGGCCTCAGCTCCCTGGTTTGGGGTCTTCTGTCCTCGGGTCCAGCAGCTCCCACGTGGACACGCCGCCCCGGTCCTGGGGAAGGAGACGGGCCGGTGAGAGTCAGGGCGCGGGGGCAGGGGCAGAGCCGGGGGCGGGGCGGCGCTCACCTTGATGCTGACGCCGTGGGCAGCCAGGTCCCGGCGCAGCGCGTCGCAGGCCTCCAGCAGGGGCCGCCTCTCCAGGAGCTGCCGCTGCGCCTCCCCGGGGGCCTCCCTCGCGGCCAGAGCGAACTGCCGGACCTTCTGCCGGAAGCGGACCAGCTCCTCGACCACGCTGTGCAGGGCGGCCGGGCCGCCGGCCCCTGAAACACACTGCCCAGGCGCCGGGTGAGCAGACGGGCCCCGGGCCGGGGAGGGGCAGGGGGCGCGGCTCGTCTCCCTCCCCTCACCTCGCCCGAAGGGCCTGGTCTCCCGGTCGCCCAGGCTGGTGAGCGGGAGCTGCCACTGCAGACGGGCAGCATCGGAGGGTCATTGGGCAGAGCTGGCAGGCCTGGGCCTCATCGACCAAGGAAACCAAACTTGCTCCAGCCACCGTTCAAGGCCCTGGACGTTCTGCGCACGGGTGGGCGCGTGCACACGTGCAGCCCCGCGGCGCTCTCCCCTGGGGCCGGGGACCATCAGTGTGGGTGCCGGCCGGGGCAGCTCCAGGGCTGGTGTGGGCCCGGAGCCCTTCCAAGTTGCCAGGTGTCCGACCCCACCCCCACCCCCCGCCCCACGGAGGAGGGGCCAGCGGTCCAACTCTTTCAACCTCACGTGATCCCCAGCCACTGCTCCCACAGTAGAAGACAGCTCGTTACAGAGACGTGAGCCCCCCAGCGGGCTCCGGGGGCGCCCCAGCTCGGGGAGGAGGTGGGCTTCTGGTGACCCAGCATAGACCTGGCCCCCTCAGCCTAGTGTGAGCCGCCAACAGGCCCTGGACCGCCCAGGGAAGGCCACAGTCCACTAGGGAATCAGTGTCTCTCGATCAAACAAATCATTGCAAAGATACGCGAGTCTTTCTGTTGACGCCAGAGAAGCTCACAGCCTAACAAACAGTCCTAGGAGACATCCCCGCTCACGGCCAGGGCAGCCGGCGCCAGGCCTCAGCTGGCAGGTCCCCGGCCCGGCAGTGTGGGCTGTGCCCAGGCCTCACGGCAGCAGGTGACCCGGCAGGGCCCGCAGGGAGATCCGGGGTGGCGTCCCCCCGTGTGCAGTCCAGGCTCCCCTGTTAACAGCCTGTTCACACTTTTTTAGAAAGTGGCAGCTATGGCCCTTTCCTTTTCGGTCCTGAACAACAGTCCTAAGGCTGTTCGTTAGGTGAGGTATAACGAGGCGGGCCCCCTGGAGGAGGAGGGACCCTGGCCTGGGGCATCAGGCAAGGACGCTTCTGTGCAGAGGACAGCCTGTTGGGGGTGAGGGGAGAGGCGGCGGCTGTGGGGAGACAGGTATACATGGGGAGGGCAGCGGGGGAGTGATGTTGGGAGGTGGGAGCCCAGAGGGGAGGGAGGTGGCCCGGGACTTTTGGGAACCGGAATCAAGGTGTCGGGGGTAACAGTCGATACGGAGAGGGGACCCAGGATCCTGGGGGCTGGCTCTGCCCACCTAGGGCCAGAGCAGCTGTGGCCAAGCACAGCGAGCACCCAGTGCCCAGACCCTCCCCGCCGAGAGCAGCCAGGCTCCTGGCAGAAAGGCCGACTCCTGCCTGCGACACAAGGTACCGGATGGGCTGGGAACGTCAGTGCAGGAAGCAAGAATGTGCCAAAGGGATGGGGCCGTGTGTGGCACCGCAGCCAGCTCCACACTCCGCCCCCCAGCTGCGAGCGGGAGGAGGACCCGAGTCCACACTGGCGCCAGGAAGGGTCTCTGCGGCATGGTCACGGTGCACATCCCAGGCACGGGACAGACGGGGATCACGGCCCAGAGGATGGAGTCACATGTGCTGAGTCCCTGAGGGGCCGGGGTGTCAGGGCAGGAAAAGGCCACGGAAGGCCAAGGGACGTTCCACACACAGGGGACCGGAGACCCGGTGGCCGAACAGCCCACAGGCCTGCACTGGGCCTCTGCTGAGGAGCGTGTGACAGGGATGTGGGCGGCCAGGGGGGCCAGGCCCGGGGATCCCTGACGGCTGGGGCCCGGCCGGCAGCTCAGACGCCGCCAGAGAAACGTGTCCCCTGCAGCCTGACTGCCATGTACACTTTGAGGTTCTTTCCCGGACACAAGTGCGCACGGAATCCGTGGCTCGCCACTCACTGTGCAGCTGAGGTGCACGCTCGTCCTGCTGAGAACCCTGTTTCGGTTAGTAAATCCCAGCTCTGCATCTGTTCCCCTTTTAAGGAACATAACACATCTTAAGCACGTGGTAAGTCTGGCCTTTAATTACCGTTAAAATCCACGTTTCTGAAGGGAAGAAGCGGCTGTTACCGTGTTAGCATGTAGATTAAGTCCCACGATCAAGGACTGAAGAGAGAAGGACATACCTGTCGCTCAGCCAGAGAAATCCCCACCGTCTCAAAGAACTGCTCCACGTAGGACACGACAGCACCGAACACAGCAGGGCTCCTGGGACCACCGGCCGCCTGCAACAAGTCACCCAGAGAAGGCTCTTGAAAGGCAAGAGCACCGACCCTGGGCAGGTCAGCCCCGGTGGGCGCGGACGCAGCCCTGCGAAGCTGGTGCTCCCGCCCGCCGCTGGGGCCTGTGCTCTGAGCGCCTGTGCTGGCAAGGAGCCCCTGGGTGGCGGCGGCAGCAGGTGGCCTTTGGGGCGTCCCAGGGTCCTGGGCATCCAAGAGGAGCCTGGCGCCAGGGCCCAGGGACGGGCAGGGCTGGGGGGCAGTCGGGGTCCCCACCTGGCTTCCTTCCCCGTCTCACATCTGTGTGACAAACTCGGACTCCCCTGAGCTCCTGTGTCCACGTGCCAGGCCTCCCCACGGCCCCCAGCTCTACTGACCCTGGCTCAGGACGGGGCCACACGCAGGGGTGGCCCGGAGGCCACAGGCTCTGGGAGCTGGGTGGCCCCGGGGGCTGGCGAGGTGGCATCTGCTGTGTCCTCAGAACTGTCGCCACGTCCCAGGAGTTACCTCAGCAGCCGCCTTCAGCTGTCTGTTCCCGTGGTGAGCCAGGTCCATGACGGCGTCCACCGCCCCCGGCGTGTTGAAGTCGTCCGCCAGCGCCGCCTGCACGGCCCCCTTGGTGTGGCCCAGCCTTTGGGGAGGTGAGCAGACGGGGCCGCTCCAGGGACCCGGCTGGGTGGCAGGAGCTGCAGCGCTGGCCGGGCCCCCAGGACGGACGCCCCCCGGGGGCTCCACCCTCAGCTCCCGCCCCTGGGGCAGCCCTTCCAGCTCCTTCCCTCTGCTGTCAGACCCCCTCAGGAGCCGGCTGCCGTGACTGACGCTCGAGCCCCTCAGCCCCTGGCAAGGAAACTGAGGTCACTGTCACCTCCTCCTCGCCTGCCCCCTTACCCGTCCCCAGCGGCACCGTCAGGTCCCCTTCGAGCCACCCGTCACTCACATGCTGTCCTGCATGCCTGCCGGTCAGTCACCGGCCCCTCCGAGGCTCTGCCACCGTATTGATTCCCTGCTGCCCCTCGTCCCAGACTTTCCCCACCTCCTCTGGGTGCCCTGCTCCCCAGGCACAGGAAGGGTTGGTCAGAGCCGCGGAGCCTGGGCCCGAGTGACCACGGGGAGAGACAGAGCTTTGCTGCCTGGGCTTCTGTAACCCGGCGCTGTCTGTCAGCCGGCATATAACCTGACCTCTCCTGAGGCACAGACTCTCCCCTGCACACCTGCCGGTGAGCGGCACTGCCGGCCCTTCCCTGGCACCCGCCATCGGGAGGGTGGCCGAGTGACTGATGGCTCCCAGCCCCACAAGGCCCAGCTGCCCGGCCCCAGGGCTTGGGCTTCGTCCTGGGCGCCACTGCTGTGACCAACAGGCAGCTCCTGCCTCTCTCCTGCAGTTGCACTCTTCCCGGCCGGCCCCGAAGGAGCCCCGGGCCCTCTACTCCTCCAGGGGCTCCCTGGGTGGCGGGGCACACAGACCCCGCCCACCATCAGCCTCCGGGGACCCCCGATGACCCTGCCCCCCTCATCTCCCTCTGGTATCCCCCGAGGCTCTGTCTTCCCACTTTCTCACCGTCTCTGAAGCCAATCTCAAACCTTCCTCGCCTTTTTTTGGACGCAGTGAAACACAGATGACCACGTCGAGCCATTTACCGAGCAACAGAACTGGAAACACCGTCTCCACGTCCGGGGTAGGCTCCGTCCTCCCGCCCGCGCCACCACTCAGTTCACTTCCCGGGGCCCCTTGCTGTGCTCCCACCTCTGCAGGCACGGCCGGCCTGTGGTCACGACCCCAGGGGGATTGGGGGGCACACGCTGGGCTTCCAGACGCGCCCGTCAACCCGTCCCGCGACCCAGGTCCCCCCTCCTTCCTTCAACAGCTCGCTTGTCCACCCACCTGCCCCACTTCCCGTCGACCACGCCATCCACGAGGTTCCTGACGCTCCCACGCGACCGTGGGCTGTCCAGGCCTCCCTGAAGGCAGGGTGCCTGCCCCTCCCCTGGCAGTCCCGGGGCTCCCACCAGCCCCACCCCCGTGTCCACAGCGCTGCCTCGGGTGGTCCTGAGCAGCACCCACCTCTCCCACAGCACGTCCTCCTGGACGGGGCCGCCCGCCAGCTGCCCCCTCATGTAGGCCCGAGCGTCCTCCACAAAGGCGGCCACGGCACGGAGCAGACGCCTGGCCTCGAGCATGGCGCCGTCGCTGTAGTCCATGGCTGCGGGGAGGGAGCCCGGTCACCCGGGAGCCGCGAGCGCCCGCAGACCGCCAGGCTCTGTCCTGACCCCGGGCAGGAAACGTGGACACCCCTCCCCATGTGGGTGGCCGAGGGCTCATTCCTGCTGACAGACAGATGTACAGACAGACAGATGGCTCTGGAAAGCAGGGGCCCTGCCGGGCACCTGAAGCGCCTCTGGGGAGGCCAGCCGACCAGTGCCACGAGGCCTCCGGCCCTGTGTTCCCGGAGGGGCAGGGAAACCCGGCCATCACCGTGCCCGCGAGTGTGCGGGGACAGATTAGGGACACTCGCCGCACCCGGGCGGCCCCAGGTCTCTGGACAGGGCCAGCGGGGAGTGCCGGGGTCCCCAGACTCTCCTTCAGAGCTGGAAGGGGACACACCCTCTGGCCCAGGGGAGGGGCGGTGCCATGCTGATGGCTCCTGGCTCAGGCCCTGTGCCAGGACGGCTCATGACACCAGGGGGCAGGTGCCGCAGGCTCAGGCTCTCCGGGCCCCGCGGAGCACTGGGCACCGGAGTCCCACTGCAAAGCCGCGGCCTTGGGACAGGCTCCGGGGTCCCTGGAGCATCCTCGGGCTTCCGTTCAGAACCCAACCTCAGGGCACGAGGGCAACACCCCAACAGGACAGGGCGCACCCCACCCGGATTTCGGGGTCCCCAGAGGCCCTCAGAGGCTCCCCGGGGCCACACGTGAGGAGCACCCAGGCCTCCCTGCCAGCTCACCTGACCTGTAGCTGCTCCGCAGGCAGAAGAGGCGGAAGACGTCTGGGGAGGCCGTGCTGAGGAAGTCCTGCAGGGGGCCGGGAGAGACAGGAGCCACTAACCCCCAGACACACGCAGCGCTCCTCCAACCCCCAGTGTAGACACCTGGACCGCCCCCCGAGCAGTCGCGGGATGTTCGCCCCACGAGCCTGCGGCCACGTCACCTCCACACAGCCTGTGCTGTCACTCATCTGACGTGAGCTGCGGGGCTCAGACCCACGGCTGGATTCTGTTAGAGCGTTCACTCAAGTGAGGGAGGGCATGGATTCCTGCATCTCGATATAATCAACACCTGTCAGACCCCTACAGATTTCATTCTGTGTGTTTAAAAATGTTACGTTCTAAGGAAGCGGCCACAGATTTCGCCAGGCCAACAACAGGATCGACAGGGAAAAAGGTGAAGAGCCCTGTCCAACCCGACTTTTATCAGTAAGACACCGGGTATTTCAACGTCTGTGTCCGTCCCCTGGTGCTCCTTTCCAGGGTGTGAAAAAGGAGTATTTCTTCGTCCCCTTAACTCCCCAAACTAGCCAACTAGAGACCCCGTCCGGTGGACAGCGCACGGTGTGCGTGTTAATTCTCGCATTTGCGCAGTCACGTGCCCTCGCGTCCTCACCTGTCACTTCCCCTTTAAATCTGCAAAAGCAGCAGCACGGAGACCGAGCCCCTGCACTGTGGTGTTACTACACCACGGACAGCACAGGCAGATAAATAACTAGCGCTGTCGCATACGGAGCTTCACTTACAGAATGCTAAGATGCGGATGTGTCGTAACTGCAGTGTGTCTATAATGGTGACAAAAAGACAAGGCTTAGTGAACCAAACACCCAAGGCCAGGGCCTCGCATCCTGTGCCTTCTCTGCAAGTCCTTCTGTGTCCCGTCGGCCGTCACTCCAGCCACTCTGACAGCGCTTCCCTGACCTGCCAGGGTCTCGTGATAACCGGCTGTGCTCGGCGGGACCCCAGTAAACACGCAGCTCAGCTGGCGTGGGGTTACACAGGGGACAGAGAGTGAACGCCGGGTACTCGGAGGGCCTTTAGCCACCCTCTGACTTTTCCCTCTCCTTTCTGAATTATTTCTTTAGGTTTCCTTCCCCACCAAAGCATGGACTCAACTGCTTCATAACTTGTTACAAGTCCTCTCCTGTCTCTGACAGTGTAGCAGGAGGCCTGTTCCCAGTGGACACGCTTGCCTTAGGTGAGGATTTGTTTTTTAAGTTGTTGTGTGTTTAGCTTTTTATAAATCGCTTCCAGACGCTTGGTATGTACGGCTGTGGAGCTGTGTGGGCAGGAGCAAAGCTGTGCATCTCCGCGGCGTGGCCACCGTCAGCAAGCCCTCCCCGCAGCCCCAGGGCCCTGACCGCTGACAGACACACGACACGCCGCCACCAGCCCCACACGCTTCTCTCTGCGAGTCGGTGCCTCTCGTGCACTCCTGACTTTCTGCTCATAATCGTGCATTTAGTCACAGAATTTAAAAACTAACATTATGGATATTTTATGTCTGTCTAGGTCTTCGGTTTTTCCGAAAGAGACCTCTTTTTCATTTTAGCACTTTATGTTTTCGGGGTAGCCATGTTCTGTATTTCATCCCAAAAGGATTTTAGGTGGTTTTATTTTAAAGGGTTTTTCCTGGACTTCCCTGGTGGTCCAGTGGTTAAGACTCCGCACTTCCACCGCCGGGGGCACGGGTTCAATCCCTGGTCGGGGAATTAAGATCCTGCACACCACTTGGGCATGCCCCACCCCCCAAGAAAGGGGGGTAGTTTCCTGCCACTCAGAATGTGGACTCATTCAGATAAACCTCAGTGTGTGTTCAGAAATCTAAGTTAATAGTTCTCCAAACGCCAGCAACACTAAAGGGTATTTATTTTCACCACTGTGGGGTGCCCCTATGGAGTCAGAGAGTTCAACAGAAATCTGGAATCTGACCTTTCTACGGCATTCTGTGTCTGTGGACCGTTTCCCGATAATGACACAGAAAGAAAGTAGGACTACATCAAACTAAAAAGCTTTTGCACAGCAAAGGAAGCAGTCAACAAAATGAAAAGACAGCCAACAGGATGGGAGAGAACATTTGCAGACCATCTATCTGGTAAGGGATAAATAACCAAAATATATAAAGAACTCACACAACTCAACAGAAAAAAAAAAAAAAAGATTCAAAAATGGGCAAAAGACTTGAATAAACGTTTTTCCAAAGAAGACCCACAGATGGCCAACAGGTAGGTGCCTGAAAAGATGCTCAACATCACTAATCATCAGGGAAACGCAAATCAAAACCACAGTGAGACGCCGCACCTGTCAGAATGGCTGCCATCAAAGAAAAGAATAAGTGTTGATGAGAATATTGAGAAAAGGGAACCCTTGTGCGCGGCTGGTGGGAACGTACACTGGTACAACCACCGTGGAAAACAGTATGAAGGTTCCTCAAAAAATCCAAAATAGGGCTTCCCTGGTGGCGCGGTGGTTGAGAGTCCGCCTGCCGATGCAGGGGACGCGGGTTCGTGTCCCGGTCTGGGAGGATCCCACGTGCTGCGGAGCGGCTGGGCCCGTGAGCCATGGCCGCTGAGCCTGCGCATCCGGAGCCTGTGCTCCACAACGGGAGAGGCCGCAACGGTGAGAGGCCCGCGTACCGCAAAAAAAAAAAAAAAAAAATCAAAAACAGATTTACCATACAGTCCAGCAATTCCACTTCTAGGTACACATCTGAAGGAAACAAAATCACTATCTCGTAGATATATCTGCACCCCTATGTTCAATGCAGCATTACTGACAATAGTCAATATGCGGAAACAACCTAAGTGTCCACAGATAGATGAATGGACAAAGAAGATGTGACACACGCTCACACACACATACACGTGCATATACACACTACGGACTATTAGTCATCAAAAGAAGGAAATCCTGCCGCTTGTGACAACATGGATGAACCTAGAGGACACTGGGCTCAGTGAAAGAAAGCCGAGAAAGACAGATACTGTATGATCTCACCCACGTGTGGAACCTAAAAAAAAAAACAGAAACAGCAGGGAATTCCCTGGCGGTCCAGTGGTTAGGACTCTGCGCTCACTGCTGGGGCCCTGGGTTTGATCCCTGGTCAGGGAACTAAGATCCTGCAAGCCATGCGGTGTGGGAAGAAGGGAGGGAGGAAGGGAGGAAGGAAGGGAGGAAGGAAGGGAGGAAGGGAGGGAGGGAGGGAGGGAGGGAGGGAGGGAGGAAGGGAGGGAGGAAGGAAGGAAGGAAGGAAGGAAGGAAGGAAGGAAGGAAGGAAGGAAGGAAGGAAGGAAGGAAAATGGAGAGCAGACCAGTAGTTGCCAGGGGCTGGAATGTGAGGCTGGGGAAGACTTTGGTCTCTGTAAAGTCCAACAGCAGGGAAGTCACTCAGTCCTGTAGTAGCGCCCCCCAAGGGCCACTCACTAAGTGGTCAGGAAAGTAATGCAGACTTTGTAATATCTATGAAAATTTTAAATGCATGTACCCAAGCAGGTGTAGTTTAATACGGCCATGAAAAATATAATTTAAATGGCCATCAATAGGGTAAGGTGCGCCCTTACAACAGACGATCATTCAAATGAGTTAAGTCCATATGGAAGAAAGCTAATGCGAAAGACTCAGTAGTTTAAGAGACACCTGGGACAACACCGAGCGCACTTATGTTCGCATTGTAGCGGCCCCAGGAGAGAGAGAGAGAAAGCGGCAGAGAGCTTATATTTCCAGCTAAGCTGGAAATTTGCCTAGCCTGCGAAAGGGAAACAGACATCCAAGCCCAGGAAGCACAGAGAGGCCCAAACGAGATGAACCCAAAGAGATCCACAGCAAGACACACTGTAATTAAAATGGGAAAATTAAAAACAAAGAGAAAATCTTAAAAGCAGCAAGGGAAAAGCAACTAGTTTCTCACAGGGGAACTCTCGTAAGGCTGTCAGCTGACTTTTCTGCACGCCAGAAAGGAGCAACATGATATACCCGAAATGATGAAAAAACCTACAACCAAGAATACTCTACCCAGCAAGCTATCATTCAGATCTGAAGAAGAGAGAAAGAATTTTACAGACAAGCAACAGAACCCTTAAACCAGCATTACACGACATGTTAAAGGGACTTCTCTAAGAGGAAAAGAAAAGTCCACGACTAGAAATATGAAAATTCTGAAAGGAAAAATCTCATTGGTAAAGGCAAACATTCAGTAAAGATAGAGTAACCACTTATAAAGCTAGTAGGAACGTTAAAAGACAAAAATACTATAAATCATCTATATCCACAATAAGTTAAGTGATACACAAAACATGTAAAACATGATGTAAAAAACATTAAACATGCGAGATGGGTAAAAATGCAAGCTTGTTAGCATGTGTTCAAACTGAGATCATCCACTAAAATAACCTCATATACGTGGGATGCAGCAAAAGCAGTCCTAAAAGGGAAGTATTTAGTAATATAAGAAAAACCTCAGAAAAACTTAAGAAAAATCTCAAATAAACAACCTAACTTCACACCTTAAGGCACTAGAAGAAGAACAAACAAAACCCAAAGTTAATAGAAGGAAAGAAATCATAAAGGTAAGAGCAGAAATAAATGAAATAAAGACTGAAAAAAAAATACGAAAGATCAATGAAACTAAGAACTAGTTCTTTGAAAAGATAAAATCAATAAACCTTTAGCTAGACTCACCAAAAAAAAAAAGAGAGGGAGAAAGGGCCCAAATCAATAAAATCGGAGTCCTGGAACAGTGAGGGGGGAGAGGCCGAGGCCCCCAACACAGGACGCGACAGGACAGGAAACACCACCTCGCACTTTTAGACAAGAGAAAGCCATTTAAGCCAGAAGCAGGAGAAGCCCGTCAGGGCCCCGGGGACACAGGGAACCGGAGATGGGGGTCTCCTGATGCATATCAGCCTCCGTGACACGTTGGCAGACTGGCGGGCACACAGGAAACACGACAATTGCGTTACCTTAATTGTGATGTAGTTCTTCAGTGATTTGGACATCTTCTCTTCTTTGCCCTTCACGTGCAAATGCCCTGAAACAAAAACAAAGTCACTCATTCTGTACCCCCAGAGGCAGGGTGAAGGAGGGCGCGTCTCCAAAGGCGCCTGGACTCCGGGAGCCCTGACCTGTCACACAGCCCTGAGTGGATGCCCACACAGGCCCCCCAGATCGGCCCCGCGCTCAACTCACCAGCAAGGGGGGCCCACGTCCACTCCCGGCCAGGGCATCACACTGCGGGGACAGCCCCTCCCTCTCCTGTGACTCACCAACACAGGGGACCTGACTCAGCTCCCGAGGAGAGGACACATCTTTGCTTCCACAAAGCGTGCGGGTCTCCGAGCAACACTGTGAGCATGTCTGTAGCTCGTTTTCAGACATATCCCAGCCTCAGCATCGTTTCACGCCCGTGTGTGAAAGATGGGGGGACCCGAACCCCCTCAGGACTCCTCCATCTGAGCCTGGACCTCCTGGACCACATCTGTACCAGGCTCACTTCCAAGGGAGCTGTGATTTCCCAACAGAAAATTCTTCCACTTTTTCTGACACAGCTTGAAGCACCACCTTTTTTCAAGCCAACTTTTCCAAGAACCGGTTACAATGTGGCTTCCAAAAAGCTACGTAACCTTGAATATGTCAACCTATGCAGCCTGCCATATACACCAAGTACAAGTGAAGTTTTAAAAAACTGACAACATCTGGAAAACGAAACATCTGACTGCTGAACTCTACTTCCATCCATTTACTTCAGGAAAAGGCATCGATTCTCCAGGGTGTCAGGAGACACAGCTGTTCCTCCGGGACCGGGTGAAAGTGGGACAAAGAAGATTCCAACGTCCTAACAGATCGTGGGTCTTAACAGCAAAACCCTTCCCCACGCCTCATCCAAAGCAGCAGGACCTGCCGTGTGCGGACACAGAGCCCCGTGAGCCCTGGCACTGCCGCGGGTCCCGTCTGATGGCAGACCCGGTCACCGAGGGGCACTGGTGCTTGCGGCGAACCCCAACTCCTCGCGAGCGCCACCGACGAAGAGCCTGTGGGGACCAGCCCTCGCGTTCCGACGGGTAACACGGGATCACCTGTCCCCGAGCCTGCGACCGGGCACGGGAACACCTCCATCCCTGGGACCTGTGATTCCCTCCCCGGATGGGCTCGGAGCACTCTGCTCTCACAAGTCCTCCCGCTGAAGGGCCGAACTCTCGTCAGCTCACACTTCAGTTCCAAAAGGCGCGTTCGGTATTCCAATCCAAGGAAGGTCACGTCCAACCGACAACAAGTCAAAGGCCACTTAAGGGACAGCTCTGCTGCTTGACCTATTAGCTGATGCAGCTGTTTCCAAATGTAGCTATTTCACGAACAGAGTCGAGAGAATGGAAATGGAACAAATTAATCTGAAGTCCTCGCTCACCAGAATGTAGGAAATAATTCCCCCACTGCTGGCACTGGTGAAAGACCTCGCACTGTGCGATTTCGTTCTCGTGGTGAGGAAACGCTAAATCTACGCCACCCGAGTGGATGTCCAGCCGGCTTCCAAACACCAAACTGCAAGACACAGGGCAGAGCAGGGAGTTAACTCAACCCAACGACACGGTCTCCAAACCACATCCCGTATTTACTCCTTCCAGCCCTGGGCCACGCACATACCGAATGGAGCCCGATTCCGAATGCATGATAATTCAGCTGATGCAAACGGAACCTGACATTTGTTTTTACTTCATAAAATCTCTAATTCATAGCTTTTCCGCCTGGGAAAGAGACTTCATCTTCTTTGCTCTGGATACAATATGTGGTTTTTAAAAACTTCAAAATTACTTTTTCTTACTTTCAGTAGGCAGACCTTAGTGGTTGTTCAACTATAACAAAAAAAGAACTATAAAATCAAGAGATTTTTAATTTGGCTTTTGAAAAATGAGCCATTCAGCAGCCGTACGTGAATAACAAAGTAACAGAATTCAAAGTGACACATTTCAGCTGGCCGCATTTCAGCTATAAGGCTGCTCGGTCCATGAAACTGCACGCTGCACCTCTCAGGCCTGCCGGGGACACTCAGTGTGTGCAGCTCTGTCACCAGAGCACCTGCAAAGCAACCGGTACCAGCACCAGTGGTCCAGGCTGACCAACAGCTGCTTCAGAGGACGTTAAAAATGCAGAGATCAGTGAAAAATGCAAAAGCTCGCACAACGGAAAGGGGGCGCGAGGCAGGCGGCTGTGGAGCTCTGGAGGCCGTCGGCCCCCCGGGGGTGCAGACACCAGTGAGTTTTTCTAAAAATGGTTAAAAATAGATGTTTTCAAAGATGCCACAGCCTCACTGAGGTCCTTCCTGCTGAAGGCCGACTCTCCTCCCACTGGCCCAGCTCTGGAAAAACCACGCATGCACTGGTCACACCTGAGCTGAGTGGGCGAGCAGGTCGTCCAGGACCGTACATCCTTGGCAGTGGTTTCTAGAGAATCTCTAATAAGAGTCCTCGAAATTCAAACGCTACGAGGGCGAGCGTGAGGTGGGAGGGACCAGGACTGGGGAGGAGCATATGAGGGGCCACACTCGCATTTGTAACGAGTGACCCATTTTTTACAAAGATCTGAAGCAAATATGACGAAGTTAAGACTTAACAGCTAAACTGTGGGTCTGCAGTGTTCGTTAGATTAGTCTCTAGTCTTGTCTGTATGTCACACCTATTTTAAAATAAGAGAAAGCTGAAAAGGAATAGAAGTCCAGTTTCATTATTTAGATTTCAACAAAAATAAAACATTTGATGGTAACATTACATTTGAAATTTACTAAATGCTTCCTGCTTTAGAGAAATTATTTGAATCTAAAAGATGAAGATCTTTTTTTTTAATAAATTAATTAATTTATTTATTTTTGGCTGCATTGCTGCGCGTGGGCTTTCTCTAGTTGCGAAGAGCAGGGGCTGCTCTTTGTTGCTGTGGGCATGCTTCTCATTGCGGTGGTTTCTCTTGTTGCAGAGCACGGACTCTAGGCGTGCGGGCTTTAGTAGTTGTGGCACGAGGGCTCAGTAGTCGTGGCTCACAGGCTCTAGAGCACAGGCTCAGTAGTTGTGGTGCACGGGCTTAGTTGCTCTGCGGCATGTGGGATCTTCCCGGACCAGGGCACGAACCCGTGTCCCCTGCATCAGCAGGCAGACTCTCAACCACTGCGCCACCAGGGAAGTCCCTAGTTGATTGTTTTTTAACGAAAAGTTGGACCCTGTTTCATACTAACAACAGGGTGTGACATCTCAGGAGTTTCAGATGTGTTTCCCGGTTAAGTCTCATACAGACACCACCACGGACGAGGGCAGCAGGGGAGGAGCACGCGGCGAGGGGCGGGGGAGGTAGGACCCCTTCTAGGTCTTCGCTGGGATGAACATGCTGGCACAGGCAGGTGGCGGAGGGTGAGGCTTCCCCCCGTAGAGTGGGGTGAGCCTACACCAGAGACGAAACCAGCGTGAGGTCGAGGCACAGGGCAGCCTGCTCTTAGATAACGTTCACGCCCAGCCAGAAAGGTGCTACATACAACAGCCGACAGGAGGACGACTGGGTTTGCTGATCTTAAAATTTGGGGTGTGGCTAGTAGTTTGAAATGTTCACCTTAATCATATGTTGTTTCTAATTTTAAAAACCGATTACAGGGGCTTCCCAGTGGTTAAGAATCTGCCTGCCAACGCAGGGGACACGGATTTGAGCCCTGGTCCGGGAAGATCCCACATGCCGCAGAGCAACTAACCCCATGTGCCGCAACTACTGAGCCTGTGCTCTAGAGCCCGTCTTCCGCAACAAGAGAAGCCACCGCAATGAGTAGCCCCCACTCGCTGCAACTAGAGAAAGCCCACATGCAGCAAGAAAGGCCCAATGCAGCCAAAAATAAATTAATTAATTTTAAAAAACTGATTATAATATCTGCAACACATCAAATGTGTCAAAATCCACGAGTTAACGTGCAGGGCTCGGGGGCCACGGTGGGACCCCCGGGACAGGCTGCAAGTGGAGAGCCCGGCTGGGGTGCGGCCTTCAGTACCCACGAGCACACACGCACACACACACAGGCAGAGGCAAGGGAGCGCAGATGCCGGAGGGACGGTCCACAGGGCAGGTCCACAAAAGGAAGGTGGATGAGGCCCCAGCAGAGACGACAAAACCAGAAGAACGTTGTTCCACAGAAGCCAGGGAGCGAACAGGGGTGTCAGCGGCCCGTCGCAGACGGGGCTGACGGTCACCGTGACCTCCGGAGACCAGAGTGGGTGGGGACGCCCGTCAGACAACAGCGGGGATGCGTGGACAGTGAGAGAAGAGACAAAAAAGAGGGTCCCTGGAGGAGAATGGGGACCAGAGAAGCGCTGTGTTTACAGGGGTTCCCAAGACAGAAACGTCCTGGGCATGGTGTTGCCCGAGACAGAGCCGGCAGAAAGGGCAGACGGAAGGGGACGCTGGGGGTCACGCTCGAGGCGCCTGGTCCAGGACCAGCTCTGGGGCCAAGGATGGGGCTCCAGCCCCTGGCCCAGGTCCCTGGCCGCCTTCCTGAACCTACCGCGGAAGAGATGCAGGCACCCCCGGAGCTGGCCTGCGTGTGACGGGCAGTCAAGAACTAACTGCAAAGCGGGCTCTTCTACTAAAGAGAACAAGCGCTGACGTTGGGGAGATAAACGTGTTCTGGTTTTGCTGCTTCCCTTCCCACGGCCGGTCCCACCGGGGCGCTAAGATTCCTTTCCAAACCACCTGCGTTGCCGGCACTAGGACCAAGCCTGCCCCCACCTGCGCCCTCTGCTGGCCGAGCGTGTGCATCACAGCACAGACGACCCCGGGAAAACCTCACCTGGCGATGGTGGAACACTCGATATGCCAGCCAGGCCTCCCGTCTCCCCAGGGCGAGGCCCAGGACGGCTCCCGGGGCTTCGCCGCCTTCCACAGGGCAAAGTCGCTGGCATGCCGCTTGTCAGAGTGATCTGCCAGTGACAGATGGTTAATCAGCGGGAGGGAATCCAGAACGAACCAACACAGTCACCCCCAAACAGGTAGGACGCACGTCCCCGATTCCGTTCCTCTGAGGAGTAACCTCACATTTCTCGTGCACGTGGTTTTCTCTTTGCCACGTGAAAGCTAGACAGCTACCAGGTACTTTTATCTATAACATGAGAGAAGCACGCGGTCCCCCAGCAGTGCAGCTGCGTGCGGGGCTTCAAGTACATGCACTGATGCTGCTGAGGGGCCAACTCCACACGTGCTCTCATGCTCCCTCATTCCGTCTCTGTCAGTAGCTGAGTTTCAGAGTAACTGTTTTCAAAGAGAGATGATAATCAGAGCAAAAAGGAAAATACCAGAGTATTTGTATCAATCACATTCAGAAAGCAAGAAAATTCAGAAGAGGGGGGTTCAGGGTTATAGGACAAGCCGGTACGGGGCTCTCTTTATGTTCCAAAACAAGATGCCCTTCAGTAGGTGATGGATAAACAAAATGTGGTCCATCCAGACAATGGAGTGTTATTCAATGCTGATAAGAAGTGAGCTTTCGAGCCATGAAAAAACATGGAGGGGGACTTCCCTGGCGGTCCAGTGGTTAAGACTTCGCCTTCCAGTGCAAGGGGTGCAGGTTCGATCCCTGGTTGGGGAGCTAAGATCCCACCTGCCTCGCAGCCAAAAAAACAAAACATAAAACAGAAGCAGTATTGTAACAAATTCATTAAAGACTTTAAAAGTGGTCCACATCAAAAAAAAAAAACTTAAAAAAAAACAAAAGAAAGGAGGAATCTTACATGCGTATTACTAAATGAAAGAAGCCAGTCTGAAAAGGCTAGACTGTATGATTCCCACTCTATGACTTTCTGGAAAAGGCAAAACAATGGGGACAGTAAAGAGATCAGTGGCTGACAGAGGCTGGGGCGGGAAGGGGATGAACAGGCAGAGCACAGAGGATCTTTAGGGCTGAGAAACTCTCTGCGTGATACTATAATGACGGATACCTGTCATTACACATCCGTCTAAACCCAGAGAGACACCAAGAGTAACCCTGATGTAGACTATGGACTCGGGGTGAGGCTGGCATGTCAGTGCAGGTCCACCAGTTCTAACACGTCCCACTCTGGTGGGGATGCTGATAACGAGGCGGCTGTGTACAGCGGGGCAGCGGGCATACGGAACTCTCTGGACCTACCACGCAATTCTGCTGTGAACCTAAAACTGCTCGAAAAAATAAAGTATATATTTTTTTTAAAGTGTTGCTGATGCTAGAATGTGTAGGTATCAGAAGTTCCTCCTCTGCTTCCCTAAGGCCGGGGCCACACCTCGCAGGCGTGGATGGTCCAGGACGGAAGCAGGATAACAGCGACTGCGCACAAGTTAGAAGAACTGTTCTGGGGAGTCAACTCAACACACCCGCTGTAATTAGACTGAAACGACACGGGTCATAGGGCAGGAGGGTTACGCCTAAAAGCAGAGACGACTCAGACAACTTGTCTTTTGGGTTTTTGCTCATTTTTTGTTTGGTTTTGTTAATTCTCAATAGTATCCTTTAAAATTATGTTTACGTCAATCCCAATCTCCCAATTATTTTTCATGTAGTTCTATATACTTATTATTTCTTCTCCACAAAAATGACTTTGCAGAAGAGGGTATAGGAATAGATTCGAATACAGTGGGAATGTCATACATGCTAAAATACGTATGGGAACTTAACTAGAAGTTTTCAAGAGGTAGATTGGAGTCGCCTTTAAAGCACATGAAAAGCGGCAGAATCACGGGGAAGTTTATGCGGGAATTTACGTATGATAAAATACCTACGGGGATTTAACACGTGACAGCAGCCAGGTGGACAAGAGCGTTAAGACGTGACAGCGCAGACGGCGTGTGCACGTGCAGAGCGCCCCAGGGAGGAACGGGACGCCGCGTGTCACGTGCTGCAGCAACATCCTACTCTGCGCGGTCTCTCTATTCCAAAAAAACCCAAGTAAATCGAAAACTCGGGTGTGATCGACGTCCGGCAACATCACCACGTCTGAGAGAGCAGGGGAGGGTCTGGGCTTTGTCCCCAGAACCCCACGGCAGGGAGAGGCTGGACCCACCTGTCTCTCCCACGGGGGCAGGGGCCACGCCGACCAGCTTGCCGTATCTGTCTCCTCTTGACTGCAGGTCGAAGTAGACATTGCCTGTTTCATAAAGGTGACCGTGAAGCTCGTTTCTGTCGTCAGCACCCGCATCTACACACGCCTCACAGCTAATGACAATTAGACCCTGAACCCAGGATACGGCATCAGCCTTCAGGTGGCGCCTTTCACCGTATGTTTAAACCAGAATTAACAGCAACACTGTATTGTAAAAACATGCGTTTGCTGGGGCTTCCCTGGCGGCGCAGTGGTTGAGAGTCCGCCTGCCGATGCAGGGGACGCGGGTTCGTGCCCCGGTCTGGGAAGATCCCACATGCCGAGGAGCGGCTGGGCCCGTGAGCCATGGCCGCTGAGCCTGCGCGTCCGGAGCCTGTGCTCCACAACGGGAGAGGCCACAGCAGTGAGAGGCCCGCGTACCGCAAAAAAAAAAACAAAACATGCGTCTGCACACATCATGAACATCCGGTTGTGAAAGGGAAAACACAAATGTAAGTTCTCTGTAAAATGTTGAGCCAGTTCTTTTTAACAAGAAAAAAGGGAAGTGAGTTTATCACTGGACTGCCTTCAGCTCTGGGCCCTGGGTTACAGACCCATCAATAAAGCAAGCCGTTTTTAACCTGGATACCCTAAGACCACCCTGCCACTCAGAACAGGCACCTCACACGAAAGCATCCCCCCCCCCCCGCCGTGGGGTCCTTTCACCAAGGTGCACACGTGCTGCGGGTGCCAGACAACCCTCCCACGGGGACCCTGCAGAGCCCGGGAACCCTGCTCGTCCCCACTCAGGAAGAGGCAGAGCAGGGAAGGCGGTGGCAGAGCCGCAGCCCTGGTAGGAAGAGTCCTGCCCCGAAGGAGCCGGCGCTCAGGAAGGCCGACGCCGCAGCCACTGGGTTGCACTCCTGACCGGGCACCTGCACGCCGCGATCAGCGCGAGGGCCCAAGGTCGGGTGCGATTTTTAACCTTTGCAAACTTCTGGTTTTTAATCTTCACATTCTTTGTACTGACACAGCTACTAATCTGTATCTGCACTATCCTTCTTAGGGACCGTGGCCTTGAAGACAGGTTGCTTTAAGATCCAGGAAGCCTTTATGGGACTTCCCTGGCGGTCCAGTGGTTAAGACTCTGCACTTCCTCTGCAGGGGACCCAGGTTCGATCCCTGGTCGGGGAACTAAGATCCCACCTGCCTCACGGAGCGGCCAAGACAAACACAAGATCCACGGAGCTTGGACTGTCAGAGGCTCATGTCCCCGGTCACTCTCCAGCCCGGCTGGCGGGGACAGGGCAGGCGCCAGCGCCGCAGGGGGGCCATCGGCAGAACAGAGGGGAAACGGCCCCCGGTGACTGGGCTCTGCCAGTCCCCCACGGGGTCCTTCCTCCGCACGCAGTTAATTACTGAGCCCGACCTACGCGCCGGGGTACAGCAGCGAAACAAATACTGGGGGAGCTGCTTTCTACTAAGTCAGAATGCGGACAGCACTTTGAAAATGCTTTGACAGAGGGAGAAACTGCTCCCTTGATAGAGGACACATTTTCCCGAACCTGGGCTTACTTCACCCATTTGCTGAACAAATTTTTTCTTCACAAATAGTTCAAAGCTCAAATTAGAGTCAAGCTTTTGTGGAACTGCCACAAAGTCCAAATTATTGGAGTTCAAGTTAATACATTTATTTTAAATGAATTATGTTTGTGTCACCATTATTAAAAATGTACAACCAGGGCTTCCCTGGCGGCGCAGCGGTTAAGAGTCCGCCTGCCAATGCAGGGGACACGGGTTCAAGCCCTGGTCCGGGAAGATCCCACATGCCGCGGAGCAACTAAGCCCGTGCGCCACAACTACTGAGCCTGCGCTCTAGAGCCCGCGAGCCGCAGCTACTGAACCCGTGTGCCACAGCTACTGAGCCCGCGAGCCACAACTACTGAAGCCCGTGCGCCTAGAGCCCGTGCTCCGCAACAAGAGAAGCCACCGCGATGAGGAGCCCGCGCACTGGAACGAAGACCCAACGCAGCCAAAAATAAAAATAAATAAATTAAAAAACCAAAACCAAACAGGACGACACGCAGCATTTATCCAGTGCCGCGCCTGGGTGAACCCCTGGTGCCTCAGGACACAGGTCTCAGGACTGGTCACTCCTCCCCCTCCAGGGCCAGGACCGCAGGGAGACGCCTCCCGTATCTTCTGGAGCAGACGTGTAGCTGTGCATAAAGGGCCTCGCCCTACGTCACCCCCCAGGCGCTGCACTGAGCCCTCCCGCATCCCGTGGCCTCTGCATGGGGCTGTGTCCCCTCTTCTAAGACACACCCACTGTGTTCCCCCCACAGCTGAAGACACCGACCGGGTCCCCTGTCGTACAGAATGCCCGTCTTGGGGTGCTTTGTCTGGCCCTTCCTCTGGGTCCAGTTTAACTGGTTTAGGAGCTGCTGCTTTTGTCTGGGGCCCCAGGGCAAGGCTGCACCCTGGTGTTTGGCTGCCTCTGGGATCCTGCCTTTCTTCAGCTGTACCCTCTTCTCCCCAGCCGCGCCTTCCAAATCCTGCCCATCCCCAAAGCCCTGGCCCAAGTCTCCTCTCTCCCAGGAAGCTTCCTCCACCCACGGGGCTGACGGTGGACTTCCTCAGCTCTGATATCGGCACCGTCCCACTGGGCAGCCCATCCCGTGCTGCCTTATTTGCACAACTTGTCGGTTCTTGGACCAGAAAAGCCTCTGACCTTGTGAATGATGCCCACAGTGCGCAGCCCGGGTCGGGGCTCTGCCGGTGCCACCATGCTCGTGGAGAGTAGAGGACAAAGGAAGAGGTGTGAGCCTAGATGCGGTTTACGGGGTTGACTGCACAAGGAGCACCTTTCCTTCGTGGTCCTGCCCGAGAGCCCGAGAGGCGCGGGGACCCTGCCTGGAACCGCGTGCAGCCTGTGCACACGAGGACTTGCGGTTCTCCCTTCACGTATTTGCTATATTCAGGCTTTGTCTCCAAGAGGATCAGGCAAAGCACCCGAAGACAGGGTGTTCTGTACAAGGGACCCAGTCAGTGTCTTCAGCTTCGTGGAGGGAACACTGTGGGTGTGTCTTAGACGGAAGAGGGGACACAGCCCCGTGCAGAGGCCACGGGATGCGGGAGGGATCGGTCCAGCGCCTGGGGGGTGACGTAGGGCGAAGCCCTTTATGCACAGGTGCGAGTGGCAGTGTTGGGAGATCTGCCGTTTCTGCCACTGGCCCATCGAAAACAACCCTCCCCTACGCAGAGAGGGGCAAGAGTCCTTAACAAGGGAGTGGGTCTTCAGAGCGACCGCCACTGTCCCCAGCTGTGTTGTGAAAACTTATAAACAAAGTTGAAAAAAGGCTCCAGTGAAGACTGTACTCCCACCCGGACCCCGTGGCTGTTAGCACCTGGCCACGTTTGCCTCGTCGAGATCGACTCTCGGATGCCCACCTCGCCTCTGACAGTGCAAGGTATTTTGAAAGAGAACTGATTCAGCAGTTTCACAAAGAGACACAATCGTAGAAAATCTCACAACATTTTTGCCGTAAGAATCCTACCAAGAAAGACAGTAAGACGTTCGGCCCATCCGAGCCACCCAAATATGCAGCCCGCCCGTCAAAATCCTACAGGGTCTCACCCAGCGATCAGGTTAATAACATAACCGCTACCTTTCGGGGTGGAGTAAGCGTGCCCGTTAGCAATTATTCTCTCGATAAAAGCAATTATCTGAGGAATGTTTTCAGTTACCCTCAGGTACACGGTGGGTGGGAGAACCTGTAAGAAAGCAGAGGAGAGACGCGGTTTCCCCAGCTCCACGCGGAGGGGGTCAGCCCCAGAGTCCACCGTCCAAGCTGCTCATCACACACCTACCTTCAAGGCTGCCATGTCTTGTTTAAAGTCTTCTTCATAAAGACTGGCCAGGGAAGCGGGAGACACGTTCATCTGTAAGAAGATGAGGAGAGCATGAGAGTCTGGGGGGCTCACGACGCAACCCCAGAGGCACGGCCACCCCTCCCGGGCCGCACGGCGCGGCCTCCACGCGGTCCTGCTCACAAAGGGGCATTTAATCGTCCTAGCCCCTTAGCTGGTCAAAAAGGTTTACTGACCTGCTTTCTGGTCAGAGAGAAAAAGGAATAAACAATGTCATGATTTCCGTTATATAATTCAAAACAAAACCCAAAGACCTACAAAGTAGCCTCTGCTCTTCTAGGACCAGGGCAAGCCAGGTCACCCCGTCCAACACACAACCACTTGAGTTCCCGACTTTTGCCCCTTTATCTCTCAGGGGGCAAGAGAAAACAAGTCACAAGTACCTGTATGAGGAAATGTCTCAGAAACATCTGAAAGCAATGCAGTCCCCGTCAATGGGGGCTGTGATGGGTGTTCAATCTGGAGGGGCCAGGGCTGGACGTCTGGGGGCAAGCAGAACCCCCAGAGAAGTACGCTGCATTCTGAACGCAGGGGCTCTGGATTCAGGCGGGGAGGGGGGCCGGCACACACGACAATCCTCCCTAGAGCGCTTCTTACTTTTCAGCAGAAAAACACTCCCAGCACAGAGCCCGACCCTGACGTCCTGAAACCCTACGCGGGTCCACGACTGTGAGCTCTCAGCTCCGCCGGCACCTGCGTCTGCTCCCCTCACCCCACCCCGTGAAACAGCGTCAGGGTGTAGACACTCCCGCTCCGGAGGACAAGGAAACCTCCTCAAGTGGAAGGCCACCCCGAGCCCCGTCACCCTGAGGCCACCTTCGTCCCAGCCCAGGGCCCGAAAAAGGAATCGTCCTGGAAACCGAGGCCAGGAACGTTTACTGAAGAAATAAACCTGGTGAACAAAGCGTCTTTTTCACTGCGTGGTCTGGGGCAAGACAACAAACCTCTCTGCCTCAGCTTTCTTTGCAAGGTGGAGAGTCCCACCGAGTCACCCCTTAGATGGCTCCGGGGATTCCCGTGCACGCGGGTGAGACAGTTCTGCGGACACAAGACCCTTGTTCATATCACTCCCGCGCAGACAGGGCACCCAGACCCACTGGGCCTTCTCCTGAGCGTGGCCTTGTGGCAGAGCAGACCTCCTAAACAAGAAATCTGCTACCGTACATCTACCCAGAGGACAAAAGGCCAACCGAACAATAACGCCGAAAAACTCGGTGTCATTGTGACGATTGAGAAGTTTCAAATAAAACGCAATGTGGGACCCAAAGATCAGCATCTAATGGATCAGTATTTACCTGATTTGTCTCCTGCACGGTAATTCTCTCTTGGAGAACACCAGCCACGTCAATGTGCCCAAGCCCGGCCCCCCTCCCACAAGGCAAACACCGGCAGAGTCGTCCCAGGAGCACAAGTGTGGTCAGCTGCATGCTTGTACCTCCTCTCAAAAGCCCCACACGCGCCTGCGCCTGGTCTCCTCGGCTGACGCCACACGGTATCCGGGACCCGGGCACGCGGTGCGCCGAGCGCCACCTTCCCACGCAGGCCTGTGTCCGCGCCCGTCTCCCAGCCGGGCGTGAACCTCGCACCACCCGGTCCGCGCTCTCGCCGTCTCCGGCCGTGACACCCACGCGAGTGCGCATCCTGAGCTACAGACCCGCACGTGACGCCCTGGTCGAGGACACACGCACACCCTTGGCAGGCTGCTGGCAGTGCCTCCGGAGGCTCGGGCACAGTGCTGGCGAATGGCTAGACCTCGTCGACGCAGTACTAAAGGGCACCTTCTCGTTGCATCTTTAAGCTGCATTTCTCATATTTTGAGGGAGTTTGAACATCTCATGTGTTTAGGGACCGTCTACACTAAACCATCTGAAATTAACCTTTTTTCTACAGAGTTGTAGGTCTTTTAGGTCTTTTCTTATTGATATGTAGGAAGTATTTTTTTAAAGAAATCAACCTTTTATCCGCAGTGTGAATTTCAATTTTTTTCAGTCTTTCAACCTTATGGCTATTTTATGGCAGGCAGAAAATTTTTTATATTTAGCAATCTTTTACATTTCTCCATCTTTTCTGGGTTTGGAAACAAACTTAGGAAAGCCTTCCCCAACACGAGGCTATAAAAAGTGCCCCAAGGTTTATTCCAGTAATTTGTGGTTCCACTTCTCTTATGTGAAATCCGATCTGCTTCAGATTTGGTTGTGAGGCATATATCCAACTTTAGTTTATTTTTTTCCCCAGATGGTTACCCAACTGTCAACGCTTTTTACTGAGTAATTCATCTGTTCCCCAATGATCTGAAATGCCATCTTTATCATAAAATAAATTTCCATGATTTACTGTGTCTATTTCTGGCCTTTCTAGTGTGTTCCATCGTCTGTCTCTTCATGTAACAGTAAATTAATGTTTAATCTCTACAGCCCCCAGAGACGCAGAAAGTGGACGGGGTGCTTCGGGGTAGGGCGCAGGGAGGCTGGAGGATGGGGTTTCTGGGGGGAAGGGTGGTAACGGTCACCATCTCGACACCAGTGATGGTCACAGGTGTGGAGGGTTTATCGGGCTGCACACGCTGTGTGCACTACGCACAGCTTCCCCCAGGTCTGTTCCACCTCAGCAAAGCTGCGCTAAGAGAAGAGAAAGGATATATTAAAAACAACAACTTTCTATAGGTTTTTAACTTTTAACATCGGGTAGGGCTACTCCCTCCCTTGTCCTGGCTACTCTTGCTTTCTGCTCTTCCGTGTGAGCTCTAGGATCAGCGTGTCCAGCTCCGATAATACGGACACACGGCGCATCGGGGACACCTCTGCGCAAACAGGCATGTCCTGCTCCACGCGTGGTGAGGACGGCTGCGAGCGCTCACAGGCGACAGCGCACTGGAAGTGGGCACGAGCTGTTGCTGGCTTGGGGGAGAGGGAATCATATTCCAAAACTAACATTTTAGTTCTAGGCAGCTGGGCCCACCCACGGGGGGCTCGCGCTGCTCTCTACACAGAACAACCTACAGGAGGTGCTGCTGACACGGGGTCCTGGTCCCTGTTATTTCAGACCCCCGCCGGATCACCTCAGCTGAGCTCTCCCTGGCAGGGGACCCCGCCGGTCCAGCCCTCGCCCTCAGCTGCGCGTCCAGCCTTCTTCCCGGAGGGAAGGGCACGCGGGCCAGGGTTCCAAAGCACAGAGAGAGTAACTCGGCTTGAATCGCTGAGACGTTTATCATCGTTTTTCTTAACACAGAATGCGACCATGCGAATATACCTCGTTTCTTTTCATCCTTACCCCAGAAATCCTCCTGTGGTTTTTATCCCTGACGAACTATAAAACTGTGCCAAAAATTAAAGTCAAGGAAGTGATTCAGAAAAGTGAAATATTATAATTTAAAGTATTTTAAGAGCAAGTGCTGGAGCAGATGGCATGAAGGGTGTGGCCGTCGTCAACAAAGTTTGCCTTCAGTAAAAAGAACAGCCTCTCTGCTGGATCCTAAGAAACAAACGGGTATCTTCGTACCTCTGTGTGTCAGATGAATGGTTTATCATCTTGAAGTAAGACTCTATTTTGAGGACAGAAGAGACCCTTTGATGCCAGGTTAGCATCCTGCTGTGTAATAAGTACTGAAACGCTCAGGTGTCAAAACTTAAAACACTCTCTACGCTTAGGATCTTTAACCAATCCTACCGACTCTCACGTTCTAAGTAGCGCAAGTTCTTTATAAAGTAGCAAGCGATGACTCCCCGCGGGGGCCCTCTGTAGCCCCACTCCTCCTGTGCTCCCGGACGCCCAGCCTCTCCCTCCCCAGGCGCCCAGCCTTCACCCCGCGGATGACACTCCCCTAACCCCCCGCGCACCCCATCTTTCCCCTCTGGCGCCCACCCGCCAAGCCCCCGCCACGGCTGGACAGCTCCACCTCCGACTCCGAAGACTCACAGCCAACCCCAAAGCGCCCAGTGCGGGGACAGGGCTGTGCGGCCTCTCGTCCCGGCTGGGCATGAGGACAGGTGAAAGGCCGACCTGGACGCCCTCCTTCTTGAGCAGCCTGCACCTCCAGACGCCGGCCCTGCCCTGCCGCGGGCTTCCTGCAGGCTACTCACCCAGCTGCCACGCCAGGTCACAGGCTTCTGTCCTTTCCGTCCTACCCCCCGCCAGCGAGGCGGGGCTCCAGCGTCCACCCTGCTCTGCGTCGCGGGAGCGACCTTCCCACCAAGCGTCCCGGACCCTGTTCGGCTCCCGCCCGGATCCCAGCAGATTCCAGAAGGACGTCGCACGCCTGCCCCCCGCCTTCCCCTTGGTCTGTCCTCACCGTGGACGATAGGACACTCCTTCCTGCATCGTGTTCGCTCAAAAACTCCACTCTAGGACCCTAGGGCTGCCACCCCAGCAAGTGGCTGCGCACAAACTGAAGTCAGAGGGTCCTGGGCAAACGGCTCCGGTGGCAGGGCAGAGGGACAGCGACAGCAGCAGCGCACGGCGCGCCTGGCGGTCGGGGGCTGGGGCCCCGCCCCTGCGGCCCCAAGCCGCCCGCCCCCTTCCTGCCCCCGTCTCCCCCTACCTCACAGGTCCCCACGAAGGGGCAGCTCCCACGTCGGCACCTCGTGACCTCGCCTCTAGGCTCCGGTGGTGGACCAGGGTGGACACCTGACCGCAGGGACACCGGACACAGGCGGGGGATCTGGAGGCCAGGCAGACGGAATCAGGCCAGGGCTCGAACTAAACCGTCAGAGAGAAGCAGGGATGGGATGATGAACCACCAGCACTGGCACCGCCTGATCTTCACCTCCAGCCCTGCAGCGGCTCCTTTCTGGTACCAAACGTGGTGTGTCTTTTCCAATGCCAACCACTTCTCCGACCCTCTGACTCCAGCTGGAAGTCAATCCTATTCGTTTTGTTTGTTTTTTAAAATAAATTTAATTTATTTATTTTATTGTTATTGATTTTTGGCTGCACTGGGTCTTTTTTGCTGCACACAGGCTTTCTCTAGTTGCAGCGAGCGGAGGCTACTCTTCGTTGCGGTGCGCGGGCTTCTCATCACGGTGGCTTCTCTTGATGCAGAGCACAGGCCCTAGGCATGCGGGCTTCAGTAGTTGTGGCTCGCGGGCTCTAGAGCGCAGACTCAGTAGTTGTGGCGCACGGGCTTAGTTGCTCCGCGGCATGTGGGATCTTCCCGGACCAGGGCTCGAACCCGTGTCCCCTGCATTGGCAGGCAGATTCTTAACCACTGTGCCACCAGGGAAGCCCCGTCAATCCTACTCTGACACCAGCTCCTGGGGTCAGCATAGACCCCGCAAGTTAAGGGCTCAGTCCCACAGGACTGCCCCACTTCGGACACCTGCAGCAGTGGGGTCCCCAGGTCAACAGCACTTTTCTCCACCAACTAGAAATTTGGGGGTTTGATGAAACGAGTCACAGAACTCAGGAGAGCACTCCACTTCCCATTATCAGTTTATATAAAGGACACAACTCAGCAGCAGCCCCGTGGACAAGACACGCGGGACGAGGTTGCGGAGGGGGGGCGTACATGCCCTCGGGGGGCCAGGCGGGCACCACCTCCCAGCACCTCCATGTCCAGCAACCGGGAAGCTCCAGAGCCCATCGTCGGGGGTTTTATGGAGGCTCCATCCTTGGGAAGGTTGATTAAATCCCTGGCTATCGGTGATCAGCTCAACCTCCAGCCCCTCTCCCCCGCTCTGCCCCCAGGAGGTAGGCAGGGGTGGAGGGATGCAGGTGGGAGTGAAAGTTCCAGCTCAACTCATGGCTGGTCTTTCTGGCACCAGCCCCCATCCCAACACCATCTAGAGGCCCCAGCCACTGGTCATCCCATTAGCTCACAGAAGACACTATCACTCCAGCTGTGGACCAGGAACCACGACAAAGGCCGCATGCGTATTTTTATTTCAACACAGCCCTGAGCTGAGCTTCAGACTGGTTTGGGTTTCCTCCAATATCTCAAACTCCCTCTCTCTCCACTCACGAAGCGCGCACCCTCCCCCAGTGCAGGGCGCCCACCCAGCCCTCCCGAGGCCCTTGTCCCTGGTCGCATCCCCCTGCCCCAGAGCGGGCCGTTCCCACTGCACCGAGCTGGTCCCGTGCTGGCAGGTCCCACGGTCTACGGAACAAAGTCCAACTCCCAGGGCATCGTCCAGGCCGGGACGGCCCTCCCTCTCCAGCTTCGCCAGCTGGCACCGCCCGCCCCACGTACCAGGGATCCTGCAGGATTGGCTTCCACGCAGGACACGCTCTCCCCCCCAACCCAGAATGTCTCGCTCTTCACGTGCCAGTCCCTTCCTAACGCTTAACATCCCGCGTGGGCGAACCTCCTCCGATAAGTCATTTCTGAATTCCGGAAAGGCGCAGTGATCCTCTTTGCACCCCACCCCCAATCTGGGCTTACAAAATAAACTAAGTCACACACAGAGCATCCGTCTGAGGGCCCGTCTGCCTCGCCGGACACAAGGTCCGGAGGCCAGGAACTGTCTGTCTCACCTCTGTCCACACAAAGCCTCTGTCCCAGGCCTAAGCCTGGACCCGGATGGTCAATGAAGTTCAGGGACAGTCCTGGAAACGGAAGTCGAGTCCACTATAAGGGAACACGACACACTGAACTATCCAGACTAAGTAAAAATGGGAAACGCTGCTGTGCTGAGGACGTGAGGAAATACGTCTAAAGTTGGAACCCATTTTCGGCGCTGCTGGTAACCTCTCTCTGAAATGGTCCAACTCCAAGAAGGGTGACAAATCGTATCAGATAAACTGCTCATCATTTGACCTAGTAATTCCACCTTGGGAAAAATATTTAAGCAAACAAAACAGAGGGGGAGAAAAAGAAATTCACTGCAGCACTATTTTTAACACCTAGAAACAATAAAAACAGCCAAGGATGGGGAGGTCCAGAGGAATCTCTGAGTAGCCCCTAATGGCGGAATGCTGTCTAGTTATTAAAAAGGCAAATCGGTAGGAAATAGGAAGATGGGGTTTCTAGGAAATAAATCTGAGAGAAAATAACAGAATATGGGAGGAATGCAAGAGTCCAAAAATAAGGATGGTAGTAAGTACAATGTCTGTGTGACGGAAGGTTGTAAGACTATTTAAAAATGTTTAAGAATACTTAACGTGAAAAAACACTCAAAATGCAATAAGTGGAAAAAGCAGGTTACGAACAATATAAAGTATAAACTCGTTTTCTAAAAAAACACTATATAAATATATATCCATACATTTTTTAAATTACAGGATGTAAGGCACTCCATGTAGGTTTTCTGTAAATTAGATAATTTAACAATTTTTTATAGATCGTTAGAGATAACTGTTATAGATATACTTATACATAATTGTTATAGAGAGTTGCTAATCATAAAAAGCAGAAGAGGTGAACCTTTGAAAGTAGACTTTTAAAAATATAACTATAGGGGGGTTTCCCTGGTGGCACAGTGGTTAAGAATCCGCCTGCCAATGCAGGGGACACGGGTTCAAGCCCTGGTCCAGGAAGATCCCACATGCCATGGAGCAACTAAGCCCGTGTGCCACAACTACTGAGCCCGCACGTCTAGAGCCCGTACTCCGCAACAAGAGAAGCCACCGCGATGGGAAACCCACGCACCGCAACAAAGAATAGCCCCCCACTCGCTGCAACTAAAGAGAGCCTGCGTGCAGCAACGAAGACCCAACACAGCCAAGAATAAATAAAATAATAAATAAATTTATTTAAAAAAAAAAAAATATATATATATATATATACATACACATATATAAAACTATAGGGAATTCCCTGGCAGTCCCATGGTTAGGACTCCGTGCTCCCAATGCCGGGGGCCCAGGTTCAATCCCCGGTCAGGGAATTAGATCCCGCATGCATGCCGCAACTAAGAGTCTGCATGCTGCAACTGAGACCCAGTGCAGCCAAAATAAATAAATAAATAAATAATAAATAAAAATAGAACTACAGGGACTTCCCTGGCGGTCCAGTGGTTAGGGCTCTGTGTTCTCACCGCCGAGGGCCCAGGCTCAATCCCTGGTCGGGGAACTAAGATCCCAGAAGCCACGTGGCATGGCCAAAAAACTAAATAAAATTTTTAAAAATAAAAAATATAATTATTTTATTTAATCCCTGTGTTAGAGTTTACCCCCAAGACTTCCTCTAAATGCTGAATGAGATATAAGAGAAGCACCCTGTTCACTTAACAAATGAGAAAATTAAACCTCCTATGAGCTAAATTTCCCTAGCCCCAAAATGGCCTTTTGACTTTCCTCTGTAAACAGGGAGTGAGGTATTTACCCTGGAGGCTGAGGGGGCAGGGAAGGGCCTGCATTCAGGCCGGGAGGCCTCCAAGGAACGAGACATTCAGGAAGATAACCTGTCAGAGTATCCTCGCAGGGCCACGTGTGGACAGTAAGGCCTGAAGAGTCTTGTGAAGTGTCAAATGGGGGGTTAGAAGACTAACCAGTCAAAGCACTAATCAACAGAATCCACACTTACCTCATTGGCTCTTTTGATTATTTTATCATCCACGTCTGTAATTCCCATCACCATGATGATGTTGCACCCAAAAACCCGGGTCAGGATCCTTCGAATTATATCAAATCTAACATATGAGCTGAAAGAAAAAAATGTTAGGGCATCTTTAAAACCGAAAGTCGACACTGTGACCTTCAAAAGCATGCCGTACATTTAACGTGATGCCGCGCGTTGACTGGGAGTGTGTGATATCAAGGACAGTTCCAAGGACAGCTGAGAAAAGGAAAAGCCTTTTACTGACTGGCCCATGTGGGTCTGCATGAGAAACTGACAAAGGTGCTGCCTCAATTTCAGGACACCACATTAGCATTTTTAACTTTACAGACGTTGAGTTTACATCTATTCAGCTGTATAAAAAATTCACTTGTGGTGCAAGTTCAGGAGGTGGTCAAGATACTGAGTGCTTTTACCATCCTTGTTCGTGTTCTAGAATAACTAATGTTTCACCGTGACAAGAGATAGAAGCAAATAATGACAAATCAGGACAGGGACAATCCCATCAAAGCTGGATAAGATCATTCCTAAGAAACGTGCACACAACTGTGGAATATAGAAACACCAGCTTATGGACAGACTGCACAAGGGTAATTTAGACTTGTGAAAGCAAAAGGGTTTAACATCTAAGATCCATTTAAAATCTCAAGAAACTAGTTTCCCATAAAAACAACCTTAAAACTCAGGGTCAGCTAATCTCATGCTCATCTCTGTTATCCACACGGCCTAAATTTGAGCTCATAAAATCATTTTCCCGCGAAAATGAGCCTCATTATTGTATCCCTTGAACTCCCAACACCCACCCACCCCCAAGAGAGCTGAGGCCAAATTTCAGGGACAAGCATCTCCGAAGCTGCTTCTCAAGGAGCTAAAAGGTTAAATATCCTTTTGAAGCCTCAGACTGCTTATTTATGAACTGGGCAAAATTCCACTATATCATAGGGCTGCTGTACATATTCTTGGTGCCTGTGCAGCAGGAATTCCAACTAATTCTTACTATAATTATCATCAGTGTACCCCTCTTTGTCGAGTCAGGAAAACTCTACAAGAAATGAGATTTAAGAGAAAAAGCTAACAGGAACCTAAAACAGAGTGAAAAAAGAGTCAAATCACATGCGCAGCCCAGAGGACCTTGGGGGCTGCAGGTCCCTGACACCTGCATGGGGTTGCTCCCCAGGGCCTCCACAAGCACCGTGGGTACCCTGAAAGCCCAGGTGCAGGACCAGCTCCCCTGGCTGAGGCCGCACACCTAGCGGGGAACCTGGACTCGGCAGACACCCGCCTCCCCCTCAGCTCAGCACTTCCGAGGCAGGGGACCTGTCCCCATTTACACTCTGGGGTTGAGAGCACCACCACCTGGTGTGGTCAGAGGATATCACTGGCTGGGGTTTGCACAGCGTTTAGAATGGCACATAGCAAGAGCTGTGTCTGTTAAGTATCTCTTTTTTTTTTTTTTTTTTTGCTGTACGCGGGCCTCTCACTGTCGTGGCCTCTCCCGTTGCGGTGCACAGACTCCAGACACACAGGCTCAGCGGCCATGGCTCACGGGCCCAGCCGCTCCGCAGCATGTGGGATCCTCCCGGACCGGGGCACGAACCCGTGTCCCCTGCATCGGCAGGCGGACTCTCAACCACTGCGCCACCAGGGAAACCCAAGTGTCTGTCTCTTTAACACAAAGGCTGGCAGGGCGAGCCGGGAGGAGAGTGTGGAGACAGGAACCTGGAGAGTGAGTAGGGACAGACCCGCGGAAGGACACGGTCCTGGGCTTTGGGATTTTAAACTTTATTTAAGAGCAGTGGACCGTGCCTGATGGTGCCTGACCGTCCCTGACCATCCCTGCCCCCAAGATTACAACCTCTTGAGAAATCTTGTAGCACTTAGGGTTCTACCTCGCAGGGACACCCCAAATTGAGGACTCTCCCTGACGACGTGCCGCTGAGATGCCCAGAGTGGTATCCTCAGGGGGGGCCTGGGCGAGGGAGTCGGACAGGAGGCTTCTGGGATGTTGATGACGTTCTGTTTCTCAATCTAAGAGCCATGAACATGGTCTTGGCCGTACACTGAAGATCTGTACTCTTTTCCGTATTTGTAAGGACAGATACAAATTACAAATGAAAGGCCTGATTCTGCTAGTTGGAAATAAGGGAGAGGCTCTGCCCTACTCCCCTTTTCTTTCAGGATTTCTTCCTCAGCCCTTTTAAAATGTACCTAAGTGCTTCTAATGGCTAAACAAGCCTCTGTCAGTCTCATAACTCAGGAAAGTTTCAAGGACCTGGGAGCCTTCACTTTGAAATGAAGTTACCAAGAATGTTCACCACCCAATGGGAGGGGCCTAACCTGTGCCCGAATCCACACTACAGACCTGCCTGAACCAGAGAGCTGGGCCCACTCAGCTCACACAAGACTGCAAGTCCCTTCTGTCTCTGCAATCCTTTCAGCGAGCTGCCTGTGCGTCCCATTCTGGTTTAATTCTTATTCGATAGTAAAATTGTTTTTCTCTTTTGCCTTTGTGGAGAGGTTTTCCAGGGTGGGAGATACAATAACCTCTACTGTTTTCAGTATTTCCCCCAACATATTTAATACTTCAGTAAAGAGATCAAAATATGCTTTTTATAATTAACAGTTAAGTTAGCCCAAAGTGAAGGAAAAAATGACTCCTAGACTATTTACTTTGTAATAACACACACAAAATGTTCAGATCTTGCTGGGTGATATATAAAGTTTTGAAAAACGTACTGAATAAAGGTGACTTTTCATCTAGATCTGAACAATAACAAGTTTAAAAGATGCACAAGAGAAAACATTAGGAAAAGCAGCAACTTCAAGAAACGTAGAAGGCAGCCCATTACCAGGTGGAGACAAGGGGCACATGGAGGTCAGAGCCCCAGGGTCCACCCCTGCTCTCACACTTCCTAACGTGTGACCTCCCTCAAGGACTAACGTGTTACCTATCCTCAAGAACTGGGGAGCCTGCACCACACTTTCCACCTCAGGGACGGGGGTAAGCAGCACTTTACGGGAGTTATTTCATAAAACTGTGAAGATTCAAACAGATGGATACTATTATCCCCATCTCAAAGATGAAGAAACCAGGACTCAAAGTAATAAAGTGGGGGACTTCCCTGGTGATCCAGTGGGTAAGACTCCGCACTCCCAATGCAGGGGGCCCGGCTTCGATACCTGGTCCGGGAACTAGATCCCACATGCATGCCGCAACGAAGAAGTCCGCATGTTGCAACTAAAAAGGATCTCATGCGCCGCAACTAAGACCCGGCGCAGCCAAAATAAATAAATGAATAATAAATAAATATTTTTTAAAAAACAAAGTAATAAAGCGGCCTGTCCAAAGCCGGGAAGTAAATAAGCGATGGGGGCCAGAAATAACTCCTGACCAGCTGATTCAAGGGCCCTTGGAAAGGCTTCATCTCACTACCCAACAAGAAGCATCTGATTCCAAAACAGGTCCTTCTTCACTGCTCCTCACTGCCTCCCTGACCTTCCTCACCTGTGAAATGGGACCAAGCGAGACTGTGACATGTATGCTTCCCACGATACCTGCAATACAGTAATTATTCCGCATTCTCAAGTTGCCACTTGAGGGATGGCAAAAACATGCAAAGGCTTTTTCTTTCCAAAATAAATGGTCCCTAAAAGTGTGAAAATTCAACCTCAGGACACTCACCAAGCATGACCCAGGTGTGCATGATCGTAGACAGTTGGTCCACAGCTATACCTAGGAACAGAGTTAAAATCCACCATGTGAAACATATTTGCAAGAAAAGGCACCCCACTCTCATTTATGATCATCATATAATCATGCCTTTTTTGAAAAGTAACCACTTTGGGGGAATGCATAGCCGGGGCTGTATTACACTTGAATCGCTAAATGCACAGCCGAACCTGTGAATCACTATGACTTTAAACATGCTTTTATCACTTATTAAATGCTTCCACCTGAGAACCCAATCCCGCTTTCCATGCAGAGGCCCCACCTCCGAATACGCTGGGTCCACAGCCCTTCCCGCCCTACCTCCCGCAGCACCCCACCCCACCCCCAATCCCCGGGGGCTACCAGGAGGCGGTGTCCGCGCCGCTCACGATCAAGGGGTCTTTCCTCCTGGTGAGGCTGTTGTACACCGTGACGCCCGTGTCGTAGCCCGCAGGCTGCAGCCAGCCCTGCCCGCGCTCCCGCGACGCCGCCCGCCCCGGCCGCGGCCCCGGCCCCAGGCCCAGCGCGGCCCGGAGTAGCGAGGAGCCCACGGGGACCCCGCGCGTCCGCAGCATGGCCGCCCCGCTAGCCGCGCGCAGATACTCGCCAGCCTCCCCCACTCCGGGAGGGGCCACCAGGCCCCGCCCACACGGAAGGGGCCCGGTCACGCCCCACCTACCCCGGAAGAGGCGGTCGGAAAGAGGCCGCCCCGCCTCCCTCGGGCTGTCCGGAGCCCGCTGCGGCGCAGGGGGAGGGGCAGTGCCTCAGGGTGGGGGAGGGGAGCGGCAGGCTAGGGTGGTGTCACCGCTCCGGGCCGCGCGCGGGCCGAGGCGTTCCGCCCTTCTCAGCGCGGGACTGAGCAGAGCCGGTGCAACCCGGGCCTGGGGACGGGCCCACGCGCGGTCGGGCCCGATTCACGGGGCGGGCACCAGCTGCCGGCTCCTCGCCTGCTGGCGAAGCACGTCTGCACCCCAGCGCACACACTCTGTCTCCGCATGAAAGAGCGACGCTAGGACACCACCCATTCATCAAGTACGCGTAGTAGGAAATGTCTGCCTGAGATTCATTTTAAGATTAAAAGTTATGTCATCTCGTCTCTTGAGAACAAAAACATTCTGAATTGCGGTTTCAACGGGACTTTTTAAAGGTGGATTCTCTTTAAGTTACTTTCAAATTATCTCGACAAATGTGTCCCATTGATATCTTCCAAAACCGTGTCAAAAAAAGAAAGAACGAAAGGATGAAAGAATGAAAGAGAGAGAAAGGAAGGAAGAAAGAAAAAGAAGGAAAGAGAAAGAGAAAAAGAAAGGAAAGGAAAAAAGAAAAAAAATCCCCTTTGCTTTTGCAGTCCTCAAAACAGCACATAAGTTCCCCAGTTCTTTCTTGGGCTTGTTTTGGTCGTTCTGTAGAAAGGCAAGTGCTTAACTAGAGACAAACAATTATCTTCCTAGAGCACTTAAACTTTTCCCCAAGATCCCTGGAGTCCAGCTCTGCAGCTAAACGGTAGTCTAACGTGAATTGTGTTCTAAGGCATGCATGACGCTAAAATGTTAGAATCTGTCGTTCAGAATTAGGAGACCTCCACATCAGTGCTAAGCACACACTCCCCAAATACTCACAGTTCTGCTGGTGCATTACCCAATCCCTGAGTACTTTAGATTGCAAGTTCTTTTGAACACTCTCACTGTACCCACCAACAAATTCAGAAAAGGATTGCAGAATCAATCTCTGATGAAATCCACCTGTTGTGCAGGTGGGAGAACATCTGAGCAGTAAAACATCTGATAGAGAAAGCTCTGATCCAGATATTAGATATGCCAGTAAAATAAGAAAATGAACAAAAGGCTTGACTGCAATCTGTGAGAATATGCGGAATTCAAGGAAAAAGCTAGAAGTTTTGAAAACAGATTTAGTAAGACAACACCAAACCCCGCACATGAATCTGGATAGCTGGCATGTTTTAATTGGCCATAGGACATCATGATTTTTAAGCTAACAGTGGTATCTTGTCCTCTGGAAATTGGTCCCGTAAGGTGCTCAGCCCTTGGCAGGCAGCAATGCTACCTTAAGTCTTCTGGGAATCTTCAAACAGTGATAAACATACCCATTATTTAATGATGCTTAAAAGCATGACTCCTCTTGCAGGTTCAATATTAAAGTGACTGGGAAGATATATTAGCACATACACCAAAAGAGTGCGTGAGCGTTGAGGTGACCCCTCCCAGTCTAGGTCAGAGCAAAGTATATTAAAATTAATGATTCCAAAATATCACGAATGCCATTTCTTAGTCCTTCATGACAACAGCAAAAAAAAATGTAGTTCTCAGCATTACATTTTCTTTCAAAGAAAAATTTGTAAATCGAAAGTAGAGTAGATAAGATAGCACATATTGTTTAGGGCAATTCAAGTTTGAGATGAATGTGTTAGGATTTATATTTTAAGCACCTCAAAACATAAAGAATTGTATGTTCATCTCTTTTACTCCCATAGGTTTCAGCATCTCCAGTTAAACTAGAAATATAACCTTAGAAAAGAGAATTTAATAACTATTTTTGAAACGCACTCCAAAGAACAAAATTGAAACAACCAAAATTCTTCAATCTATCCTCAAAATTAAACACTTTTCTTTAGTGGCATATCTAAAATGCGTGGTCACAGTCATGCCTTAGCTATTGGTCTTCTAACCTTATCCAGAAAACGGTAAAGTCATTGGCATACACTTTAAGAACTTTGTAAAGCTAATCAAATGTTTTCGGACTTTTTAGCCCAAGGGATAAATTGAATGTCTTATAGACATTTTTCACCACTGCATCCCTACTGCATAGAACAGCAGCTAGCACATGCTAGGTGCTTATTAAATATTTCTTGTTGCATGAATACGTTTTTTTGTTTAACGTGTCTGTGAAGTCCATGAAAACATGAAGAATCATTATTGGGATAACATCGTGATTAAAAAACAAACAAGAAAACTCCGGCTTGCTTATCACTGGAAGGGGTAAATTGTTTCTCACCTTTATTCTTAAATCAAGATAAACACTACTCATTTTAGAGCCGATGAAGGCAAGGATTAAAAGAACCTATCTCTTTCTTGCAACTGTACTTTAAAATTATGTTTTCTTCTTATTCAACGTTTACTCTCTATCCCATATAATGTCTCCGTTTCCACATAACGTCATAGTATTAAAGTCTTTTGTGCAGGCTAGTGGCCAGTAAATGAAACTTAACTCATCATTTGCTTTAAACTGGGCCAAAACTGGAAAAATGCGAATCGCTAAGTAAAATAACCATTTTCCTGAATATCGAAGTGAACGTTCTCCTGATGTGAGGGTGGGTTTAGGGGGCTGAGAGTAAAGATCAAACCCGTTTACTTCAAAGTGTAAGTATTATTCGTCGTTTATCACCGCATCAACGATTCAATGTGAACAACTCATTTCGAAAGACAAACAGCTCCATTTAGTCTCGTCTGCGCCCCGCAGATCGCTGGAATGAGCACCGCTGCAGATAATTACCTATTTTATAAACACTGGATTGGTCTGCAATGCTACTGGGTTACAAAGAGTAACTTAAAACTTCCCGGCGGTCGTGGTTGTCACAACACTGCTTCTCCGGAGACTCGGAGCTCCAACCAAAACGTGCAGAACCTCAGAGCATCGCTCCCCGACCAAATGGAGCGTCCGCGGGGCAGCAGGGCACCCGGGAGCGAGGCCGAAACGCCCCATCCACGAGCCGAAGGGCGCGGCGCCGCCCAGGCGCGGAGCTGGTAGGGACGTCCGGAGGCTGCGGCCGAGCTACCTGACAGGGTTAGAGACCGCGACAGGACACCCGCCCCTCGGAAGAGGAGACGGCCAAACAGCTGAGCACAGCCGAAACAGCCGAGCGCGCCAAGCCGGGAACACCAGCGGTGGCGCAGGCCTGGGCCCAGAGGACAAAAGCCAGAGCCGTGGCCACGCCCGTGGGCGGGGCCTCTGCCGGAAGGGGCGGGTCTGAGCGCGGGCCCGTCGTCTAGGCAACGGGGCTCTTCCGAAAGTCCTAATCGAGGAGTTTAGGGCGGGGAGAGGAGCCATGGGGGGAGGGGAGGGGCCGAGCCAGAACAGGGAGAGACCCCCCCCCCAGGACCCCGGCAAGTGGAAGCCTGCCCCGCCCCGCTTTGGGTGGTCTTTCGAAATGGGGGCGCGGACTTAAAGAACGGATTCCAGGACACAGGCGGGAAGGAGTCGGGGTGGTGCGCCCTCTGCGGGGGCCCGGCGTGGGGAACGGCTCCCCTCTCGAGCCCCTTTGTCTCCAAGCCGCTCAACAGTGGGCTCCGGCCGACAACACAAAGGGAGGGCGGTGAGGACCGGGCAAGCGCGGGAGCCGCCGAGGCTGCTGGGAGTGGTGGTCCGACTGCCGAATGGTAGGTCTCCCGCGCGGGCAGGCTGTTGCCTGGGCCGCACCATTGCGCATGCGCCATCGCTTCCGGCCTGCTCGGCCAGCCCTGTCCCTCCGCCCCCTGGAGGACGCGGGTTTCTAGTAGTAAGAGCCCGGGAGGAGGTATCCGTGCTCGCCCCGCCTTCTCTTCGTCCTGATTGGACTACTGAGGGAGAGCGGCAACTCGATTGGCTGTCGAGGTTGCCAGTCTGTTCCGAGCCGTACTTATTTCCCGCTGCAAGGCGGGCTTCGGAGAGTGAGGGGCTGAGCGTGGGGAGGGAGGTGGCAACTTGGGCTTGCGATGGTGCCACTGCCGGGTCGGTTCCGGCCAGGTCTTGGGCGGGGCTACCTGCTGCCCCGCGTCCCCCTGTGGGCGTGCAGTGCCGCCCGACGCGCTCCGCCTGCAAGTGCGAAACTCCTAGTAAAGTTTGCGCCTCGCCCGCTGCCCCTTGCCCCCGCGACCCCCGCCCGGGTAGAAGTGACAGACAAACCCACACCCCCGGGCGGCGGGGCTGGTGAGGCGCATGAATGCGGGGGGGGCGGGGCCCACGGGAGGGGGGGGGGGGGCGGAGGGGCCGGGGCGCATGCGCGGTGCTGGGGGCCGAATGTTTCCCAAGTGTTTGAAACTGGTATTTGGGTTTTCCACGTTGGACAAGTGCGGCGCGGCGGGCGGCGCGCGCCCCTTCCCGCGCTCGCTCGGCCCCGGCCCCGGCCCCTGCGCCGGGGTGCGCGCCCGCACGCCCGCCTGCGCCCGCCCCGCGCCTGAGGCCGCCGAGCGCCGGTCCGGCCCGCCAGGCGCCGGTCCCCGGGCCCAGGCAGCGCGGCTCGCAGATGTAGCGGCGCGGGGCCGGCCGGAGGGGGGGCAACGGCGGGCGGGAGCCTTGCATTTTGCAGCGCTGGGCTCCGAGGGGGCGGGGGCCGGAGGAAGCGGAAAGCCGCGCGGAGTCGCCGGGGACCTCGGTGAACCATGTTGAGCCCTGCCAACGGGGAGCAGATCCACCTGGTGAACTATGTGGAGGACTACCTGGACTCCATCGAGTCTCTGCCTTTCGATCTGCAGAGAAACGTCTCTCTGATGCGGGAGATCGACGCGAAATACCAAGGTACGGCGGGATGGATGGGCGGGGGCGGCTGCTCCATCCCCACCGGTCGCGGCGCGCCGCGGGGCTGCGGGCCGTCCTGCTCCCCTCCTGGAGAGCCGCGAGCCCGCGGCGGGGCCCTTGCCGGCAGAAACAAAAGGTCTGGAGCGTCTTTGATTTGCCAAGGTCCTTGTGCGTGAAGCCCGGACACGGAGGAGGAAGGAGGAACGAGAGGTCTCAACGCCAGGCTGCGCGAGCAAAGCGCTCTTTGTAGTGAAGTGACGAGGCGGGGTGCTGCGGGGGAGGGGGCGCAGGGGGCGCAGGCTACAGCGCCGAGGGAGGGATGTGCCGCGGTCGCTAGGCTGAGGGGCGCAGGGACGGGGCTGCGCGCAGGGCTGCTGGGAGGGCGCTGCGGACGAGGGGTCCCCCGGCCCTGCCCGCTATCCCCGGAACCACCTTCACCCAGTCCCGAATCTGAGTGTTACATAAAGTCCAGGGTCCGTACCTCGCGTGGTGTAGCCCCAGTCGCCCCCGCCCAGCCCCCGGTCCTGGACACCGAGTGAGGGCCGACTTGAGAGGGGCGACGCGGCCGGGTGTAGTTCGCGGAGGGCCAGGGCTTTATTCCGTGTGTGCAGTGGGGAAGGGGAGGGCAGGGAAGGGAGGATGGGGCGAAGAAGTCGCCCATCTGTGCTGCGCTCGGGGGGCGCAGGCAAGTATTGTCGGCTTGGAGAGGAACATGGCAGGGGAGAGGACCTGTGGGTCGTTCTCTGCAGCCCCGGCTGCCCGAGAGAGACGGAGGGTTCGGGTCCGCTGGGAATTGCTGGCTGTTGGGGAAACTTTCCTGCCTGGTCAGGCACGGCATTGGGGTCTGTATTTGGAACGTGGATAGTCACTCGGAGTTTACCCATGTTTACAGGACTGCGCAGCAGGCAAACGGAAGAGTGGGGGGAGGTGGGAAGCCAGAAAGCGCCCCACAGCGCCCCGAAAACTCCTGAGGGGAAGGCGCCCCTGCGCGCTCTACCAAAGGCTCGGCTTCGCAGCGACTTTTATAGGAGCCTTATTAGCATATTGCGAATGTTCCGCCTCGGCCTCCTGTAATTGGCCGTGGCGTCTCCCATGGAATGTCCTTATCAGTCCGCTGCTGAACCATTGGTTGCTGGGCCGGATGAGGGCGGGCCTTGCGCAGTGACTGGCACGAGTCTCTGTTTCCGCTGCTTTCTTTTTTCTCTTTGGTAGAGGGGCGGGGAAGAGGGAGGAGGTCGAGTTGATTTGAATGTCTTCGGGTCTCTCGGCCTCCGCCGTCGCATTGGCCATTGGTGTAGCTAGGGCGGGCTGTGTTCTCTGGTCCTGCGTTGTGATTGGTGCCTCGCCTGGCCTCCGCCCTCCGGCGCGGCGATCCCCATAGGCAGTGGTTCCAGGGGCGGGGCGCGCCGCCGGCTGGTCACCTCCCCATTGGCGGGGATCGGCTTGGCCCCGCCCCCACGGACGTGATGCTGGTCACTTCAGTCGCAGAGCAATGGCGGCGCCCGGGGGACAGGGCGAGGCCGGCAATCCTTGCTGCCGGGGCTGCCGAGGGCGCAGTTGGGCCTCCCGCCCGGGCCCCGAGGACCCGCGGTTGCGGCTGCGTGGAGCGGGGGCAGCGTGAGTGACCCGGGCCTGGTGTGTCGGTGACCCAGGACAGGGAGAGCCGGGCGGCCCCCGAGGGGGTCCCGTGTGCGCTGAGCTCGGAGGCGGCTCGGGTGGTGGAATGACTAAAGCGGAGAGTTAACGGGTTTCCCAGTCTTTGAGGAATTCGTCGTCACCGGCACGGTTCCTTAGCATTTCTAGGAAATCGCAAGGAGACGAAGAAGTTCATACTGAAAATTTTCGAGCGTCCACGTCAGTATACCGTTGAGGTTGCTTTCTTACAGCTTTCCTTACTGTCTGACACCCTGTTTTACCGATTCAGAGCCGGAGTGTCTTCCGTCGAGTTAATACACGTTCAGTGCGTATTTGGCTCCTTCGGAGAAAATCGGTCCCACCCGCACGCTACCCGGCTCACGTGGAAGCCAGTGCCCTGTGTGAGCTGCAGAGCCTTAACATCCGTCATGGTAATAGTAACTCATTTGGTTGGGACTTAGTACTGAGTGTTGAGATACGCAGCACAGTCTAATCTAAAAATTAAGGCTTTACTTTTAAAAGAACTCCTAGGTTGCAAGTCAAACTTTGGTTAACAGTATTTGCATAGTAAACATCAACTGAACATTAATTCATAAGGATGGGTCGTAATTAGTTTACCAATGATATTTGAGGTTATTTTGAATTTAAAATATTTTTCAGCTACTTTTAAAGTATTATTTTTTAAATGCCCACGCACCAAGGAAGAAGGCTTCATAAAGAACTTCAGCGCAATCCCTATGTAAAACAAAAAAAACATTTCTAATAATTGGACAGATCAGTTTAAATTTGGCTGCAGTCTCACTTAATCCTTAGATTCTTTCCATGGTACCATTGCTTTCCTATGGTGACGGTATGGAGCATTTTTAGAAAAAAGGGTCAGCAGCGGTTGGAGCTGATGAAGCTGAAGAAGCCAGGTGTGCTAACAGGATGCCGCCCTAGTTAGCACAGGGGTTCCTGTTTACAGATGTTTGTACTTCAGTGGCTTTGTCGATAAGAATGCTTCGCTTGCGGCATCGAAGAAATGTATGCTGTTGTGTAGGTAAAAGAATTATTTCTTGGTAATTTTGTAATGGGCTGTTTGTTTCTTCCCCACAGCGGGGCTTCACGTGGCTGTAAGCTTGCTTGTGATGTAAAAGAAGCTGTATGCTATGAAATTTTAAATTAGCAATATGATGGAATTGTTCTCTTTTCTATGAAATGGTAATTGTCTTTAGAAACTTGGTTACTAATTAAACCAAGTGATATAGTTTTGTAATATGTAATCCACTTAAAAAATAAATGGCAGAAACTCATATTTTAGCACCTGTGAAATAGAACTTGGATAAGTTGAGTAGAGCTGTTTATTTTCAGGAATAATTACTCCAAGAGCCCGTGAGACTATGGCATTCCTCCTTTCTGGTGGCAGACACTCTGCATTGTTCCTCTAAGAAATGTCTTCAGCGCTATCTTCAGTTGAAGAATGTATCCTGGAAAATAATATGTGCTTAAGTAGTGTTCGTCTGAGTTCATATGTTTGCTCTAGTGTGAGGTTTATGCCCTATAACTAATTGGATATAAGATCTGGAAGGGGTTATGTCACATTTTATACTCGTTCCACCCATATCCTCCCACAGCTTCCGAGTTGGGAGAGTTGAATTGCCTTATTTTAAGAGACTACAAAAGGTTTTCAGGAGAAAAATCTGATACTATTTAATTTAATGGTTACTGTTTAGGGAAAATAACTCTGGGAATTTCTATCTGTGTATTTAAGTAGATTCTTGGGAAGAATATTTATTTTCCTTATTTCATTCAGATTATCTAAAGTCTGTTGTCTTTTATAGATATAGATGTTATTGTTTTAAGTAGTAAATGGAAACGTAAAATCTGCAACGTTTGTTTTAAAGCAAGGCTGGGTCGCCTGGCTTATTGTGACAAACCATTCTTGTTTTCAGTAATACACGGTAACACAGAGATATTCCTGTATGTGCTGGGATGGAATGATGTGACCAATAAACTGAGGCCCTGGGTCACTACGTAGTATTTATGTACGTTCTCTAATTTAATCCAGTATTCTAGATGTCGGTGCATTAAAATAGCTAAAATAACAGCCTTTCAATTATTACAAAAATATTTAAATAAAAACAATGGAAATTTAGGACATAATCATTAATTTTATAGAAAATAAAGGTTTGGACCTCAGCACTTCACCTAAACTTGAACTTTCCCCGTAGCTGCCTGTCCAAGGAGTTTTCATTACCCAGTCTCTGAATGCACACAGAGTCCCTTGGGGAGCTTTGAGGGGCACTTTGATAAATAGGAACTGTGTTGATGTTTGTATTTAGTTCTAGAGATTTTTTTCACCAGGAAAAAAAAAAAAAAAAGCCTGCCAGAGAGGCCTACAGGTTACAAGTTTTCATGCTAGGAAGCCTTGCATTGGTCCTTTTTGTCCCTTAACAGTTCCTTTTTTTGTAGATTAGAGAACCGAAAGCCTTGGTAGGGTTTACAGTGAGGGTGTAATGCTAATTTTTTCCTTTGCAGAAATCCTGAAGGAACTGGATGAGTATTACGAGAAGTTCAAGCGGGAGACGGACAGCACCCAGAGGAGGAGAGTGCTGCACTGCATTCAGAGGGCCCTGATTCGGAGCCAGGAGCTGGGCGACGAGAAGATCCAGATCGTGAGTCAGATGGTGGAGCTGGTGGAGAACCGGGCCAGGCAGGTGGACAGTCATGTGGAACTCTTTGAGGCACATCAAGAGGTCAGTGACACCACTGGCCACAGCAAAGCTGGCCAGGATAAGTCAAAAACTGAGACAGTCGCGCAGGCAGAAAAGCCTAACAGCAAGCGGTCCCGGCGACAGCGCAACAACGAGAATCGGGAAAACGCAGCTAATAATCACGACCATGATGACATCACCTCCGGAACGCCTAAGGAGAAGAAGGCGAAGGCCTCCAAGAAGAAGAAACGCTCCAAGGCCAAAGCCGAGAGGGAAGCATCCCCTGCAGACCTTCCCATTGACCCGAACGAGCCCACGTACTGTCTGTGCAATCAGGTCTCCTATGGAGAGATGATCGGCTGTGACAATGACGAGTGCCCCATCGAGTGGTTCCACTTCTCCTGCGTGGGGCTGAACCATAAACCCAAGGGCAAGTGGTACTGCCCCAAATGTCGAGGGGAGAACGAGAAGACCATGGACAAGGCCCTGGAGAAGTCCAAAAAGGAGCGGGCCTACAACAGGTAGTGGCGGGCCTGGCTGGACCGAGGCGAGCAGGGCGAGCCGTGTATTTATTGCATCGCCATCTGGACGGGCGCAGGGACTGCACGTGTAGCCTTCTGAAGACTGTTGGAAGAGGAGCTGTTCCTCTCGTGGGATGACCGGGGTTCTCTTTGCTTTTCCGTTGGTGCACATGTGTAACGAGAGAGTGGTCTGTGGATCAGCATTTTAGAAACTGCAAATATAGGTTTGAATTAAACACTCGAGTGGGTCTCTGGTTTCTGTTGTTTTTGTTGGCAGTCGGGGATGACTTGGAAGCAACTGAACACATTAAATGTGCAAAGAAGAGATTTCATTTAGCTACTATTTTATTTTTTAAAAAATGTTATTACTTCACAAACAGATTTTTAAAAAGTTAGCCAAGTTGCTGAAAATATAGCCCGTAGCAAATTTGTTTTGTGCTCTAATAGTGTATATCCATGTAACAGTTCAATAGAAAGGTTTAAAGTTTGAAAATCATTTTTTTAAAAAGCTAAATGGTTACATTTTACCTGACAAACGTTTTATATACTGGCCCGTTCCCCAAATGACCATTTTTAATGGTTGGGTACATTTTTTTATTAAACCAAACAGGAGTGGTCCAGTCCTGGAGCTTCAGATCACGCTTTTGCTATCAACAAATACTAGTGTAGCTGTCTTTAACTTACATAAGGTGTGCAACTGTGCATTTTCAAGTGAACTTGCACTCGCTGTATTATAGTCAGAAGTGCAGCCAGATGCCATGGTGTGCATGAGAGCCGTACAGACTTGACATCAAGAAATAAATGCAACTTGGCCAGTTTGTTCGTCTACCAGTATATTTAATCTTGACATAAGTAAGTGTTAAATTTTTGCCTTAAACGTGTCACCAGCAGCTTAGACAAAGCCTTAAGCAAATTTTGTATTATTGTTCTCAGTAATGAAGTAGAAGTTATCTAATTGCCAGCAAAAAATAAGTGTTAAAACAGAGCGTATGTTTAGAGCAGGGGTGGGGAAATGACTGCCCACAGACCAAATACAGCCCACCACCTGCTTTTGTATGGTGTGTGAGCCAGGAATGATCTTAACATTGTTAAATGGTTAAAAAAAAGAAAATCAACATGAGAATCCAATTTCGTGACATATGAAAATTATATGAAATTCAAGTTTTAGTGTCAGTAAATAAAGTTTACTGACACAGCCAGGCTCATTCACTAGCGCATTGTGTGCGGCCGCTTTGGTACAGCGTCAGAGTTGAGTGGCTGGGACACAGCCCATACAGCCCACAAAGCTGAAATTATGTACTTTCTGGCCCAATCAGAGAACTGTGCTGACCTCTGATTGAGACTGACTTCTTGCATGGTAATCGGTGCCCTCCACTGCCCACATATTGAAAGGGTCAATGGAATTTTTCTTTCTAAGTGATACATGGTTCACTTTAACCCTGTGTTGGAGAGAACAGTTTCTCTCCGTAGTCTGCTGAGCCCCTGAAGCTACCACAAGGAAGAATCGAGGAACCGCTGTAGCATCTGAGCACGCGTATGGCGTGTGTTTATTACACGTAAAACCATAAGTTGTTTTCTGATTGTTGACTTCGTTTGGTAAGCAATTAATGAGAACTTTTTTTGTGCCGGACATAACTCCCTAACCTGTACATTGAATTTCCAGTACAGAGGGCTGTTTGGTAGAGAAATGCACATTGTAGTCGATCACACATTAAAGTGTGAACTGTTTGCATATCAATACCTACAAATGGGCATTTGCCTTCCAGCAAAACTCCCAAACGTTTAAGAATCTTAAGTGTTTAAATTTGATAAGCCTTACCTAGACAAATAAAAATTAGGAAGTTTACTAGACGAAAATAAGTTAACTAAAATAGTCAATGACAGTCTAATGGCGAAAAGAGCAGTTTAAATGAATCTTGTATAAATCGACGATATTGAAAACAATTCTATTTGCTAGTTTTCCACTTCTATTTTAATTAGAGCTAATGATGAGAGTTAAGTTATGGAAGTGAAAATTGAAGAGAACATATTTGCTAATACTGGGTTTCTTCATGTTTATTCAGTTCCAGTGTAGACAGCTCTACTGGAGAGAGACAGGCACAGGGGCCAAACCTTGCTATGTCCGACCTCCATCTTTGTCCCTTAGGGCTTAGGTCTTGAATAAATTGCCTAACTCGTGATCATGGTTCTTCACTTTTAAAATACAGTTCACCCTTGATCGGCATAGGTTTGAAGTGCATGGGCCCACTTACACGCGGGTTCTTTTCAAAAGTAAGCACTACAGTACTGCACGATCTGCACCTGGTTGAATCTGTGGACGCTGAACCCCAGATACAGAGGAACTGCAGGGACGGAGGGCCAGCTCTAAGTTATACTGGGATTTCCCACTGCCCTGGGGTCAGCACTCCTAACCTCCATGGTGTTCAAGAATCAACCATATGTTTCATTTAGGGTGGCTCCGAGAACTAAATGAGCTGAAGTAAGACACTGGCATAGAATAGAGTTAATCTAAAACTGGGTCTTTTTTCCCTACCTTTGATGAAGTTTCCAGTAAGGACAAATGGCTAGCCATGTGTTCTTTTTAAAATGTGTAGTGTTACAGAGGCAGAGTTTGTTAGATTCAGCTGTCTTTTAAATCACTTTGATTAATTCCAGTGGACACTGGATAAAAAGTCACAGATAAGTGCTTAGAACCTTATCACCAGGTAAGTGATAAGATAAAACAGAAAGATCCAGGTAACCCTCGGGGAGTGCCGAAAATGGGATTGAATTCTTTTTGTATTTATTTAGGTTAGTGAAAAGCTATCTAATGTAGAACAGTTGCTTTTTTTTATTTGCTTTTTGGTTTTTTTTGATTTCAACATTTTTATGGAGGTATAATCGACATAACATTAAATGTTAATTATGTTTCAGGTGTACAACATAATGATTGGATATTTGTATATATTGCAAAATGATCACCACTAAGTCTAGTTGACATCTGTCACCACACAGTTATAATTTTTTTTAATCTTGTGATAAGGACTTTTTAAGATTTACTTTCTTAACTTTCAAATATGCAATACAGTATTATTAACTGTAGTCACCATGCTGTACATTAGATCCCATGAGTTATTTGTAACTGGAAGTGTGTACTTTTTGACCCTCTTCACCCATTTCATGCACCCACCACCTCTGCTAACCACCAGTTCCTTATGTTTAATAACCAAGTTATTACAGTCCAGATAAAGGGTCTAAAATGTTTCCATTAGAGCATACTTTATTTTAAACTGGGACAAGGCAACTCGGTTCACTCAACCACTGCATATCAGGCAGCCATGGCATGGTGTACCTGGGGCATGGGGTGCTCAGAGGAGGGTACCTTCAGGGTCCTGAGAAGGAATACCGCAGTGACAGGACCCACGGGCCGCCCACAGAGACGTGCCCTCCAGCGACTTGGACGTTGTGGTGTGGTCTCGGTACCCAATACCATCTGTGGTGCAATTGCTGAAGTAATAAAGCATTTACCAAAACAAAATCCATTGTGTTATTACTATATACTTCTTTTTTTTACTTTTTACTTATTTAGGAAGAATAGGTGTTTACTTGAAATATCTTTTTGTACCTCACGCTCATATAGTGTTCCAGGTCACATGTATTAAGGTATTAAACCTTTCGCTAAACAAATTATGAACTTTCTATCTGTGCACTTTTAAAGACGTAATGTGCCTCTGCAGGAGGGTCTGGCCCTTTCCCCATCGTTCTGTCTAAAGTAATTTATGACTCTTAGCAATCGCTGGCATGTACAGAACAAGATTTTATGGAAATTGTCTCCCTCTCTGTTGTAGCCTGTGACCCATTCCTCTTTCGTCTTGGTTCCGGTGCTTTTAGGCAGTCTGGGAGGTAGACTTCTGGATTCGTTTAATCTGGAGAAATTGCTGGTCAACTGAAGCCTTTCTTGACGCACTTGTGTCCCCATCACCCTCACTCTACACGAGCGTGGAGGCTCCGCAAGGTAACTGTGGTAAATGGTGTGTCGCGACTCAAAATAGCCTCGGGAGGTTTTTATGAGGGGTTTTGTTTCAGAACATTTAACGCGCAGTTGTTTTCCTCACAAACCAAACAGGAGCGTGCTGTGTCCCCCGGCCCCCGAAAAAGGATGACAACGTGTTTTGACTGAAATGAAACAAAGCATTAGGTCACTTTTCTTTCCCTGCCTCAAATTCTTTGTATTATCCGATTTTGTTCCAAAAAACGGGGTTGATGCTTTCTCAGTTTAAAACCCTTACTTGAGAAGAAGTCACTGCAAACTGAGTAACAGGTTAAATCTTGATTTGAACCATTTACTACTTCGTTAAACCTGAGTGTTCCTATTAACCAAGAAAACGCTTTTGTTTGAGCAGGTCCACTTTAAATAAAGTGAGTCAGCACTGCTGACAAATTAACAGCCACCAGTCCCCGCCTGCCACGTGCTAGCACTGTGGTAGGTATTTGTATACTTAGGTTCAACCTTTATAACAACCCTGCCTCGAAGGTAAGGATGCTAAGACTCAGGTGAGGGGACCTGATTCTCACAGGCCTCTCGTCCCTCACTGGGCTACAAAGCCTGTGTCCTCTTACCACCATCCTGCACCAGAACGCCCGCCTGCAGTCAGGACCTGGCACTGGTGGCCCATATTAACTGATGCTGCAGTGATCTTGCCTCTGTCCTCGCTACCCTGGGCTATAGAGAATTACCTTCCACCTATGACTGAGAAAACTGAAGACGACAGGAGAAACTTGCCGGGCCCAGGATTAGAAATAGGAGCCCAGGGTGCAGGGTAGTCAGCCTGGGGTCTGCATTGCTGGGCTCTTACCTGAATTAGCAAGTGTAGCATCTGCACCTGCCTTTCCTCCAGTGAAGCAGTGCGCTGTCCTAGCGCATTTCCTATCTGGCCCCAGAGTAAGTTTCAAGCAATTTACCAGAGGCAGAGTGCTATCCAGGCCTCAGCATGAGATGTGAGGTCGGACGGTTTAATCGGGACTAGTTGGCCTCATACAGTCGGACGTCGGAGAAGTTGCTTTCTCAGCCCTGTGTCCCCGTAGACAAAATAAGGCCAGCGGCAATTCACGCCTATCCCACGGCAGGAGGATCGGCCTAGCCAAGGTGTGCAAGTAACTTACAAATGCTAAACACCACGCCAATAAGGACTGGAGTAATACTTTTGGTCAAGTGTTGATTATTCTAGTTAACAGATGTATTCTGAGAAATGAAATTGAGATTCCTTACAGCTGGAGAGAAACAGTCAAGTCCAGCCTTAGAATAAGGCGTGTACTTCCTCTTTCCTCCTGCCTGAGTAAGTCTGCAGCTGCTTTTCTATAAATGATTGTTTCTCTTTGTAGAACACAGAAGTAAGTAGAGAAATAGAGTTTTTATTTTCAGCAGCTATCAAAGTCCAGTCAACTTCTTGCTGACTCACCTCTTGGTTGAATTTGAGTGTAGAGAGAAGAGTAGTCCTTTCTGTGTGTAGGTGAGGAAACTGAGGTCCAGAATGATAAAGTCACTCAGCAAGTCAGCGGCGGGGCTCTTGGACCAGATCTGACTGTTGTGACTCCAGGGCGGCCCATCCCACTGAACCACGCCGTTGCACGTGTGGCCTGGTCTCAGACACTCTTCATGGGAAGCCATCAGCCTTCAATGAACACGTGTTGAGTAAATAACGAATCTAAGAACTGACATAGAAAAACAAGACATTTTCTTCTCTAAGTTCTAAATGTTCTATAATCACACCTAAAATGGAATTTCAATTGGTTTGTGTGAAGGAAAGACTTTTAGGACCAATGTATAAGCCATTGGAAATGCAATGTTTCTAAATGATTGATATTTGAGAAATTGAATTTGGTTAGATTTTGATTACCCAATGCACTGAATACTTTCTATTATAAAATTTCATAAAAACAAATGTCAATAATTGTTCCTAGGGTTTATTAGCAATTTATCCGTTTACAAAGATGCTTAGAAATGGTTTGCTGTCTCCCAAATTTTATTTTGCACAACAAATTGCTTGATAAATACTTAAATTTCCTCTGTGATTGTATTTAAGCATCTTTTGGTTGCCAGTAGCAGTAATTGACTATGCCTTAAGCAAAGACGGAAGAGAGAAGGGATGGCTCAGAAAATCCAGGAGTCAGAGCAGCAATGAGGGCAGGCAGCATGGCTTTCTCTCTGCAACACACATGTGACTTGAGAAACAGTTTGGCCCAGGTAGACACAGATCCACTTGGCATCAACTATGGCCAACGGGGCAGATGGTGTGCTAGACTGGGAGCTACTGCAAGTCTGGCTCTGACATTCAGGTACTATGTTTAGAGTAAACCTTCCCTTTTTAAAATTCTTCTTGCCCTGATGGATGCCATGTTTAAAATGGATAATTATACTGCCACCATGGCAACCAGAGTGGATCTGGTTTCATTCTTTCCCCAAGAGTTGGGACGTGCTCAGCAAATGGAAATTATCATTTTTATCTTAAGGTAAGTAAAAATTAGGTGGTGGTGAGGGTTATAATTATTCCATGGTCAATATACACGATTTTCAAAATATTTTTGCTTCCTTGAATCATAGATCTACTCCATAAATATGAAAAATCCAAAGCTGACTAACAGTGAAATACTTTCAGGGCACAAAGAGCTGCCCTAAAATATCGCTCAGTTGAAGGTAGGGATACGCCAGGATGAACTTCACAGCTCATCATTCAATGAGAAAGGCTATGGTAATGAGCATTTCACTTTGCAAATTTTGAGGCCTTATTTCTAGACTCAACATTAACAAAAGTGAAAACTAGATTGAGCTGCACAAGGGAAGGTGAAGAAAAGAATGTATGAGGACAACTGTGAAATAGTTGGAGGGTTATTCCATATTATACTATAGTTCAAAAATGATCTTTCAGGTCAATGTAAAGAAAGGACACACTATTATCCTTTTGATTAAGCCCTGACGGGACATATTGGCGTGATGCAAATCTTAGGTGAAGTTATAATTCCTGCCGCTGAGTTTGCGGTGCAACCTAATTTTTGGAAAATATGACAACTGAATAGACCCCAGAAGAACAAAGTTGATAATACTAGCAAAAACCTAGAGTGACAGCGTTATTGTAGTTACTGGGGCTACTGCCTTGAGGAAGCAAAATACACGGACAGATTTACTCACCTTATTGCCTCTTTTATTCCTGTGAGGTCCCTTTGTAGCCTGACCCTTAATGTCAGGTTTACGCATATTTTCTCACGTCCCGCACAGGAAAGCAGCTAGTGATGGATACTTCTGGCCTTACTGGTAAAGCCACAGCCCTGGAGCGTGCGTGGGATAGAAGACTGCTGCATCCCCAAGGGCGGACGTCCCCCTCGTGGGTGGGGCGACTTGGAATTTTTGACAGTGGAAGGTGTCAGGCCAACATTCCTTAAGTGCAGAAAAAGCAGAAGGTCAGCCCGAGAAATAAAAACGATAAAAATCAAATATCTGTGAGAGCCACGAAGAGCTTCTGATCAATATGATCAAACACTAAAAAACTGCAGGAAATGTGCAGGACGGAAAAAGGTTTATTACATCCTTAAGAGCAAACACGGGAAAGGAAGTTCCCCACGTGCCAAAGCAAAGGAAGTCAGAGTCAGGACAGTAAGGAGCTGCTGAATAGGTGGGCAGATGACAGAGGCCTGGCCAGGTGAAATGCCCTACCTGCTGGCCGTAGTGATGAAGGTAAGAAAGGGCCGGTACCCCAAGCCTATCACTCCGCATCTTTCCTGGAGCTCTCTTCTGGAGCTACCAGCACAATTACTTTTTCTCCTTCCATTGGAGCAGCTAACCTGTGAGGATTTAGATCTGGGGCTTCCAAGGTGGCCTTGCCCATCACATGGAGAAAGTCTGCCCCGAAAATGAGAGAAATATAGTGCCCCCATGGCAGCATTTCAACCTCCGAAGCCACACGAACCCCCGGGACGGCCAGTTATGTGAGTCAATAAAATCCTTTTCTTCTTAAGCCAGTTCAAGATGGGTTTGTATACTAACCAAATCTACTACGACCTCCACTTCCCAATCTACTGACCTCCCCAGGGTAACAGCTATCAGCTGTTGGTGTATCTGTCTTTACAGATCTTTTTCTTAGAGATTATACACACTCCTCTACAGTGGTTTTAACACCACAGATTTCACACTCCTCCCATCAAAGATGCGGTCTGGTTTCCCTTCCCCCGTCTCGGGATGAGCCTTCCCATCTGCCCTCACGAGGAGACTGAAGCAGACATGGTGCCGTGAGATTTCAAGGCTGGGATGGACTACCAGGCGTGTGAGCGAGAACCTGCAGACAATTCCAGCCCAGCCCCCCAACCCATGCCAAGTGAGCAGAGATGAGCTGTCCCCACCAGCCCTGCCCAAGTCACAGATTCCTGAGCAAATACACTTGGGGGTGGATTGTTACATAGCAGTAGGTAGGCAGAACAATGCCTAGGCAAAGATACAGTTTTGCTTTGCTTTGTTTTTTACATAAATGGGATCATATCCTATGTATTGATCTTCAAATAGCTAATTTTCTTCCTATGTAACACTTTGCCCTGGAGATCTTTCCCGGTCAACACATGGAGATTAATTGAGTATAATTAACTATTGCAAATAATGATGTCCTATGGTTATGCCATAATTTATTTAAACACTCCTCTAACGATCAGCATTTAGATTGTTTCAACTTTTTCTTTTGAAAATCATGCTAAGATGAATGTTTGTGTTGATCTTGTCATGCACGTACATGTGTATTTCTCTATGAGAGATACATAGAAATGAGATTTTTAGCAGAGAAGATTTTACACTTTATCTTTCTACTGAATTGTAAAAAAAAAAAAAAAAAAAGCTGTGCCCTTTTATATCTCCGGCAGCAGTGTAAGAGAATACTTACTTCCTCTTGCCTTTAGTGCCGTTGGATAGTAAACAAATAAAGGTTTTCCCATTTTGAGAAAAAAATATAATTACACATGGTTATATCTGAGATACTTAGAATATTACATATTTTATACCTATTATATAATACATACATTTTATATATGTGTATTTAAATATAATTTGCATTTTCTTTGTTTCTAGTTCTTTTCTGCAACTCTTCAGGTGTATTTTGGCCATTTGTATTTATTTGAAGATTATTCATTTTCCTATTGCTTCCTTATGTACAGATATTTTTCTCCCATTCTGTTACCGTTATTTTATATTTGTTTATGTCATCTTCTGTCATAGGAACCTTTACATTTTGAGATCACCTCTGAACTTTTGTCTTTATAGGGTTACATTTTGCTTAAGAAAGTCTTCTCCACCCTAAGATTATAAAATGTTCTCCAATATTCTTTACATTTAAAACAATGTCTGCTTTATCCATCTGGAATTTATTGTGGTGTTTAGGGAAGGGAGTTAATTGAAATTCCATATGGTGTGGGAGAATACAGGCCCTGAGGCAGAAGGACCTGGCCTCGGGCTCTGGTACTTAAGAGCTGTGTGACCTGCGAGCACTTTCTTCATCTCTCTGAGGCTCAATTTCTTTCATTTGTAAAATGAGTAAAATACGCGTCCCTCAAAGTGTTGATATGAAGTTCAAATGAGATAATATATAAAAGTGCCTAGAACTTAAACTTAATGTGTATATTAACTCTCACCAAATATTTCCCCAAATGGATGGTCAATTGTCCCAACCCAATACCGGATAATCCGTTACCTTCTCACTCATATGGAAAGTCAACTCTATTATATACTCTTTTTTTTTTTTTTTTTTTTGCGGTACGCGGGCCTCTCACTGCTGTGGCCTCTCCCATTGCGGAGCACAGGCTCCAGACGCGCAGGCCCAGCGACCATGGCTCAAGGGCCCAGCCGCTCCACAGCATGTGGGATCTTCCCGGACCAGGGCACAAACCCGTGTCCCCTGCATCGGCAGGCAGACTCCCAACCACTGCGCCACCAGGGAAGCCCTATATACTCATTTTTTATACATACATGGATGTCTCCCATTACTTTCCACTGATTCATTTATTTATTCCTGCAAAAACAGACAAACAGAAACTTCACTTCGTGGCATTTTTTTTTACATTTAATAGGACAAACGTTCTATTTGCTTCCATTAACTATTATAGATTAATTTGGAGAATACCTATGTATTTGCTATTTGAATCTTCCTGTGCAGGTATATGGTATATTTCCATTTACTCATGAGATCTATCATAGCCTTCTGTGAAGTTTTACCATTTTCTTCATAGTTCTTATTGGTATTTTGTATTTTAGTTTCTACCTTACATGGACCAATTTTTCATGACTTTGCTGTATTGGCCATTATTTGCAGTTAATTTTTGTATGTCGATCCTTCATCTGGCCACCTCGCCTGCTGACATTTCTCTTTCAGTGAAAGAGAAATTCATTTCTCAGGTGTCAGTTGGCTGAGATTTTCTAGCTGTGCCTGGAGCACCTCCGTGCTGGCGGCTGCATTCCTGCTCAGAGCCTGCTTTTCTTTCCTTCACCAGAGTCCTGTTCTGGCTCTCGCGGAAAGGCTTAGAGCGTTTCACCATTATTCTGATGTTGACAGAGATTCCTAGTGAATACCGTTTGTCAGATATTCTGACAAGTTACTCCCATGATTTCTATTTCCAGAAATTAGTGTTGAATTTTGTTAGATGTTTTTTTCAGTGAGGTTGGGGGTGGGAGCTGCTACATGTGGATCGTCTCCTTTTTTAAAAATTTAGTAAATTTTCTAATTTTGAAAAATCTTGGCATTGTTGGAGTAAACTCTTCATAGTCATGATAGATTGATCCTTTTAATGCACTTCTGTGTTTGATTTGATAATATTTTAGTATTTTTATGTCTCTGAGATGAAACTTTTTATTTAAGCTGTCCCATTTTGTTTTGATGTTAGGATTACATTAGCCTTATAGAATGAGTTTAGAAGGTTTACCTCTTTTTTTATGCTCTGGAAACATTTATATATCACAGGAATTATTTGTTCCTTAAAGGTTTGTTAGGAATAACTAGGCAAACCATCATCTTAGCAGGTCCTTTCCAATCCCTTCTAATCAGGGTCTCTGCTTCTTCTTGACTCCATTTTACCATTTTATATTTTCTATATTTTATATTGCATTTTTCATTAAAATAATTATTTCATCTAGGTTTTCAAGTTTATGACATACAGTTGAAGATATTACTTGTTATCTCCTTGATGACTATGGTTATGGAACCCTCTCTAGTGTTATTTATCGTATATTGTCTCTTGTTTCTTAAATTGGGTTGTCAAATACTAGTCTATTTAACTGGTCTTTTCAAAATGCATGTGTCTTGTTTTATTGATCAGATCTGTTATTATTTTCATTTTACTGATTTCTTCCATTATCAATATAACTTTCTTCTTTCTTTGAGTTCATTGTATTGTTTTTTCACATTATTTATTTATTTGTTCATTTTCCCTCCTGCCTTATGGAGGCTTATAATTGACAAATAAAATTGTATGTGTTTTAAAGTGTACAACCTGACAGTTTGGCATATTCATACTTTGTGATGTGAGTACCCACAATCAGGTTAATTAACAGCTCCATCACCTCACCTTGTTTCCTTTGTGTGCGGTAAGAATGCTTAATACCTACTCTCTAAGCAAACTAACACAACACTGTTTAATCAACTGTACTCCAACATAAAATAAAAATGTAAAAATAAGTAGAAAAAATAAAAATTTTAAAATCTGCTAAGCAATTTCAAGGATACAATACAGTATGAACTATAATCACTGTGTTGTCATTAGATCCCCAGAACTTATTCGTCTTATAACTGAAGGCTTGTGCCCTTTGACCAGCATCTGCCCACCTCCCCAACTCCGAACCCCTGGTAGCCATCATTCTACTCTCTGTTTCTATGAGTTCAACTTTTCTTTTCAATTTTAGATGCCACATGTGAGTAAGATCATACAGTATTTGTCTTTGTCTTCTTTCACTCAGCACGATGTTCTCTACGGTCCTCCCTGTTGTTGCTAATGGCAGGGTCTGCTTTTCTGTCATGGCTGAATAATATTTCATTACATTATATCTGACACCTTCTTTATCCATTCTTATGACGACAGGCACTTAGGCTGTTTCCATATCTTGACTACTGTGAATAAAGCTGCAATGAACATGGAGGTGCAGATATCTTTTTGAGATACTGGCTTCATTTCCTTCACATATATGCCCAGGAGTGGAATTGCTGGATCATATGGTAGTTCTATTTTTAAATTTTTTGAGGAAACTCCATATTGTTTTCCGTAAGGGCTGTACCAATTTACATTCCCACCCACAGTGCACAAGGATTCCCTTTACTCCACACCCAGGCTACCATTTATCATTTGTATTTTTGAGAATAGCCACCCTAACAGGTGTGAGGTTGTATCTCATTGTGGTTTTAATTTGCATTTCCTGGATGATTAGTGATGTCGAGTACCTTTTCCCGGATGATTTCCCAGGTGATTAATGATGTCAATGTACCTGTTGGACATTTCTGTGTCTTCATTGAGAAAATGCCCAATTGAGGTCCTTTGCACATTTTAAAATTAGGTTATTTGTCTTTTGCTATTGAGTTGTAGGATTTCCTTATATATTTCCTTATCATATATAGGGTTTGCAAATATTTTCTCCCATTCTTTAGATTGCCTTTTCATTTTGTTGTTTATTTCCTTTGCTGTGCAAAAACTTTTTAGTTTGGTGTAGTCCCATTTGTTTATTTTTACTTTTGTTTCCTGTGATTTTGGTGTCATATCTAAAAAATTATTACCAAGACCAACGGCAAGGAGTTATACACTCTCTGTGTTCTTTTAGTAGTTACTCTAGACTTTTCACCTACATACCTAGCAAGTCCTGAAATTAACTTTTTTGCCCTCCTCCCCAACAATATAAAGATCAATTTATATACATTGTTGTCCAGTATTTCAGTATTATTTTTCCTCACAAATCAGACATTACCATTATTGTTTTATAGAGCCAGTATTTGTTTACTGTCTTTGCTCACCACACTCCTGCATCTCAGACGTTCTCTTTGGGATTTTTTTTTCCTTCCTTAACTTCTGACTTTAGGGGTTTCCTTTAATGAGAATATGTAAGTGGTTTGCTCTTTCCAGTTGAGTCTAAGAATACTGAAAGGACATTTGACTCTCAATTTTATAAGGCAGTTACTCAGGGCAAAGAACTCTAGAGTGGCAGATTTTGCTCTCAACTTCTGGAGACAGGCTTCCTGGCTTTTGTTTTTCTTTCTTTTTTTTTTTTTTTGCGGTACGCGGGCCTCTCACTGTTGTGGCCTCTCCCGTTGCGGAGCACAGGCTCCGGACGCGCAGGCTCAGTGGCCATGGCTCACGGGCCCAGCCGTTCCGCGGCATGTAGGATCTTCCCGGACCGGGGTACGAACCCGCGTCCCCTGCGTCGGCAGGCGGACTCTCAACCACTGCGCCACCAGGGACAGGCTTCCTGACTTTTGGCTTCCCTTGCTGCTGCACAGACATCAATCCTCTGTCTAACTGCCCTTCCTCTGTAGTGATCTATCTTTTCCTTCTGGCATGTTTTAAGGTCTTTCTTTTGAATTCTGCAATTTTACTTTCGTCTGTCCAGTTTTGTTTTCTAATTTTTCTTAGGATCCACCTAGCTTCATTGATCTGAAGATTGGTAGCTTTGAACAGAATTAAAAATAGTTAATATCTATTATCTTTTCTAATTTATCTCATCCCCATTCTCCTTGTTATAGCCGTCTGGACCTCCGGTTACATACACATCATAATTCTCATTCTATTCTTCATTCTCTTCATTTCACTATTAAGTATATTTTCTTTCTTTGTCTCTACATATTACACTCTTTGGCTCTATCTTCCAAGTAATGAATTCTCTCTACAGTAATATCTAATCTATTTATTCTGTACATTAATTTCTAATTTCAATAACATTTTTCATTTCTAAAACTTCTACTTGGTTATTTAAAATTTTTCCTTGTTCTTTGATCCTATTATTGAGATTCTTTTATTTTCAAATCATTTAAAACAGTTATTTTATAATGTTTGTGTGATATTGCTAATTTCTGTAGTCTTTGAGGATTTTATTTTGCTGTCTGTAATTCTCAGTTCTGGTACCTTGTTTCCTTGTCATTTTATTTATTTATTTACTTACTTACTTACTTCTTTTTACTGTGGGACAGCTAATCTCTTTGGAATTTTACCTGTAGAAATTCTTGAGGCCTCAGTTGAAGGTGAGTTCCTCCATTGAGGAGTTGCTTTTTCTTCTGCCAACACGCTAACAACCTGGAAACAAGTAAAATTAACATCCCAGCTTGTGGGTTTTCAAACCATGCAACTAGGAGAAATACACACCACAAACACACATGAAGGCTGGCTTGTGTTTTCAAATCTCCCCCCTTCACACAGCACCAAGGCGGAGAAAGACAACTTTCCCTGTTGTCCTGTTCTGCAGGGCAAATTTATTTCTCATTCTAGCTTTCTTAGAACGGACTGCGCTGGCTTTCCCACTGGGCTGGGTTCTGGGCCAGAGCGAGACCTGAGAAAGGTCGGGGAGCTCTGCCCCAGAATGTGTTCCCCCTGCACCTTGGGTCCCACACAGCCCTCTGGGAAGAAGCCAGGACTCCAGGGTTTGGCCTAAGGGGAAAGACGTTTTTCTCACTAACAAGGATTTCTGCTTTCCTTCAGGTTTTGGCCTCTGTGGATTTTTTGTTTTTCAATCTCATGCCATCTCAGCAATGCATTTAATAAATATTTTTTTAACATATTAATCGTTTCAATCTGAGGGTGTTCAGGATATCTAGCCTGCCGTATTGCTGGTGATAGAAGTCTTTTATCAAATCCCTTCTGCCCAGTAAACATTGAGTTACTGGAGACCAGGAACCATGACTGACACATTTTTCTATCCTGGGACCTGCCACCATTGCTGTATGCACAGAAGTGTTATTTGAATGAATGCCAAAGCCAGTCATTTCAAGTTCAAGTAATTGGCTTGAAATTCTAAGTACCATCAAGGCAGTTTTTCTCTTGAAAACTTTTTTTTTTTTTTTTCGGCCGTGCCTCGTGGCTTATGGGATCTTAGTTCCCCGACCAGGGATCAAACCTGGGTCCCCTGCAGTGAAAGCGCTGAGTCCCACTGGACCGCCAGGGAACTCCCCCTGAAAACTCTTAAGGCTGTAACTAAACACCACAGTATGGATTAGAGAATTCCTTGGGAAGTTGGCTATCCACACGAATGTTCTCTTTTAATCAAATTAACTGGGAAGTTACCCAATTGTATTTTAATTTGGGTCACATGAATTCGATACAATAGGCCAGCAGAGGGGTCTGTGTTGCAGACAAATTGCACAATTATGGGGATCAGGTTGCAAAGGTTTAGAGAAATATTTTCAGCATAAAATTTTTGCAGCTTCTGCTGCTTTCCAATGACGTTTCACATTCCCTCGCTGGTATCGACGTTTGCCAAGATCACTGGATTATCTCACTGCCCCATCCTTCCTCACTCAGGATGCATCTCCTCAGTCAGCTTCTTGGGGTGCGTGGCCCATGCACTGTGGTGAACACAGGCTGCAAAGAAGGCGTGTTCCTGCCTCTGTGTCCTCCCAGTCAGAGACTCACGCTAATCAATGCAATGGAGTAAGAGATAAACCACAGTTGAAGCAGCATCGCGCAGGCAGTAGCATAGAGGGTGAGGCACTGTTTTGGAGCAGCTGGGACCGTTTTCCTGGAGAGGAGGCTGCTGGGTGGAGAACAGAATGGAGGAGAAGGTAAGGGGTGTGGGTCAGGGGCAGGAAGCAGTATGTGACCCTGTCGCCTGGGGTCGGAGTCCCAGGCTGCCCTCCTGTTATGGGCAAAGCTTCATAAAGCCCCTGCGGGCTCAGATTTTAATGCCTCCACCCACCCCGCCCAAGACTCTCAATGTTTATTGCTCCCGGCACTGTGCTCACCGGCCGTTCCAAGGTGACCCCTGACCAGATGGCCTTGCTCCCCATCCCCACTCTTCCAAGGTGACGCCCCCAATGCCTTTGCCTCACCTCTCCCTCCCTCCCTCCCTCTCTTTCTTAATGTTCTACAGGATTTTCATTTGTTCTTTACCATAGCTCTCTTCCTATAGGAACTAAGTTGAAATTTAACTTTTTTTTTTTTTTTTTGCCGTGCTGCATAGCTGGCAGGATCTTAGTTCCCTGACCTGGGATAGAACCTGTGCCCCCTGCAGTGGACGCGCGGAGTACTAACCACTGGACCGCCAAGGAAGTCCCTGAAATTTAACGTTTTAACTAAATGCAAACTTGAAGTGCCATGGTCTCGATTTAGAAATGTGAGTGATAACATTTAATACCAACCAAGAGAAAACACAACCGGAATAGCCAGAACATAACCCCTGTCCCTCATGAGCACGCTTCTCATGTGGTTATTTATCCTTCCTCTTTCTTCAACTGGCATTTCTTGTATTCTCAATTGAAATACAGGCTGAATATATTTTTTATTAATTCCTTTAGTAGTTCAGTCAACTCCAAAGTGCATTACGACCCCCAGGAGCTGCCCAAAATTGTAGCATACTTATAATTTATTTTATGTTATCCTTTAAAATTTTCTAGTTTTAGGGAATCCCCTGGCGGTCCAGTGGTTAGGACTCTGCGCTTTCACTGCTGAGGGCCCGGATTCAACCCCTGGTTGGGGAACTAAGATCCCGCAAGCCACATGGCTCGGCCACACACACACACACAAAAAATTATATTTTTTGGGGCTTCCCTGGTGGCGCAGTGGTTGAGAGCCCACCTGCCGATGCAGGGGACGCGGGTTCGTGCCCCGGTCCGGGAAGATCCCACATGCCGCGGAGCGGCTGGGCCCGTGAGCCGTGGCCGCTGAGCCTGCGCGTCCGGAGCCTGTGCTCCGCAACGGGAGAGGCCACAACACTGAGAAGCCCGCGTACCGCAAAAAAAAAAAAAATTCTATTTTTATGTTTTATAATATATATTAGCATGTTTCACGTAACTTATAGATATGCGTAGACTGGGGTGCATGCTCCAGCATCATTTGTTAATGGGGTGAACAATGAAGACAATTTGGAGAACAGTGGTTTGTTTAATGCTTTTCTCAAGCAAAATGCTTCTGGTTTTAAAGCATATTCTCCCAGGCTTCCTCATCTACTACCAGTTCTGCTAACATAAGATTTAAAGAGTGGAACATCTAAATCATAAACACAGTCTTATCTTGCTAATGTTTTGTCCAGTGATAAGAGTCTTGCTGTCTTTCTGAATTTGTTTTCCACCGCCAAGAACTTCTGAGCTGCTTTGTAAAGATGGAGGTTCCTGGCAGGTGGCGAGGGAGATACCCCAAGAAAAGTATGAATTGGCAGCTCCTCCCTCACATCACATTAGAGAAGCTCAGACTGGGGTGGGCTCCAAGTGGCTTTCCTGCCTCCCAGACCTTAGGGCTGAAGCTTCTCTGTTTTGCTGCTTGGTTCTGCCTCATTTGAAAATCTCATAAATACCTATACTATCGGTTCATAGGCTCAGAGGTTTTAAAATCCCACCTCTACTTAAAAAAAAAAAAAAATGAAATTCTGTTCTTCTTTGCCAGTTCAGTGAGAAATACACGACCACATTCGACAAGTCTGATTTCAAGCTTGATTTCTTCTTTTGTTGTTTTTTTTAAAATTTAAATTAATTGTTTTCTTTTTAAAAACCTTTGTTTTGTGTCTTTTATGCCTGATTTCTTTATTTTGCATACTTGCTTCATGATTCAAAATTAATATCATGGCCCCTGCTATTATATTCTAGTGTTGGTAATCTAGGTTTTTCATTCTATTTAAAGAGTAATGTGATTGTGTGTGATAAAGTATCTTCTCAAGTTCTGGAAAGGGTTAATGAAACTCTCTTCATCATTTTAAAATGTACTTAAAACTGAGATGTCTGCTTAAGGCCGTCTCCCTGCTGTTCCATGGAAAAGACATTTTGGAATCTAGACCCTTTGATAATTTATGGTTTAAGATTTGTATCAAATGAGGAAAATGTAGCTCCTTCGTCCAGGTGCCTTTCGAACACAGGTCATTCCTAAGTACGTTTTTTGGTCTTTCAAACATAGCTTGAATGTTGCCAGGTTTTATCTGATGAGCAATCAAGTGTGGCTCTGAAGGCCCTAGGCATAGACCCTAAGGCACGTGTGACCCCTCGGTGCCCCTGCCCCCTTGCCCCGCCTCCCTGGTCCCCACCCACCCCCTTGCAGACATCTAGGGGGACAAGCACACCTCTGGGAATCTCTCCTCCTACCGTCTTGCTGGGTCCTTCTTCAGTGAAGTTGGTGCAGTTTTCAGTCAACCAACAGATGCTCATCAGACCCAGACATAGGGGCCCAACCCTTGGGTAAGAGTGAGTTCTCCGACATGGGGCTCCAGCCACGGAAAAGCTGACTCCGTAGCAGCATAACTGGCCAGACTGCGAGTCCTCCAGCAGGTCCACCAGGAGGTGGGCTTCCGGGCAGTCACCTTTCTGCAAAGAATCGCAGCATGGTGTCCGAAAGAGCCCGGCGGGGTTCCTCAACAAAGACTTGGTGTTTTCATCTGAAAATGGGGAGAGTGGATAATATCACCTGCCCCGCTTAATCTAATGGGGTTATTGTGAAAACCAAATAAAGAAATGGGAGCGAATACCTGCACTTTGTAAGTTACAAAGCTTATCCGCTCAAGTTATTGCTCCGCGCCTAGGTGGACCCCTCACCCAGCGCTTCTCTGTCAACCCAATGCTGGCTGGCTTGGGTGTTTATGAATCCGACCTACCCAGGGCTCTCACCTCCTTACTCTCTCCTAGTTTTTCCCGGCGCCCCGAGCCCAGGTTCCTGGTCACCATGGTGGCTTCCACCCACACCTCCCAGCAGTGCACTCCCTGGTCCCTCCCAGCCCTCCCCTTTCTCCCCCATGAAAAAACTCATCATTCTCAATATCTTTTCCTTATGGTCTTACTTTCAGATTTTTCATCCAAAGAGCTCATTTAGATGCAATGGATTTCTAGATCAGTGAGGAGACACCTTTGAACTTGGGGGAGAGGATCTGACCTTTCACTGACCTCCAGATGACCCTGCATCAGTTGCATTAGCCCTTGGATTTCAAGTGTCCCCTGGATCCATAGTTAGCAAAATCCTATGTAGCCAGAATCCTATTTAGGATTTAGTTTGCTAAATCCTAGTTAGCTAAATCCTTTGCTAGAATTCTATTTTAACAAGCTCAGAGAAACTTCCCAGGTACTTCTCTGAAGGCACCCTCCTCTGAGGGGGGTGGGAGGTGGTAAGGGGGTGTAACCAGCAGACAGGGCTAGTGCCTTGTGTGTGGGACCTGTAGGGTGCGCTTCCTGACTGTCCCACAGCATCACTTCCAAACACGGTCTCAAGGAAATAATCAGACGTGTCTGGAAAAATTGACCTAGGAAGATATACATGGCAGTTTTAGTTGTAATTTATGCTACTATTTATAATTATTTTAGATAAAAGTTGTAAACAACCGAATTATTTAGTAATAGGAAAATGATGTAAATACGCGCGCTCGGCTGGGTAGTGGGAACACAGTGCAGCCACTGAGAATTTCTGTTTGGAGAACACTTAAAGGATGAAAAAGTCTATGTACCCTGGGACTTTAAAAAATGACAAAACATTATATAAACTTTTTTTTTTTTTTAAACATCTTTATTGGGGTATAATTGCTTTACAACGGTGTGTTAGTTTCTGCTGTATCACAAAGTGAATCAGTTATACATATACATATGTCCCCATATGTCTTCCCTCTTGCGTCTCCCTCCCTCCCACTCTCCCTATCCCACCCCTCCAGGCTGTCACAAAGCACCGAGCTAATATCCCTGTGCCTTGCGGCTGCTTCCCACTAGCTATCTACCTTACTACGTTTGTTAGTGTGTATATGTCCATGACTCTCTCTCGCCCTGTCAAAGCTCACCCCTCCCCCTCCCCATATCCTCAAGTCCGTTCTCCAGTAGGTCTGCGTCTTTATTCCTGTCTTACCCCTAGGTTCTTCATGACATTTTTTTTCCCCTTAAATTCCATATATATGTGTTAGCATACGGTATTTGTCTTTTTCTTTCTGACTTACTTCACTCTGTATGACAGACTTATATAAACATTTTTGTTCCAAGATGAAACTTTCTGTTTGTGTGTCTATCTCTCCTTTCTCCTGAAGACCAGTGTAAATGACCAAAGAAACATGAAAATAAAATTTTATCTATCGTACGTACAAGTGACCCTAAAGCAAAAAACGTGTGAGGGCTTAACCTCCCCCCTCCCTCCTCAAGGGTGGACAGGACTTAGCCACTTGCTTCCACACAACAGAGTCTGGAAACGGGACAAAGGTAACTTCACAGTGAAGACGTCCTGTACCCCAGTATGACGTGAGGAGAAAGAAGGCGCCTTCCATATTCTTCCAGAAAACCCATAACCCTTGTCTAAACACAATGAAAACAGAGAAACCCACGCTAAGGGACACTCTACAAATTCCTGAGCATTGCTCACCAAACTGTCAAGATCACAAGGGACAAAGGAAGACTGCAGAACTGCACAGACCAGAGGACACCTAGGGGCTATGGTGACCAGATGGCAGTGTGGGGTCCTGGACTGGATCCTGACACAGAAAAAGGATGTTCACAGAAAAACTGGTGAGATCCAAATGAAACCTAGAACTTAGTTAACAGTAAGGCACCAACGTTAAGCTCCTAATTTTGACAAATGTACCATAGTTATGTTAGAGAAACTGGGGAAGGGGTATATGGGACTCGCCTATCTTTGCAACTCTTTCTGCGAATCTAAAATTATTCCAGGAGTTCCCTGGTGGTGCAGTGGTTAAGAATCCATCAGCCAATGCAGGGGTCACGGGTTTGAGCCCTGGTCCGGGAATATCCCACATGCCGGGGAGCAACTAAGCCCGCGAGCCACAACAACTGAGCCCGTGTGCCGCAACTACCGAAGCCCATGCGTCTAGAGCCTGTGTTCCACAACAAGGAAGCCATCGCAATGAGAAGCCCACGCACCGCAATGAAGAGTAGCCCCCGCTCTCCGCAACTAGAGAAAGCCTAGTTCGCGTGCAGCAGCGAAGACCCAATGCAGCCAGAAAAATAAATAAATAAATTAATTAAATTAAATTAAAATAAATTATTCCAAAATAGTAAATAATAAATTGTTTAAAAATGTAAATCTTAGTTTAAGACAACATTGAATTCATTTTATTTATTTATTGTTAAAAAAAAAAATTTTTTTGGCCAAGCCGCGGCTTGTGGGATCTTAGTTCCCCAACCAGGGATCGAACCTGGGTCGCCAGCAGTGAAAGTGCTGAGTCCTAACCTCTGGACCACCAGGGCATTCCCAAACATTGAATTCAGAATAAAAAGAATTACACAAGTTAAAGTGTGGTGCTTTATAATTATAATGGGAGGAATATCTGATGAAGATATAACAGTTGTCAATAAAGCAAAAACATAGCATCTCCCTTGCCCTTCTCCTGGGTCAGTGGCAAGGACTGGCTGGTGTGACTAGTGCATTTGGTGGGGCTGGGGGCTGAGAATTCAGTGGCTCAACCAGCAAGTTTGGCAGGGCTGGGCTGGGGAGGGCGTCTGTGTGGTTGGCCCAGCAGTCTTGATGCCAAATAGGTAGTCTGAATGGCCAGGAGGTTTGCCTTATAGGCAACTGAGCAAATAAGTAAATGCATTGTGGATAAGCAGAGCCATGTTCCAAACACTTGGAAGATTACGAATATGGAAAGGGGGAAGCTTTAATGATCTCTGTTGTATTGAATTAGAATTAGTCATGTCCATAGGAACTCACGGCCTTTAATATGTATCGATAGGGAAATCGATACAGATGTGCGTGTTCATGCATATATGTTTCCTAGTTCTGCCCACTAAAGGGCTTAGAAGCAATGGCAGTCCAGTGGCAATGAGCTCACACAGCACCCAGATCTTGGTTTCTAATACCATTGTCCACTGAAAGGAACTGGGGCTTCCAGAAAAATGGCTGATTCCAGCCTGCACAGGGAAAATACAGCTGAGCCTGGAATGCCTTGGGTCAGAAAGTAAGAAAGATGTTGGGAACGTGTCAAAACAACACAGGAGCCATCTTGAAGGAGCTTCTGTGGGCCAAGTCCGAGCATCAAAATAAATAAGGATCATAAGAGATTATGACCCACTGAATAGTAAGAATCCATGGATCTCTTCTGACATAAATAAATAAATGAGTAAGTATATAAATAAATGTCAACCAGTAGAAGTAGAATGAGTGATGGAATCAGAAAATCAACATTTGGCATTCATCGTGGTAATACTTCAGGCAAGATTCATCACTGACGTGGAAGAGGATAGATACATCATTTCAGAGTATCTACCCCCAAGCTGTTACCTTCACAGTAGAGCAGCCTGGCAACCTCTTAACCAAGGGATGAAAGTTAATTTCACTAGCAATGAGACAAATTGACACAGGCAACCCTGAAGAGCAGCATTAGTGAAGTAGGTCTAATTGCTATATATCAAACTTTGCATCTTGAAACGAAATACACCTTCCTTTTTAGTGTCTACTGAAGAGTCACAAAATTTGCTTGTGTTATATATTAGTCCACAAAGAAAATGCCAGTAGAATAAGTATAGTTGATGATTGTTTATTTCTGTGAGCAGATGCAGTTTTGAATAAATGGGCTTTAATATCAGTGCTATCGACCAATTTGGGCCCCTTAAGCTGGTGGGCTACAAGCATTTTTTAGCTTTAGAGTATTTTGTCTCTGAAATAATGCAGAGATGGGCAGCCCTGTGTTTATCCAAAAGCCACTTTCTTTCAAGTGCTGTTCAGATGTCCAGGGGCGCACAGTGTCAGATTGCTCGCAGAAAATGCCTCATTACATTCTGTGCCCTTGTGCTGGCTAAGTGGAGGGTCATTAGTTTTCATTTTCATTTGTGTGTTGGTGTTTCTTTTGTGAATGTCATGAGTGTTTTAAAAGTGTATTTGCTGGTCCTTCTTAACATTTAAAAAATACAGTATCTATAATATTTTTATAAAACGTAAACGTCTACTTTGTCATTTTCTATTTTTAGTTGCCTACAAAATATTACTAATTAATATATATGTTACTTTTATAATGAGAAACAATAATTATATTTTTAAGTCATTTTCTTAACCTTCTGTAAGTTCGTCCGTTACAAGGTGAGGCTGCAGGAACCTTGAGGGATGGGGGTGGGGATGGTTTGAACAGCAAGTTCAGTGAGTGAGAAGGTTATTCTTGTCGATGGTAGAGGGAGGGGCCGTCTTTTCCACCCTTAGAGGCCAGACTCCTCCACAGCCGTGGTCCTCGCAGTTTCTGAAGGACGTGTTGCTTGCTCTCCACCGGGAGGGATGCTCTCAGGTGAGTCTGAGAGCCGGCGGGAGGCCTCAGATCTGTGATCGAATATTGCCTGTTCCAGGCTTTCAAAATGGGTTAAGAATCAATTGAGAGTTACTCTTATGGGAAAAGGTTAATAGAAATTTTAATGAAAAATTTGACTTTGACGGGATTGGAACTCAGTGGCTTTGAAGTTTGAAACAAAGCCTTTTCCCGTAAGACTGTGGAGTCTCAGGTCAGTTGCTGTCCAAACTGTCACGTGAGAAAGCGCCCCAGGAGGCACCAGGTTGGTCCCTGGACGCCGGCAATCATACCGAGCAAGACGGGGTTGGGGGCAGGGGATTAAGGGCTGTGTGCCCTGGGAACCAGAGGACACTTCGTACACGGTCATATCCGGAGACTTCCCGAAGGTCGGCTCCATAGGAGAATGTCCCAGACGCTGGGCCCAGCATCACAGCCCAGCCGGGCCCCATGCCGCCGCATCAATGCCCTTCCTTCCGGAAGTGCTCTTTTCTGCTCACATCTCCCTGCCTGGGGGCCTGGACAGCAGCCCACAGCCCCGTGGGGACAGCACAGCCTCCTCCGGCCGCTGGGGCCTCGTCAGCCCCACGCGCCCGCCTGCAGAGCCGGGGCTCTGCCACACCCTGGTGGGCCTCCCATTGCTGGAGAGAAACACACAGCTGATTCCTTTTTTGCATGACCCCAATTTCAGCATCCCCCTGCCACTTTGCAGTTGCCTCCCTCTAGGATGTACTGGGAGAAAGGAGGGCTCTCACCCCACCTGAGTCAGCACTGTCAGCCACTGCCTCTGCTGTGCCATGCACACGCCGTGCCCTCACCCGACGGGCCTGCGCACCCCTGCGCATCTCACCCCACCTCAGCATCTGGTCTCACCCCCACCTGCGTGGGCCCTCTCCCCCACACCTTGCTGACGAGTCCTGAATTACAGGCTGCAGAACTTGGGGGCTTCTCGCTTTAGAGAACCAGGCTGTGATGCTGGCCGCGGTACAGGAGGGTCCACGTCTGCTCTGGGCGGGTCAGCCTCCCGGGCTTGGCCTGTGTCAGGGAAGCAAGCTGCCTGGAGGGAGCCACGAGTCTTGGTTGACCTGAGGGCTCAGAGGGGTTCAGGGGCTTAGAACAGGAGCAAGGAAAGGTGAGAGGCACTAAGCACAGAAGTACAGGGGCCCAGCCGGGGCCTTCGGCGGTGGGGCCTCGGCAGAGCACAGAGCACCGACGTCTGCTTGGAAGCTAACGCCCCGGGGTGCACAGGGAGTGAGGTGCTGGTGAGACAGAGAGGCTCGGGGAAAGGCCGCTTGTGGAAGCCTCCTGCGCCTGGTCTGCCCACACCAATGTGGTGGGGAAATGAGAGGTGTGGACGACGCTGTGTTGCCCCTGGACCTGCAGGCAGTGGTGGGCAGCCACTGCTGGGGACAGTCCTTTTCCCTGGGCACTGGGTTAGTTGCGGACACTTGGGGAGGAGCCAAGGAGGGGATTCAGGGGGAGAGGGACTTTTTAAAAAAAATTATTTAAATTTATTTTTGACTCTGTTGGGTCTTCGTTGCTGTGTGCGGGTTTTCTCTAGTTGCAGCGAGCAGGGGCTACTCTTCATTGCGGTGCGCAGGCTTCTCATTGTGGTGACTTCTCTTGTTGCAGAGCACAGGCTCTAGGCGCGCGGGCTTCAGTAGTTGTGGCTCGCGGGCTTAGTTGCTCCATGGCATGTGGGATCTTCCCGGACCAGGGCTTGAACTCGTGTCCCCTGCATTGGCAGGCGGATTCCTAACCACTGCACCACCAGGAAAGTCCGTACTATTTGATTTCAAACACTAAAATATTTTATAGGCAAGTCTATTCTTTTCACTTTTACCCCAACATTTCTTTATTTATTTCATACAAGTCTTTGATTTTTAACTCTTTATTAAAAAGTGCCTATTTTCTATTTCTGCATATGTCAAAATATACTTTTCCTTCCTTTGACCAGGACTTACTTTCTCCATTTATATTTAACTAAATTTGATCTCTTTGTCTCCTCTAATAATATACATTTGTCTCAGTTTAAAATTGCCAATTCAATTTTTTTTCTGATAAATATTGTTTCTTCTGTAGGAAGTTTTTGTTTTTTACCTGTGTCTTCTTAGGATTCTATCTATTTGGAGAAAGAGCCCTTTTGGGGTGCTTGTTTCAGTCCCCCCTTCACAGTTGAGGGGTTCTTTCATGGTGGTTAAGAGGGTGGGATTTAGAATTCTTCAGCCCTGCTCCCAAAGCACATGAGGGGATGGGGGCAGAGGGGCCGTGTGCTGGGCGTGGTGGTGAGATGTGCAGTCTCTGAGTGGAAATCGGGGTTATGAGTCCCCAGGGTCCCCCAGACCAAGACAGCCCTGCAGCCATGAAGAGGACGTGCTCTTAGAATAGATGGAACTGTCAGATTCAGAAATCAGCGTTGGAGTTATTGTAGAAAATGCTTCAGAATACTTCTTAACATCAAAAAGCGGTAGACGACCAAATGACATCTGGAACTGGAGGTGGGCACAGCAAAAGATACTGGTCTACAGCTCCAATCGGCAAGTTTTTAAAGATTGAAATATCCAGCACTCAGATAAAGAGGCCCTTTCCAAAAAAGGTAAGTTGGTTTAAAATTTTCCCTAGGAAAACTTAGGTATACATTTCAAAAGCCAAAAACTACTCTCGTCACTAACTCAGCAGCTCTGTATCAGACATTTGTCTCAGTAATAATAACAGCCAATGTTTATGGAGGCCTGTGAGCACTGTTGTGATTGCTTTACGTGTATCTGTTAATTTAATTGAAAAGAAACACCATGAGGTAGAAATTTTTATTACCCCCATTTCCTGGTGAGGAAACAGAAGCCCAGAGCAGCGGGGCACTGGAAAGAAGTAATGGGTCAGGGTGCCCGAACATGATGGAGTGTGGAAAGTGGGAAACTTCTGAGGCTCCAGCGTCGCGTGTCTGTGGGTGGGACCGCAGTGAGTGGGAGTCACCTCCTCCTGGCTGTGCGCCAGCGCCTGACAGGTGGGCACATGAGCAGAAGCTGTGGCCGGCCTAGCCGTGTGTCCTTGGCCTGTAATGAAATGCAGACTCCCTGTCAGACGTGGTCCATGAAGTGCTTTCTGGTCCTCGTGGTTGAATCAGAGACAACATTTATACACTGAAGATTTTCCCTAGGGGATTCGATAATTCAGTTGTCACCGAATGGGGATGTTCTTTTGTTTTTGTTTGCTTTTCATTTAAAACCTTGCTCCGAAGTGTTAGTTTTCTGCCGCCAGCTCTAATTTTACAAAAATGATGTAGTGGTTTGCAGCAAAAGGGATCTTCTGTTAACTGACTGGCCCAAGGCCGCCAGTCCCTAGCAGAGGCATAGACAGAATAGACATCCGGGATCTGATTCTGAGTGTCGTGCTTTATTCACTGAGGAGTGAGCTCTATTTTAAAAAGGTGTTTTTCTTTAATAACACTTTAAAGTGCATAGTTGCCCTGAGGACAACAGAGAGCTAAAGCTTAACGAGCCGTTCGGCTCCGGCAAAATAACAGGGAGAATTTCAGAAAGAAACCAGCCATCATGCGTGTTCTGGGTTTGTTTCCGCCTCCTTTGTTAGTCTGAGGACAGTGTCTGCCTTCTGCTCCCAGACTCCCCAGCTCAGGGCACCTGTCAGTGTCAAGCGGTGACTCTTCAAGGTGCCCCTTGGCCCAAAGAAATACCTGGCAATCCTGTTTATTAAGGGGTAGCGTCCAAACAAGTATTTGTATCCTCACAAGCAGGTAACTGTTTGAAAAAAGAGTACACATGCATCAAAATTTAAAACAATATTTCAGTCATCCTTACATAAGAACAATTTCCAGCTAATGGGGGAGCACACCTAGTCGTTACCCCTCAGCTTCTCTGTCCTTGGCAGTTGGGGAACCACCACCCTCATTACCGTGGGGCGCTGCCACCCCCGTTTCCTGGTCCACGTTGATTTTTGCCTGGTCCTTGCTTTTTAGCACAGCAGCTGAAGGAAACCCAGCTCCACAAAGGCATGGAGCTGCTATCTGATGTGAAGCTGTGGACTCCTTCAAGCTCGTCGTTCCCCGGAACATTACTGAGTATCCTTGGAGGTATAAAGCATCCCGTGGTACGCTGGGGGTTGTGGTGCCCCCCAGGGTTCCTTGGCACACAGCCTGGGAACCACTGGCATAAGCTCAGTTTCAAATTTGCAGCCACTGATTTAGGAAATGTACAGGCGTGAAATCTGCCCCAGGAAGTCTCCTTTTCCGATATTCTGTGACTGTAAAAAATTTGTGTATTTGTGAAAAACACTTCTCAGTGGCAACAGAGGTCAGTCAAAATTCTTCACACCTTCCTTTGTATGAGCGCACATAATGTGAGTTAATCTTCCAGGCCTTCCTTTTGGGTGAAGAAGGCCAAGTAAGAATGAAAACAATATTCTGAGCGTCTTCTTCCTTTTTCTTCTTTTTTTTGGCTGCGCTGCACGGCTTGTGGGATCTTAGTTCCCCAACCAGGGATTGAACCTGGGCCACAGCAGTGAAAGAGCAGAGTCCTAACCACTGGATGGCCAGGGAATTCCCTATTCTGAGCTTCTTAGCTGCATTTTCCTGTGTCTGGCTGGTCCTGAAAATCGTGCTCCAGTTTTCTTCCTTTTCTGAGGGCGGCTCAGGCCCAGTGACTGGACCTGATAACTAAACCCCGACGGTGAGAACTGGACAAGACAGGAGGAGTCTAGGACCCCAGGCTGGGCAGTGAGCATGAGAGTGTCCCCTACACTAATGACAGGTCGGTCTTCACCGAGTTCTCGAGAGCACCGTGACCAACTTCCTGTGCCTATTGATATGGTGGGAAGTTATCAAGCGGTAAAGGAAATGGACTCTATAGAAAGCCTTATTCATATTTTTCTTGACTGAAAACGCAAATGGGCCCCTGAGGGACTAAAGTTCCTGGAGCTGCAAAGATTTGACCATGTGTAGAAGACGGTCTCTGTGAAAAAAAATACCTGAATTCCTCGCCTGGGTTTTATAAAAGGAGATTCGGACAGACGGGGCTCCCTCTCTCATATTCTCACTTGAGGAAAGAATTGATATTATTTAAATGAATGAAGCATCAACTGGTTATAAATCTCTCTTAATCCATGTCCTTAATTTGAACTTTGTATTATTCACCAGATTTTTTAGCCTTTTTCAATTATAGAAACCCTTCCTCTAATGCCCCAATGCTCCGTGATCTTATATGAGTGTTTCTGCCCCCTTCTCCCAAGCTGGGAATTCAGAGCTCACCAGTGTGAGCGAGAAGGAGATGAATCTTTACGTACACGTGTGGAACATCCCTTCTGCAAGGCACATATTCACGGTGGTGCCCAAATGCGAGATGACGAATGCATTTCCATGAGATCCCATTTAGTACGTGACCCATGATGTTGGCAAAGATGGAGAGAGAAGAAAACATCTCAAGTTAAACCCAAAGGAAATGGCCAATTATATACAAAGGGATTCTCTTTAAACTGTCCTTAAAATGAACTTTTTTTTTTCGGTTTGCGGGCCTCTCACTGTTGTGGCCTCTCCCATTGCTCTGGACGCGCAGGCTCAGCAGCCATGGCTCACGGGCCCAGCTGCTCCGCGGCATGTGGGATCCTCCCGGACCGGGGCACGAACCCACGTCCCCTGCATCGGCAGGCGGACTCTCAACCACTGCACCACCAGGGAAGCCCGGAAGCGACCCTCTTTCTGGCTTTCTACATCCCCAAGCAGAAACCAGAATAACGTTATAGTTTTGGAATCTGTTCCTGCTTCTGAGTGGATCGTGTAGACTGAACATGAGATCTAGTCATATTTACATGGACGTCGAGTTTATTTATTTTAATGGCTGTAGAGCATTCCATGTTATGGTTATGCGACCATTTATCTTTTTTTCTATTACAACTGCGCTTGTATGCATTTCTTTGTGTAAACTTTGAGTGTTGGTTGGAGTAGATCTCAATGGACTGATTGCTTGGTTTTAGGACAAAAGCATTTTTATTTCACTACAGTCTGCAACTCCCTGCCCAAAGCGGTTCCTCACATTTATACTCCCACCAGCAGAGTGAAAGTTCTTTCGAACCATGTTCTTGCTAACAGTTAATATGGTCAGGCCCCAAATCTTTTGCTAAAATCTGATGGAATGATATCCTGTCATTTTACTTTTTCATCCCTGATTACTAGTGAGATTAGGCATCTGTTCAGATTTTTATTGGCCTTTCTGAATTTTTCTTTCTACCAGCCTGGGTGCTAAAAAAGTGCCTTTTATACACAGAATATCTCTAGAAAGACATACAAAACATTAATATGGGTGCTGCCTCTGGAGGAGGGGGCTAGGGGCTGGAGTCAGACAGGAGACTCTTTAATGCACCCCTTTCTGATTTTCTTAAAACATCATGTGCATGAACTGCTATTTCAGTGAGTCCATTAGTATTTTAAAACAGTGATAAGTGAGAATCAGACATTCGCACACAGTCCCCTCAGTAAGAAGACGCAGGCTCGGGGAGAGGGTCCTGTCCGTCCCTACAGGAGGAGTGCGTGACCAGCAGAGAACAGAGTCTGTGGAAGCAGATGTAGCAAGAACCAAGGGCCAGCGTTCAGTGCCTGGGGTGGCGCCCCTCCACCTTCCTCTGAGGCCAGTCCCCTTCCTTTTTCTTCTCATTCCCTCCTTTCTTTCCTTTTCCCTTCTGTTTAGATCTTTTTAGCCTCAAAATAAATCCCAGTCTTTTTTTTTTTTTTAATAACAACAAACATTTATTGAGCACTTATGTGCCAGGGAGGTTTTTTTTTTTGACCTCGTACCTTGCGGGATCTCAGATCCCCGACCAGGGATCGAACTCAGGGCATGGCAATGGAAGCCCAGAATCCCAACCACTAGACCGCCGGGGAACTCCCAACACATCCCGCTGTGATTTAAGCTGGCCTGAGTTCCTGTTGCTCATGGTAAAAGTACTGGACTGTTACATCACACTGGGAGACAGGAGAGTGAGTCTTGGCACCACCAGGCCTGGGTTCCAGCCCTGGCTGTCCACTTCCTAGAGGTGTCACTGTCACCTTTCTGCCTCACTGATGGATAGTATTTCATTGTATGCATCCATCCTCCCATAGATGGGCCTTTGGGTAACTTCCAGGTTTACTATTACAAATAAAGCTATTGTGAACATTTCAGCACATGTCTTTGGTGGGCACGTGTCTATCTGTTGGCTATAAATCAGAAATAGATTTGCTTGTTTTAGGGAAGGCGTTTGTTTAGCTTTGTAGAGACTGCAGTGCACATTCTGAGAGTCGTTTCACCAACTTGGGCTCCACCAGCAGCGTGAGAGTTCCAGCGCTCCATGTTCTCAACAACACTTGGTGTTGTCCCTCTTTGCATGTTGGCGTCAGGCTTACTGCATTTTTAAAGAGTTGCTGGCCTGGAAGTTTACAGCAAGAAAATGTGAGCGATGCTCACCCAGCTCTTGCCCCGGGAATGAGGGTGTCAGGAAAGCGACCGGCAAGAGAGGGGCTTTGCCGGCAGGAATGAGCCTCTGGGAAAATGGCATTTCTAGCCACAAATGAGGAAATTGGCATCACTGTTTTATGGTCTTGATTAACGTGAGCTTGTCCTGAGGGCTCAGCTGCCCACAGTGAGCGCCTGGCTCATGGGAAGAATCAGTGTTTCCGGAAATCAGAACAGAGGTTGCCTCTGGGGCTGGGATGCATGATGGACCAGGAGGGTGTGTGACGGTAATTTTCTGGTGCTGAGAATGTTGTAGATCTTGTCCTGGTGAATCTACATGGAAAAAAATCATCAAGCCGTACCCGTAAGATTAGTACACGCTACGGATTATACTGTGTGTATGTAGACCCCTGTTAAAAAAAAAAAAAAGTAACTAAGCTCCCTTCTCTTCCTCTATTGGACAAAGGAAGACCTCTGTCAGCCTGGCCCCTGTGATTTTGACCAAGGAAAGGCAACGTGGCATCAGGACAGAGAGGAGACGGCCTGCCAGCTCTGTTTGGGAGTGGGGATAGGTCTGCATGGAAGGTTCTTCCTCTGAGCCGGTGGGAATCCCAGCTAATGCTAAGGGCCGTCAGAGGACCAGGCGTGGAGGGGAAAATACAAATCTGTTTTCCCACATGTCAGTAGAAGGAAAAAGTTAAGGAAAAGGTGTTACCTTCAGATTTACAATGCTGGGTTTGCCAGTAGAAGAAAACCTAGCTGCTCAGCCAGACTTAGAAAAATATTATTTAGTCCCTGAGTGAAAACAGATGCTGTTTCCCATTACGCCCTCGGGCATCCACCAGCAGCAAGGCTACCTGCCTGATCAGATGCACGAAGCTAGCGAAAATGAAAGGAATTCCCACTTCATCATCTCCACCTTCTTCATCACTTGTCGCATTTGCCTGGTGACAAGTGGGCAGGGACACTGTTCCCCCACTGAAGTGTATCTCCTTGCGGTTTCTCTCGTCCTCCCATCACGGCTGGACACGCAGGGACTGTGCATCCCCACTCGCCTCTCCTGGCCCCTCGGAGCGGGATTCCAGGGAAGGACTTTCTTTTTCATCAGGTCTCGGGTTTGGGCTGCTGGTTGACTGATTGCTTCCTCGGCCCCCACTGATTGAATTTTTCCAGCTTTAGAAAGTGGCGTTTGCCTCCTGGCCCAGGCAAACAATAATTTAGGCTGCGAACACAGGTCAGCATATGACAATTGAATCCTTTCAGGCACCTGTGGGGCTTCCTGTGTGGCCAGCCCTTGGCTAAGCTGCAAGCGGGCTGAGTATCTGGCCTCAGCCCCCCCATCGCCCTCGGTTCTCTGTACCTGCCCCCCTTCTTCCTTCCAGGATCCCCTACCTGCAGCCGTGCCAGCTCACGCTGTCATTCGCCATCATGTGGACTCGGTCACACCTTCTAAAGGATCTTCAGCCAGGACTGGATTTCTCTGACACCTTAAGCGGCTGCCCCATGATAAGCCACAGGACAAATAGTACTCGCTCTGTTTTCACAGCCTGAGATATTATTTTGCTTGATTTATGGGGAATGAGACTCAAGGAAGATGTTGGTCTTTTCAGATGTTGCTAAGTGCGCGCTGATGCCCTTGGGGCCAGGAGGGAGCTCGGGCCCTGCTCGGCTCTCACAGCCCAGTGGGGTTCACAGGGCCTGGCAGCTGCTGGGACGGAGCAAAGAGGTGAAGGAGGGCAGGGAGTGCATCGGCGCGGGGGACCCCCAACCCGGACTGGCTCTGGGCCGTGCCAATGGCCCTTTAGTCCCTGCCAGGGCTCAATGCCCAGTGGATCGCTGGCGTCTCTCTGAAGCGACGAGTTCACAAGGCAGCCCACCGGAGCATCACTGCCTAGCAGAACTGGCCACATTCTCTATCTGCTCCTTGCAGTGTGGTCACCTTTGCCCACTGAGCGCTTGAGATGTGGCTCGTGAAATACATTTTAATTTCATTTACCTTCCATTAATTTGCTGTTTTATTTAAATAACCACGTGTGGTTCTGGCTACTTCACTGGACAGCACGGCTTTGGCAAGTGGGGAGAAAATCATCCGGACATCTACTGATATTTATTTTCATCTAACACAGAAACTAGCTTCGCCAGCACCCAATATTCAGAGCGGCCCTGGGGCCCTCGCTTAGTTGGCCTCTGGGGAGGTCACTGCCGCGAGCTGTGCGGGGACCTGGCCGGGAGGTCCCAGTCAGAGGGTGACCGTGGTGCCTTAGTGGCTTGTTCAGAATCTCATAAGTAGCCTAGGTGTGTGCCTCTTTTACTGGATTTGCAAATTATCTGGTTTTAAGAAAAACTAATCATTGCAAAGCGGAACATTGATTTAGAAAGGGTCCTGTGCAGAATCACAGGTTGACGGTCACACTGATGAAACAGACAGGACAGAGAGGACACTTTTTTTTTTTTTTAATTATTTATTTATTTAGCTTGGCTGTGCTGGGTCTTAGTTGCGGCACACAGGCTTCTCAGTTGCGGCGTGCATGCAGGATCTAGTTCCCCGACCAGGGATCGAACCCGGGCCCCCTGCATTGGGAGCACAGAGTCTTACGCACTGGACCACCAGGGAAGTCCCCAGAGGGGACACATCTGCTCCAGCACGGCATGGTGTGTGGAGGCCTCTGCAGGTCTAACTGGATCCCTGCCCCTGTCTGACAAGGCCACAGGATTCAGAGCGACCAAGACTGTGAGTCACAGATTTACCTTCCCCATCATCCAGGATAACCCTCCCCGAACTGTAAGTCGTGTCTTAAAATATTGGCTAATAATAGTATAAAGTCACCGAGATGAGAGAGACACTAGGGAATCAAACACATGAAAATGAAGACAATTTCTTTTTTTTCTTTACCGTTTTAAAGATCCTAAATATAATATATTATAAAATTTCACTAAATGTTTGAAAATTTTCCAGAAGCCTCTTTGGAGCTTTCAAATTTAGCAGCAATTTTAGTCAAACACCATGGAGGAAGTACTTCCATCTGTGGTTCAAAGAGCCGAAATACAAAGAAAGTAATGGGGCAGCAACGCAGAAACGCATGCCTTTGCCCCGGGCGCTGTGGGAGCGAGTGGGAAGCATCCCGAGACTGAAAGGAAGTGGGTTAGAACGCGGTACACAGCGAGGGGGGTTCTCCTATCCAGGCAGACAAAAGCATAGAGGCTCCTTTTTAGCGTCTTATTTTAAAATGATTTCAGATTTACAGAAAATTTGTAAAACTAGTACAGAGAGCTCCCCCGTACCCTTCACCTAGTTCCCCTGATGTTAACGGTACAGTGACGGACACCAGGACAGCGACCCTGACACGTGCTGTTCACCAGTCAGTAGATCTTCTCTGCGTTTCTCCTGTTTTCCAGCCGATGGCCTTTTCCCAGCAGGAGCCCATCCGGACCCCACATGGCGTGAGTGTGAGGTCTCCCTGCCAACTCCCATTTGGGAGTGTTCCTCGGTCTTTCATGACCTGGACGCTTTGGAAGAGTCCTGGACAGGTATTTTTTAGGATGTGTCTCCCTTTGGGTTTGTCTGATACTTTCTCAGGTGTCAGGAGTGCCTCGGAGGGCACGTTGGGTGTCTGTCCGCCACTCACCCAGGGTCCATAAGGTCCAAACATCTCGCTACTGCAGATGTTAACCACCACCTCCTCACTAAGGTCTGTTTGCCAGGTGTCCCCTGAAAAGTGCTGTTGCTTCTTTTGTAACTAACAAGTATCTGGGAGACACTTGGAGGCTGCACATGTCTTTGGTGTCTATGTATCCAGTACTCATGACATCTGCTGTATTCTTCTCCAAAACTAAACTGAAAAGAGATCTCTTTTCCACTGTGTATCTATAGAAAGATGTGTCATAGAACATATATTCTTTTTTTATGTTTTTTAGTTTAGTTTATTTATTTATTTTTGGCTGCGTTGGGTCTTTGTTGCTGTGCACGGGCTTTTCTCTAGTTGCGGCGAGTGGGGGCCACTCTTTGTTGCGGTGCACGGGCTTCTCGTTGCAGTGGCTTCTCTTGTTACGGAGCATGGGCTCTAGACATGTGGGCTCAGTAGTTGTGGCTCGCGGGATGTAGAGCACAGGCTCAGTAGTTGTGGCACACAGTCTTAGCTGCTCTGCTGCGTGTGGGATCTTCCCGGACCAGGGATCGAACCCATGTCCCCTGCATTGGCAAGCGGATTCTTAACCACTGCACCACCAGGGAAGCCTGGAACATATATTCTTAACAGTAACTGGCTATTTTATTAAGGTAAAAAAATTTTAGTGGAAAAACTGTAACCAATCTCATTGGCTGAAGCAGAAAAGGGAAGGATCTGGGTACTAGTTATTACAACACATGTGAGGCTCACTCACTGTATCTGCATAAGTGAGTTACAACAATCAGACTCTTGCAGCCAGAGGCCTCCAAGTGCTGCAGTCACCAACACACTTATGCTGATTTAGAAATGAAAACGTAAAAGAATGTTTATACTGCTTTGTAATGAGGTGGGGAATGAATACTTTTTTGTACCAGAATTATTCTGGTTAAATTGTAGCAGGATAATTAAAAGTGTTGAACTTAAAGATGAAGTATACAGTTTTCTGTTACAAAACCACAACATAGCTGTTCAAACTTTGGGACCTGCCATTGGGAAAAAATAATGGCTGTCAGAAGGATGATTCTCAGCAGATACTTAAAAAACAATAACCATCACTGTTAATTTGTACCTTAAAAAAAAAGGTGATTTTTTTAAAAAAATGACTAAGAAAATTACAGCTTTTTGAAAGAAACTTGAGAGAAGCTTTTGAAAACAGATGGACTAAAATTTTTATTGTTGCCCAAAATGCTGAGTGTCATCTATTAAAATGCTGCTGTCTGCATACTTAAAAAAATAGACTTTATTTTCTATCTTATTTGACAATCTTCCCCAAAATGGTGGGTTGTAATTCCATTTGCTATAAAATGTTAATATGCAGTGACTTACGATTAATTTGGGAGAACAACTAATTGACATCGTGGAAGATGGAAATTTACTAGCTGAATTTCAAACAAAAATGTTTGCATAATTGGTGGATAAGATTGAAAAATGAGTAACATGATTTACTAAGTCAATTATTCATTACTGTTTGGGTTTGTGCTTCGTTGAGGAGTATGTTTTACAAGTTTGAGAGCCATTAAAATCAAGTATCAAAGTAAACGACTTAGACCTTCAAATGCTGTATCAGAAAATGTTAAACTAAGAGTCTCAAAAAGAGTGAAGTGTGTTCGATCACATCACTCTCCACTAAAAATACTATTATGTATTACAACACAATACAAAAAAATTGTATTAGTATTATATATGTATTATTTTCTTACAATTTTTTTTTTTGTCGCTTTGTCACAGCTTACCCTTCTCCCTCCCCATATCCTCAAGTCCATTCTCTAGTAGGTCTGTGTCTTTATTCCTGTCTTACCCCTAGGTTCTTCATGACATTTTTTTTTCTTAAATTCCATATATATGTGTTAGCATATGGTATTTGTCTCTCTCTTTCTGACTTACTTCACTCTGTATGACAGACTCTAGGTCTATCCACCTCATTACAAAACGCTCAATTTCATTTCTTTTTATGGCTGAGTAATATTCCATTGTATATATGTGCCACATCTTCTTTATCCATTCATCCGATGATGGATACTTAGGTTGTTTCCATCTCCGGGCTATTGTAAATATAGCTGCAATGAACATTTTGGTACATGACTCTTTTTGAATTATGGTTTTCTCAGGGTATATGCCCAGTAGTGGGATTGCTGGGTCATATGGTAGTTCTATTTGTAGTTTTTTAAGGAACCTCCATACTGTTCTCCATAGTGGCTGTACCAATTCACATTCCCACCAGCAGTGCAGGAGTGTTCCCTTTTCTCCACACCCTCTCCAGCATTTACTGTTTCTAGATTTTTTGATGATGGCCATTCTGACTGGTGTGAGATGATACCTCATTGTAGTTTTGATTTGTATTTCTCTAATGATTAGAGATGTTGAGCATTCTTTCACGTGTTTGTTGGCAGTCTGTATATCTTCTTTGGAGAAATGTCTATTTAGGTCTTCTGCCCATTTTTGGATTAGGTTGTTAGTTTTTTTGTTATTAAGCTGCATGAGCTGCTTATAAATTTTGGAGATTAATCCTTTGTCAGTTGCTTCATTTGCAAATATTTTCTCCCATTCTGAGGGTTGTCTTTTGGTCTTGTTTATGGTTTCCTTTGCTGTGCAAAAGCTTTGAAGTTTCATTAGGTCCCATTTGTTTATTTTTGTTTTTATATCCATTTCTCTAGGAGGTGGGTCAAAAAGGATCTTGCTGTGATTTATGTCATAGAGTGTTCTGCCTATGTTTTCCTCTAAGAGTTTGATAGTTTCTGGCCTTACATTTAGGTCTTTAATCCATTTTGAGCTTATTTTTGTGTATGGTGTTAGGGAGTGATCTAATCTCATACTTTTACATGTACCTATCCAGTTTTCCCAGCACCACTTATTGAAGAGGCTGTCCTTTCTCCACTGTACATTCCTGCCTCCCTTATCAAAGATAAGGTGACCATATGTGCGTGGGTTTATCTCTGGGCTTTCTATCCTGTTCCATTGATCTATATTTCTGTTTTTGTGCCAGTACCATACTGTCTTGATTACTGTAGCTTTGTAGTATAGTCTGAAGTCAGGGAGCCTGATTCCTCCAGCTCCGTTTTTCGTTCTCAAGATTGCTTTGGCTATTCGGGGTCTTTTGTGTTTCCATACAAATTGTGAAATTTTTTGTTCTAGTTCTGTGAAAAATGTCAGTGGTAGTTTGATAGGGATTGCATTGAATCTGTAGATTGCTTTGGGTAGTAGAGTCATTTTCACAATGTTGATTCTTCCAATCCAAGAACATGGTATATCTCTCCATCTATTTGTATCATCTTTAATTTCTTTCATCAGTGTCTTATAATTTTCTGCATACAGGTCTTTTGTCTCCTTAGGTAGGTTTATTCCTAGATATTATATTCTTTATGTTGCAGTGGTAAATGGGAGTGTTTTCTTGATTTCACTTTCAGATTTTTCATCATTAGTGTATAGGAATGCCAGAGATTTCTGTGCATTAATTTTGTATCCTGCTACTTTACCAAATTCATTGATTAGCTCTAGTAGTTTTCTGGTAGCATCTTTAGGATTCTCTATGTAGAGTATCATGTCATCTGCAAACAGTGACAGCTTTACTTCTTCTTTTCCAATTTGGATTCCTTTTATTTCCTTTTCTTCTCTGATTGCTGTGGCTAAAACTTCCAAAACTATGTTGAATAAGAGTGGTGAGAGTGGGCAACCTTGTCTTGTTCCTCATCTTAGTGGAAGTGCTTTCAGTTTTTCACCACTGAGGATGATGTTGGCTGTGGGTTTGTCATATATGGCCTTTATTATGTTGAGGAAAGTTCCCTCTTTGCCTACTTTCTGGAGGGTTTTTATCATAAATCGGTGTTGAATTTTGTCGAAAGCTTTTTCTGCATCTATTGAGATGATCATATGGTTTTTCTCCTTCAGTTTGTTAATATGGTGTATCACGTTGATTGATTTGCATATATTGAAGAATCCTTGCATTCCTGGAATAAACCCCACTTGATCATGGTGTATGATCCGTTTAATGTGCTGTTGGATTCTGTTTGCTAGTATTTTGTTGAGGATTTTTGCATCTATGTTCATCAGTGATATTGGCCTGTAGTTTTCTTTCTTTGTGACATCCTTGTCTGGTTTTGGTATCACGATGATGGTGGCCTCGTAGACTGAGTTTGGGAGTGTTCCTCCCTCTGCTATATTTTGGAAGAGTTTGAGAAGGATAGGTGTTAGCTCTTCTCTAAATGTTTGATAGAATTCGCCTGTGAAGCCATCTGGTCCTGGGCTTTTGTTTGTTGGAAGATTTTTAATCACAGTTTCAATTTCAGTGCTTGTGATTGGTCTGTTCACGTTTTCTATTTCTTCCTGATTCAGTCTTGGCAGGTTGTGCATTTCTAAGAATTTGTCCATTTCTTCCAGGTTGTCCATTTTATTGGCATAGAGTTGCTTGTAGTAATCTCTCATGATCCTTTGTATTTCTGCAGTGTCAGTTGTTACTTCTCCTTTTTCATTTCTAATTCTATTGATTTGAGTCTTCTCCCTTTTTTTCTTGATGAGTCTGGCTAATGGTTTATCAATTTTGTTTATCTTCTCAAAGAACCACCTTTTAGTTTTATTGATCTTTGCTATCGTTTCCTTCATTTCTTTATCATTTATTTCTGATCTGATTTTTATGATTTCTTTCCTTCTGCTAACTTTGGGGTTTTTTTGTTCTTCTTTCTCTAATTGCTTTAGGTGCAAGGTTAGGTTGTTTATTCGAGATGTTTCCTGTTTCTTAAGGTAGGATTTTATTGCTATAAACTTCCCTCTTAGAACTGCTTTTGCTGCATCCCATAGATTTTGGGTCGTCGTGTCTCCATTGTCATTTGTTTCTAGGTATTTTTTAATTTCCGCTTTGATTTCTTCAGTGATCACTTCGTTATTAAGTAGTGTATTGTTTAGCCTCCATGTGTTTGTATTTTTTACAGATCTTTTCCTGTAATTGATATCTAGTCTCATAGCATTGTGGTCGGAAAAGATACTTGATACAATTTCAATTTTCTTAAATTTACCAAGGCTTGATTTGTGACCCAAGATATGATCTAACCTGGAGAATGTTCCATGAGCACTTGAGAAAAATGTGTATTCTGTTGTTTTTGGATGGAATGTCCTATAAATATCAATTAAGTCCCTCTTGTTTAATGTATCATTTAAAGCTTGTGTTTCCTTATTTATTTTCATTTTGGATGATCTGTCCATTGGTGAAAGTGGGGTGTTAAAGTCTCCTACTATGAATGTGTTACTGTCGATTTCCCCTTTTATGGCTGTTAGTATTTGCCTTATGTATTGAGGTGCTCCTATATTGGGTGCATAAATATTTACAATTGTTATATCTTCTTCTTGGATCGGTCCCTTGATCATTATGTAGTGTCCTTCTTTGTCTCTTCTAATAGTCTTTATTTTAAAGTCTATTTTGTCTGATATGAGAATTGCTACTCCAGCTTTCTTTTGGTTTCCATTTGCATGAAATATCTTTTTCCAACCCCTTACTTTCAGTCTGTATGTGTCTCTAGGTCTGAAGTGGGTCTCTTGTAGACAGCAAATATATGGGTCTTGTTTTTGTATCCATTCAGCCAATCTGTGTCTTTTGGTGGGAGCATTTAGTCCATTGACATTTAAGGTAATTATCGATATGTATGTTCCTATTCCCATTTTCTTAATTGTTTTGGGTTCGTTATTGTAGGTCTTTTCCTTCTCTTGTGTTTCTTGCCTAGAGAAGTTCCTTTAGTAGTTGTTGTAGAGCTGGTTTGGTGGTGCTGAACTCTCTCAGCTTTTGCTTGTCTGTAAAGGTTTTAATTTCTCCATCAAATCTGAATGAGATCCTTGCTGGGTAGAGTAATCTTGGTTGCAGGTTCTTCTCCTTCATCACTTTAAATATGTCCTGCCAGTCCCTTCTGGCTTGCAGAGTTTCTGCTGAAAGATCAGCTGTTAACCTTATGGGGATTCCCTTGTGTGTTATTTTTCCCTTGCTCCTTTTAATATGTTTTTTTTGTACTTAATTTTTGACAGTTTGATTAATATGTGTCTTGGCGTATTTCTCCTTGGATTTATCCTGTATGGGACTCTCTGTGCTTCCTGGACTTGATTAACTATTTCCTTTCCCATATTAGGGAAGTTTTCAACTATAATCTCTTCAAATATTTTCTCAGTCCCTTTCTTTTTCTCTTTTTCTTCTGGAACCCCTATAATTCGAATGTTGGTGCGTTTAATGTTGTCCCAGAGGTCTCTGAGACTGTCCTCAGTTCTTTTCATTCTTTTTTCTTTATTCTGCTCTGCAGTAGTTATTTCCACTATTTTATCTTCCAGGTCACTTATCCGTTCTTCTGCCTCAGTTATTCTGCTATTGATCCCATCTAGAGTATTTTAAATTTCATTTATTGTGTTGTTCATCATTGTTTGTTTCATCTTTAGTTCTTCTAGGTCCTTGTTAAATGTTTCTTGCATTTTGTCTATTCTATTTCCAAGATTTTGGATCATCTTTACTATCATTATTCTGAATTCTTTTTCAGGTAGACTGCCTATTTCCTCTTCATTTGTTAGGTCTGGTGGGTTTTTATCTTGCTCCTTCATCTGCTGTGTGTTTTTCTGTCTTCTCATTTTGCTTATCTTACTGTGTTTGGGGTCCCCTTTTTGCAGGCTGCAGGTTCGTAGTTCCCGTTGTTTTTGGTGTCTGTCCCTAAGGTTGGTTCAGTGGGTTGTGTAGGCTTCCTGGTGGAGGGGACTAGTGCCTGTGTTCTGGTGGATGAGGCTGGATCTTGTCTTTCTGGTGGGCAGGTCCACGTTTGGTGGTGTGTTTTGGGGTGTCTGTGGAGTTATTATGATTTTAGGCAGCCTATCTGCTAATGGGTGGGGTTGTGTTCCTGTCTTGCTAGTTGTTTGGCATGGGGTGTCCAGCGCTGTAGCTTGCTGGTCGTTGAGTGAAGCTGGGTGCTGGTGTTGAGATGGAGATCTCTGGGAGATTTTTGCTGTTTGATATTACGTGGAGCTGGGAGGTCTCTTGTGGACCAGTGTCCTGAAGTTGGCTCTCCCAGCTCAGAGGCACAGCACTGACTCCTGGCTGCAGCACCAAGAGCCTTTCATCCACACGGCTCAGAATAAAAGGGAGAAAAAGTAGAAAGAAAGAATTAGTAGAAGTAGAAAGAAAGAAAGGACGGAGGGAGGGAGGGAGGGAGGGAGGAAGGAAGGAGGGAAGGAAGGAAAAAAAGAAACAAAGAAGATAAAGTAAAATAAAATAAAGTAAGATAAAATATAATAAAGTTATTAAAATAAAAAAATAATTATTAAGAGAAAACAAACAAAAAACACAGACGGATAGACCCCTAGGACAAATGGTGGAAGCAAAGCTATACAGACAAAATCTCACACAGAAGCATACACATACACACTGACAAAAAGAGGAAAAGGGGAAAAAATCATAAATCTTGCTCTCAAAGTCCATCTCCTTAATTTGGGATGGTTCATTGTCTATTCATGTAGTCCACAGATGCAGGTACATCAAGTTGATTGTGGAGCTTTAATCCGCTGCTCCTGAGGCTGCTGGGAGAGATTTCCCTTTCTCTTCTTTGTTCGCACAGCTCCCGGGGCTCAGCTTTGGATGGGGCCCCGCCTCTGTGTGTAGGTCGCTGGAGGGCGTCTGTTTTTTTGGTCAGACAGGATGGGGTTAAAGGAGCCGCTGATTCGGGGAGGGAGGGGCGCGGAGTGCGGGGCGGGCCTGCGGCGGCAGAGGCCAGCGTGACGTCGCGCCGGCGTGACGTTGCGCCGGCGTGACGTTGGACCAGCCTGAGGCGCGCCGTGCGTTCTCCCGGGGAAGTTGTCGCTGGATCCCGGGGCCCTGGCGGTGGCGGGCCGCACAGGCTCCCCGGAAGGGGGGTGTGAAGAGTGACCTGTGCTCGCACACAGGCTTCTTGGTGGCGGCAGCAGCAGCCCTAGCGTCTCATGCCCGTGTCTGGGGTCCGCGCTTTTAGCCGCGGCTCGCGCCCGTCTCTGGAGCTCCTTTAAGCAGCGCTCTCAATCCCCTCTTCTCGCGCACCAGGAAACAAAGAGGTAAGAAAAATTCTCTTGCCTCTTCGGCAGGTGCAGACTTTTCCCCGGACTCCCTCCCGGCTAGCTGTGGCGCACTAGCCCCCTGCAGGCTGTGTTCATGCCGCCAACCCCAGTCCTCTCCCTGCGCTCCGACCGAAGCCCGAGCCTCAGCTCCCAGCCCCGCCCGCCCCGGCGGGGGAGCAGACAAGCCTCTCGGCCTGGTGAGTGCCGGTCGGCCCTGATCCTCTGTGCGGGAATCTCGCCGCTTTGCCCTCCGCACCCCTGTTGCTGCGCTCTCCTTTGCGGCTCCGAAGCTTCCCCACCTCCGCCACCCGCAGTCTCCGCCCGCGAAGGGGCTCCTAGTGGGTGGAAACCTCTCCTCCTTCACGGCTCCCTCCCACTGGTGCAGGTCCCGTCCCTATTCTTGTCTCTGTTTATTCTTTTTTCTTTTGCCCTACCCAGGTACATGGGGGGGTTTCTTGCCTTTTGGGAGGCCTGAGGTGTTCTGCCAGCGTTCAGTAGGTGTTCTGTAGGAGTTGTTCCACGTGTAGATGTATTTCTGGTGTATCTGTGGGGAGGAAGGTGATCTCCGCGTTTTACTCTTCCACCGTCTTTCCGGCTTTTTTTTTTTTTTGCGATACGCAGACCTCTCACCGTTGTGGCCTCTCCCGCTGCGGAGCACAGGCTCCGGACGCGCAGGCTCAGCGGCCATGGCTCACGGGCCCAGCCGCTCCGCGGCACGTGGGATCTTCCCGGACCGGGGCACGAACCCGTGTCCCCTGCATCGGCAGGCGGACTCTCAACCACTGTGCCACCAGGGAAGCCCAATGTATTATTTTAGGGAGGATAAAAAGGTTTGCCGTACCATAAATAAATAAAATAACCCACAATTATTTTAGGGCATTATTCGTTTAATCTTTAACTCAGCCTTTAAGCATGTTCATTGTTGTGTAGGTTTTAAAATATAGGTAATATGTTAGCACGGCCATGCTTATATATGGTTTAAAAACACATAAATATGTAAGGAGAGTTTGCTTAGCTATTTTCACTTTTGGGGATGTGAGATCAAAAGTATTCTTAGACCACCGCTCTGAATCCAGGATGGCTTGAACCTCAGAGCAAATGTTTTATATGTGTTACTTCATTCAATTCTCACAACAAGAAGAGGTGAGTCTTCTTTGTGAAGTGATAGTTGTCCCCAGGTTTTAGTTCAGGAAATGGGAGGCTGAGAGAAGGTAGGAAGTAAACGTGTGGTTTAAAGTCAGGAAGGGATTTGCCAGAACTGAGAACCAGCCTCGTGTGTCTTCCCCCCGCCCCGCGCTCTGACTCGGCGTGAGTCTGTCCACAGGCGCCATGGAGTTTCTAAAATGGGCTTCCCCTCAGTGTGGAGACTGAAACCGTGAAATCATCTTTCGTCCTCACGGGCACCTTTGTTGATGCCCCGTGTGCTGTGTCCAGTAGATGTGGAACTGGGGATCTGAATATCAGGACTTGTAAATATTCACCAAGGACAGTGGTGAACATTTAACTGTCTGCCTGTGCCCCGAGAGAATCAGCGCTGTGCTAATCTGTGTATGAGGTCGTTCGGTGCCCATGTGCGACGACACTATTATGCTTAGCTTCCGCTTTCATTTGGGGAGCCCCTGCACACACGCTGGCTCATCGCATTATCACAAGAACGCTTTAGACAGGTATTATTTACCCCACTTTTCCTTGTGTGCAGGTGGGAGCGGGCAGCGCGCTGGGGACTGAGCGAGGACCAGCCTCGTGTGGCGCCGTGGCCACTCCAGGAGCATGAGAGCGCCGGCGTTTACACCAATGAAGTTGGGGGGGGGCGGAAAGAGGTGATTCTGAGTCCCCATTTTGCAGAGAATTGACTGAGGCTCCGAAGGGGAAGTTAAATGACTTTCTCAGGGTCACACAACTTGTAAGTGTGCCCCCCAAATCCGTTCTGAATCTACTGTATCTTTCTGTCTGTGTTACTAGACGCTTCGTTCAGTGGTTCTTACCAGGGGAGGTTCTGCCTCCGAGGGGATCTGTGGGGACGTTTCTGGTTGTCGCACTGATTGCTGGTATTTAGCGGGCAAGGGCCAGGGATGGTGAAGGTTCTGTAAAGTGCAGGGGGTCCCACACAGTAAGAAGTGTCTTATGGCTGCCCAACTTTTGTTTTACGACATGTTTGTCATTATCTGGACACAGAATGTAGCACCACATTGAGGTGCGGAACTGGACAGCCATGGAGGGGTGCCCATCCTTCTCCCGTGGTTCATGGTCAGGTACCAGGACTTCCCGGGGAAGGGATGCCAGGGCCCAAACTGCTGGGGAAGTGGGTGGAAAGCTCCGTGTATATTTCCTCTTCCACATTCTCCTTGGAGAATTTGTTCTTTGGAAGTATTTGTTCATTACCTCTTCGCCCACATGCAAAACACTTTTAAAAAGCCATCATGGTGTCTCGGGATGTTTTGTAATCAGACGTCTCTGGTTCTAATGCTGGTCTTCCCCCTTTGGGGCAAGTTCCTAAACCTCTCTGGGCCTCGGTTTCTTTGTAAAATTGAGTAAAATCGCAGCCTCACTTGGTCGTCCAGGAAACCAAACGAGGCAGAGCCTGTGCCTAAAGCGCACGGACCACTCGTGCCCCGTCCACTCCCTTCCTTCCTTTTCCTGCTACACGAGGAGCTCAGTTTGCCTCCTGTAATGTACCCCTCATTTAAACAGAAGAAGTGTTTTCATCATTGAGAATGTCTTTCTTTCTGCAGTTGTTCTTGTTCAAAACAAACAAAAATAAGTAAATGCATGGCTACTATTCTGAGCATCGCAAGGACTGTGGCCTACCTTGAGATTCTAACACACATCTCCCCACAGGTGCACAGACACACCTGCCCATGCACTTTTACAGGTGAGCCTGGCTCCACCTAGAGAGACAGGGTGGGCGTGGCTCCAGAGGACGCCTGAAGGCTGCCCTGAGTGGTGCTGAGCTGGGGCTGCATCGAGACCTGGCGTGGAACCGGGCCCCAGGGCACAGGCAGGACGGCCTTTGGGCCGACCGGCTGCGGGCCCGCGGAGTGGAGAGACAGGCCGCTCACAGACGGACAAAGCTTTCAACTGCACACTCAAGCGCCCGCAAGTGCCCACACTGCCACCTTGATTGCCAGGGCCGACCCCTGTCGTCCTGTCCTCCCCTGTTACTGAAGCATCTTCTGGGGCAAAGAGGAAGCTACTGTGGTCAGGGTGTGTGAGAAGCTAGCGCCTTCATTGTCAGTTTCACTACTAAAAGACCTCATTAAGTCAAGCACTTGAGAGTGACCAAGTGGAATCATTAACTTTGGGGATTTCCAGTTTGGTCTGCATTAGACCATGACCAGAGAAATTCACGCCAATGACAAGCCAAGCACTTGAGTTTTACCTCTTAAAAGTTACTTTTAGGCAGAAGCCATGATGCTCTTTCCGCGGAACTGTTACACGATACTGTGCAAACTGCAGGAATTTTCCAAGTGAACACTTGAAAGCAGTGGGGCCTGGTGGGTTGGGACTGCTTGGACAGAGGAACAAAAGAAAATGTGTCCTAAATATAAAGCCCAGATAGGCAACCTGATTTTCCACCTGGAGGTCACCAAAAAGCATGGTTACGAATCTGTATCGGTTTTTCAAGGTCTTTCCAGGGAAAGAAATGGAGGAGGGGGTGAGCTTTTGCTTCAAGCGGCATCAGAGTCCTTGCTTCTCTTTTGTCCCGGGTCTTGCTATGATCCCTGCAAGTTTTCACTGGTGGTTTACAGCCCAGACTGCCTGGCCCTCGGGGGGACGCTGAGCTGATGGGATCTGCAGGCAGGACCCGCGCATGGACGGCGCTATCTTGCCCTGGTCACACTCACACCCAAGGTGGGTCTGAGAAAACAGCCAGGAGAGAGAGGGGTGTGCTCCCTCATGCAGCGTGACCCCCGGAGAGGCAGCCAGGGGTCCTGGGTGAACAGACGTCACCTGCAGGGCTGGGATGAAAACTCCTGACTTTTAGTCCCAGTGGTGGGAACTGGGGGTAATCAAACCAAATCCTGTTCTACCCTTTTCCGGTGTTGCAGAGTTGTGGCAGGTCACGTGACCCAGCGATGGCCCTTCGGCGATGACCGTGGCCAGAGGGTGGCTGAGCAGTGGCTTGGAGGGAACCCGGGCCCCCCCGCCCAAGCGCAGGGAGCACAGTGTTGTTTATAAAAGCAAAAATGGCGGCAATAACCTAACACCTGTCAGTGGACTGCTTCAAGAAACGTTGCTGCAACCGAACAATAAAATATATAAAACCATTTCAAAGAATGAGGATGCTCTATATGTACTGAAATGAAACCACTTCCAATATATAAAGTAACGAAACAAAAGTGCTATGAGGAAGTTTGATTCCTGTGCTCTCGTTTGTGTAAAATAGATTGCACTCGTGTATATTGGGTATGGAGATGAATATACTTTTACACAGATGATGCACTACGTAATACTTGAGATCAAAAAACCAGTAACAGAGCTTGTCTCTGGATAAAAGAAACACGAGCCTGAGGAACAGAGGTGGTATCAGTGCTCTTATTACATATGCAAAGAATGTCACAAAAATAAAAGAGTAAAACAATGGAAAACTTCTCATTTTTCCTTTCGACCGTGTTTACTAACTACCCCACAGTTTACCCTGCGTTAGCTGATGGGATGGGACAGAGAGTAAGACACCAGGTTTACAATGAGCATCGGGCCAGGAGGCGAGGTTGAGGCCTGGGTGGAAGGGCTTCACCGTGCAGCCGGGAACCCAATGCGGTGCAGCATCGGCCCTGGGACGCGGCTCCAGGGGGAGGCCGTGCAGGTCCCTGCTCCCGTGGGCTGTTGGGAAGCCCTGGGCTGGCTGGGTGGCTCTGCATCCATGGGGTCCTCACCTCGGGATCCTGGCGTCCATCGGGTCGCCTTAGGGATCAACTGGCTGGCAGGTGAGGAAACTGAGGCTCAGAGACATTGAGTGATGTGCCCAAGGTCACACAGCCGGCTGATCAGAGACTGGGATGCGGACCCCCGTCGCCGTGTCCGCGGCTGAAACAGCACACGCACGTTTCTCTGATTCTGTGGTCGGGAGGCTGGGCATGGCTTTGCGGGGCCTGACCACGCTGGCCTCTGTCTACAGTTGCTGTCTCCTTTCCCAGCCTCAGACCTCCTACCACCCTGATCCTGCTTCTTTCATGGCCCTCGAGTTGCTCCTGTAGTGCTGCTGGGTCCTTCGTGTAGTAACAACGGGATTCTTTCACAAGCAGACGTGTTTTTACAGCACTGCTCAGTGGCCCACCTCCTGTGTGGGACTTTCCATCGATTCCTGTCGGGAAGTCTTCAGGGTGCCTTACAGATAAGCGGCCTTTTCAAAAACATCGCAAAAGACAGAAGGACTAGTGAACGTATTGCTTTGGGGCCCTTCTGTGCCCTTGTTAAAAAGAGAGGAAAGAGCTTCATTTCTGAGCATCCCAGGTCCTTTTCCTGTGGCCACAAGGGTGCAAATCTATCCGTTTTGATTTACTTAAGAACGATGTTGCTCTAGGAAATGACACAATAGCATTCCAGAAACAAACGGTCACAGATCCTTCGGGAAGGCGACGTCCTTCCATCCAGCTAACCTACACTTGAGGTTCTCAAGGCAGGGGAGGGAATGAAACAAAAACAAGAAAGCCCATCTACACTGGAGCATTTCCATAGTCAAGCTACACCAAAGATGCGTGGCATTCTCACTCCCCAAGCGACAAAGCTTGGACACACAGACAGCAGACATACCGATAGCAGGGCCCACCGAGCTCCCGTTCTCTCGAGGTGGCCTTTACATCAGCCTGGCTCCCGAATGACCTTCACCGATTTACTTAATCCCTCTGCAGCTTCATCCCGGCGGCACTCTGGGAACAAGGACCCGTCGGAAAGGTGGAGGGCAGCCTGCTGTCCCCTGGGACATGCCTGTGTTGTGTGTGACCTTGCTCTGATGGGGCCTCCACGTTTCAGGGTCTCCCCAGTGTCGTAGGCTCAGAACATCAGTAGTTATTACAGGAGACAAGGAACTGATGTCAAATGAGCTCCCCCAAATCTGAGGTCACGGTATTAGTCTACAGCAAAACTAAATCCAGTGGGCAAAATGCAAGTGTTTGCGGATCCTATATTCCCTCCTGTCTCCATTCCAGACGGGGTGGCTTTTGACAACAGAAGCTTGTTTCTCACAGTTCTGGAGGCTAGAAGTCCAAGACGAGGTGCCGGCCGATTCCATGTCTGGTGAAGGCCGGCTTCCCGGTCCACAGACGGCTGTCTCTGGCTGTGACCTCACATGGCAGAAGAGGGGAGGGACTGTCTGGGGTCTCTTTTAAAAGGGCACAAGTCCCATTCATGGGGGCTCCACCCTCATGACCTCATCACCTCCCAAGGGCCCACCTCCTGACACCATCACATTGGGGATTAGGTTTCAACATATGCATTTGGGGGGACACAGATATTCAGTCTACGGCAGCTCCTTAAAGGCAAATCTACGCGTGGAGACCAGGCACAATCCACAGGCTGCTTGGAGCATTGGAATGAGCCGGGCGGGGCTGCGGGGTGGACGGCGGTAGTGGTTGTGGTCCAGCTATAAGAACGGGGTCCCCACTGGCCTGGCAGGGAGGCACCACCGCGCACTTCGCACGTTGTGGTGCCCCCAGGGGGGCCCCTGACTGCTGGCCTGTGACTCTCCCGCGGGGCAGGATGCATCCAGCTGACTCCTGCGAGCTTCCACACGTTTGTGTGTTTGTCCTCCAGGCAGGGTGATCTCCATGACTTTTCCTTAGAGGCTCACCAGCTACGTATGTATCACCATAGACACACAGCGTTTGGTTTTGTCGTTTTGGACCCCTATACAAATGGAATTGCACGTTATGTATTCTCCCACGATGTCTCTTGCTCAGGACACATCATGTTAAATTTGCACAGCTTTGTCTCATTCTTTACGACCACTGCATAGTATTTTTTTATGTAACGCACCACAACTTACTTATCCATTTACTCCTGATGGATCGATGCCCAGCTCTTCCCTCCCACCAACAGTTGGTATTGCCTGGCTTCTAATGGGGAAGCGGTAGCTCATCTGGTTTTAAGTTCTCTCGATTGCTAGTGAAGTGGAGACCTCCACATACGTTTACGGGCCATTTGTGATTCCTTCTCTGCACACTGTCCGATAGTGTTTTCTGAATATTTTTCTATGAGGTTATTTGTGCTTTTCTTGTCTGTGTGTGTGAATTCTCTGCATATTCTGAATGTTAACTGTGAGGTACGTGTGTCGCCAGCATCTTTTCCTAATCCGGGCTTGTCTTCTTATCTTTTTTTTTTTGTTCAAACAAAATTTTTTTTTTTTATTGTGGTAAGAACTACCCTCTTAACAAATTTAAAGTGTACAATATAGTATTGGCAACTATGGGCATAATTTTGTAGAGCAGATGTCTAGCGCTTAATCATCTTGTTTTTTAATCTCTTGATGGTATCTTTTGATGAGTAGAAGTTTTTAATTTTAACATAGTTCAGCTTATCAGTTTTGTTCATGATTGTGTGTGTGTGTGTGTGTGTGTGTGTCTTCAGATCCAAATGCACTCCATGGTTATAGAGTCTTTTTATTATCTTGTAAAAGTTTTACAGTTCTTTTTCATATTTCAGTCTTTAATCCGTGTGGAATTGATTTTTTAATATGGTGTGAAATAGGGGTATAAGATCATTTTCCTCTGTGTTTAATGTATGGCCAGGGTACTACTCATTAAATGGTACTTACTATTTATCAAATAGGGCACACCTGCTCCAACACAACTCTGTTTCAGGTATGAAGGGGCTTGGTTCTTGGCTCCCTTTGCTGTCCTGCTGTCTCTGTGTGTCCTCTTGCCCACCCCACGCTGTACTAGCCACTTAGCTCCCTGAGTTGACCTCCTCCTGGGAGGGTACCTGCCCCAACCTTGCTTTTCTTCCACACAGTCTCAGCTACACTGGGGTCCTTCATTTTTCCATATAAATTTGGGAATCAGCTTTTCAAGTTCCATAAGAAATAAAGCTCGTTGTGATTTAAGTGAAATTCTATTGAATCTACAAGTCTGTTTTTACTTTTTTATTGTTATTTTCTAAACATTTCCCCTCAAAAACAGTATTCCAGTTTCATGTAGAAAACTGGAAAACCCCGTAAAACAAAAACAAAGAAAATCACTAAAGCAAATCTCACCACTAGAGATAAGCACTGCTACCATTTTAATATGCCACTTTATCATCTTTTTACATATAGTCTATTATATACAAAATACCTATTGAATACATGTATACATATACAGAACATATATAAATATAACACATATCTGTATATACAGAATATTTATATATGCTGCAGACCACATATTATCAACCCCCAATGCCCATTTTTTTCTCTTCTCTGGACTCAGGACGCTCTGTCTAGTCGCCCTGGGCCAAGCAGACGTCTTGCCGTGTCCTCTCCTGCATAGGACCTTGCAGGCAGAAACACTGCAGAGGCAGGGCTGGAATGCCCTTCATTCCCTAGACGCTGCTTCCCTGCGTTGCTGCCCTTGTGGAAGTGTCCTGAGGAGCCTGACGTGTGCACCCCGGGGTGGGATGCGGTTTGGAAGACAGACTCTGAACTTGACAAAAGGCAAAGGAATCTTAACCACTTGGTTTTGCCTTATTTCCCTACTTAGGTATCCAAAGAAGTGATATTTGATAAAAACCCATGTCTAAATAAGACAAAAATAGCTCTTTTGACAAGTACAAAATGAAAATTCTAAATGTTGGTACAGCATGCTTTTTCATTGAGTTGTGAACACTTTTTTCCCTCTTAACTGGCCATAGAATGATGGGATGTACCATGTAGACTGTGGATGGGCTGGTACAGTCCACCGGCATTAGCACTAGGATCAGTTCCTATGGGGCGTGATCCGTCTGCCTAGTCGCCTGGTTCACAGCAGGTGAACAAATGGAAACCCCTTCCTCCCTCCATAACTGGGAATCAGCTGTGGTTCTGTTTTGACTCTGACATGAGTTATCAGCGACTCCCCCGAATTATCACGTCCAGATTGAGGTTTGGTGTTGTGTTTTAAGTACCATGTGTGTTATCAAAGATGCACCCTGAACTCCCCTTGCCTTCTTTGGGATGGGAGTTCAGTGGACATCACCAGGTGGCCAGGAAGGTGATATAGAGGGTGCTGCTGCCCCCTGCTGGTGGAGATGGACATTGCCAACCATCAAAGCAGAGGCAACCAGAGTTTCCCATCCCAGGGTTATCTTTTTCCCACAAGCCACACAGCTAATT